>NC_134352.1:36880420-37180420 GCF_964195595.1 Calonectris borealis
AAACTGCCCTACATTCAGTCTGCCCTTCTCTCCGAGCTACCATGAGTAAAGGCTGTGCACACCTGAAACCCAACGACACATGTATGTGTCCACCCACCTGTCCAACTCACCTTCTCTCAGTACCTAAAAATCCCCTTTGGTCTTTTGCTCCACCATGTTACATAAATATAAACGCTCCCCTACCAAGTAGATATTTAAGCATCCATCAAAACCAGTCCAAATCACTGACCAAGCAGTGACCCTGCAGAAAAGCATGAATGTGGAATGGGCAATTAATTGAATTTCTTATTAGGCCTACAAGAAAACCAAACACTGATCTGGCTACAGTGGGTCCTTCACTGTATTTAAAGCTACACTCAACATGATGAAGAGCAGTAACTTTTGCATTTACTAGTGGAGCAATTCTTTCACCAGTAAAGAGTTTTCAAAAATACACTTTTTGTGGACTCAGATGTGAGTGAAAAATGCAGAGAAAGGCTAAGGACTGTGTTCCACAAGCTGTTATACAAGCATGAAACCCACCTTCCGTGAAGTAGCGTAGAAAATGCTGTTCTAAATGAATTTACAAGAGAACTTAAGTATTTTGGCACATCCAAGTGTGTGTCACAATGCACAGAATTTCCTTCCAGCCATGCTGTTCCAGCATGACCAACCCTTTCCTCCATCCTGTGTACTGGTTTCAACTGATAGTCTGTTTAACAGAGTGTACTGTGTCAGGCTGGGTTGGAGTTAATTTTCTTCATAGCAGTCCGTATTGTGCTGAGCTTTATATTTGTTGATAACAATAATATTTTAGCTATTGCTTGCACAGTATCAAGGCCTTCTCTGTTTCTCACTCTGCTAGCACTCTGAGTAGGTCAGGGGTGGAAAAGAGCTTGCAAGGAGACACAGCTGGGACAGCTGGCCCAAAATGACCAAAGAGATATTCCCTACTATGTAACATCATGCTCAACAATAAAGCTGGGGGACAGTTTTTCCAAGGCAGCTGTTGCTCAGAGACTGGTTGGGTATCAGTCTGCTGTGATTGCCTTTGCATCACATTGGGTTTTTTAATTCTTCCCCCTTCACTTACTAAACTGCCTT
Source organism: Calonectris borealis (assembly GCF_964195595.1). Taxonomy (NCBI): domain Eukaryota; kingdom Metazoa; phylum Chordata; class Aves; order Procellariiformes; family Procellariidae; genus Calonectris; species Calonectris borealis. The sequence goes on from NC_134352.1 coordinate 36,881,504, forward strand.
TATCTTGACCCATGAGTTTTCTCAGTTTTGCCTTTTTGATACTCTCCCCCATCCCACTGCGAGGGAGCGAGCGAGCAACTGGGCGGAGGCTCAGCTGCCAGCCAGGATCAACCAACCACACATAGGTTTTCAGACTGTTCTGACACCTACAGCCAAATGTGCAAAGGCTATCTCCATTAATATTACTATTTCCCCCATTATTTAACATTGAGAGGTAGCACTATCAATATGCCTCTCTTTATGGCTACCTTTCCACCTTGCATATCACATACTTACAATTTCCTTCTTCTGGACAACTAGCTATCACGGGGCTTAAGCTGCCAAATATCCCAGCGTGTATCCCCTGTCCCTCAGCTCCACATGCCAATCTGCCTCTGTTTTCAGACCAGAGTTATTCAGCACTGTAAATCCAACTTTCAGGCTGTTAATACAGAATTAAAAATACTGTACCCTTGTAATTAATTCTATTTTATATTTATTCAAGGTATTTTGAACCAATGTGCTCTATGCCAATAGCCATTGTATATTTTCTCAAAGCCAGCATAAAATTGGCATAAAGGAACCATAAATGCTTATTGTGTCCTCTAGCTAATCTAACTAAAATACAAATACATGACACTCACAATCTAGACAAAATTGGTAATGCTTACTGATATGGTTCTTCCACAAATATGGTTCTTAGGGGCAGTATTTACCCTTCACCACTTTTATATCCAGCCTGTGATCTCCCAAATTAGTCCATTCATAGCGATCTGTAACCAATTCTCTCTTCCCACTTAGATCAATTCCTCTTCCTTGATCCTGAAGAAAACTGAAGTTAGAAGCAATGTGGCACTCGTTTATATAGCTCACAGACAAGGAAGAACAGCTATGGCATACAGTCTCTCATGTAAACATACAGGTAATAAGCAATCACCCTTTACCTTAGAACTGAGCTTCCAAGGTACTTTAATTCAGCAGAGGCAATCTAAGCAGAAAACTTCTCAGTTTTAAAGTCTAAACCAGCTATTATTTGCCAATAGACAACCGATGTTCTCACCACTTAAACTCTGAAACTAAGAACAGACCAGACTTTGCTGAAGGTTGTATTTCAATTATAGGTTATTAATATCAAACCATTTCCCATAGGCTGAAGGCTCTTCTCATCAGTAAGCTGACAGCTGACTTGAAATCCTGGTATTGTCTCGTTTACCCTTTCCCAGCTTGGTGCTCTTTAAGGCTTTTCCCATGGTGGGCTCTTCGTATATGCCAAGCATAGATCCATCCCTCATCATAAATCAGTCCCTCTGGGCTGAGAACTGAGTTAAAGGATGATATTTTAAGACTACTTAGTCAGTTCACATGGAAAACCTCAATTGTTTTTATAACGCTTTAACACAAACTAAGCCTTTGAAAAAAGGCTCTGTATTTAGCCACATTTCTGTATGACTGCATCATACTTTTAGTTGCTCAGAGAAGTCTGGACCACATTAGGACAAATCAAGTTCTTAAACAACCATAATCTCACTACCGAAAATTATTTATAATTTGTTTGTCAGGTCCTCTGTTATGACAGTCATTACATTTTTTTCTCCTACATGTTATTTTTTTCCCTTAAATATTTTTTCATTTTTTCTATTCTTTTTTCTCTATTAGTGATGTTAAAGCACAAGTTAAAAATTCTACTACATCATTCCTGCTACTCAGTAAACTAACTTTAACTTAAGATAAGATTTGAGATTTTTTTTAATTCCTGTATGTATCATAATTACTGGTGGAGACCACAGCTAGAAACAGAGAAGAGATTAGTTATATCTTGAGTTATAGTGGCTGCAGCTCCAGGTTACCTTAAAAAATGAAATGTTTGTTCATTTTATAAAAGCATCAGGTCAAAAAACCTTGGTGGGATCTTTTCATGGCAGTGAGAAAACACCATATATATTACATTAACTTGAAAAAAATGAACAGAAGCAGAAGTATTACACAGGCAAGTGAATTTTCTCTAAAGAGGAACTTGGCAGTGATGCCCTGAAACTGCAGAAGGCCCACACTCCATTAATTCTGTTGCAAAGAGTCCCAAATAGTCATCTTCAGGACATAAAGATCTGTTGCATCTTAAAAGGGGCCAAAATTTTTAATATCAGAAAAGGTTAGTATGTTTTACGCTGCCATTTCCTTCTTTTCCCGAATAAGTAGCAATGTTAGAAGACTTACACTTCTGATCTCAGGAAGCAGGGAAGTGTGTGAGGAGAGAGGCCTTCATACACCGCTGTTATTTTTACTATAGGCGATGGAAAGGTGCTCAAGTCAGTAATGACAATACATGTGTAAGTGTGTGCATGGCTGAGTTGCAGACAAGAAGAATCCTGAGTTTATTAGTTGCCAGGAGAAGCAATCTGCTTCCACGTGTATGGTTCTCTTTCTTTACATTTTAAACTGAAGAATATATATTTTGTTTCATAGACAGCCACTAAAAAAGGAGGAAAAAACCCAAACATAATAATCTCTCAGGCTAACATAAGAGTCCTATTTGCGATGGCCATTAGGGCTATTTCACAGAGTTATATTTAACTCATTTCTCAGGCTTTGCCACCTGGGGCTTATATTGTGCTTGCTGAGCCGCTTTCCGTGCTGTGTGGAGTGTCCTGACAGCAAGATGAATGAGCGTAAGCCCTACTGCATTTGGAAATCAGCTCACATTGCAGAATATGCTTTGAACTCCATGGAACAGCTTTCTCAACAGCTGGTCAGAGGACTGACTACTGGGCAGGTCTTCCTGTGCTCAGGCTGGTGCTGCTTTTCAAGTATGAAACAACAAATCTAATGCACCCTCAGGGCAAAGGAGACCAACAGTCTTCCGGGTTTCATTAGGAAAAGCACCCTAATGACCCTTCCCTCCACTTGGCACTGGTGAGGCCACATCTAGAGTGCTGTGTCCAGTTCCAGGCTCCCCAGTACAAAAGGGAGATGGACATACTGAAGCAAGTCCAGCGCAGGGCCACTCAGGTTACAGGACCGGAGCATCTCTGGTATGAGGGGAGGCTGAGAGAGCTGGGGCTGTTCAGCCTGGAGAAGAGAAGGCTCCAGGGGATCTTATCAACGTGCATAAATACCTGATGGGACGGAGGGAGGGAAGGAAGATGAGGGAGACAGACTTTTCTCAGTGGTGCCCACTGATAAAACAAGAGGCAACGGTGTTGAAAAGCTGAAAAAAAGAAATTCAATCTGAACACAAGAAAACACTTTTCTACTGTGAGGGAGACTGAGCAGTGGCATAGGCTGCCCAAAGAGGTTGTGGAGTCTCCATCCTTGGAGAGATTCGAAAGCCAACTGCACACACTCCTGGTCAACCTGCTGTAGTTGACTCTGCATTGAGCAAGAAGATTGGACTACAGGATGTCAAGAGGTCCCTTCCAACCTCAATGGTTCTGTGAAATCCTCAAGTATGCACCCAAGGCCTTGCTTCTGCATCACAATAAGGAGCTGCCTGCTGCAGTGTTCCCATTTACGGGGCTGAAAGGGCTGCAGGTTTCTAGAACGGTTTCCAGACCCCTAAGGAAGGAGAACTAAGTGGGGACAGTGCAAGATCCTCCCCTCCCTCTGCACCATGGAAACGGCTGCCAATACAGCTGAGGTTCACTTACTGCTTACTGCTGATTAATGCTGGGAATAGCATGAGCAGGGCTGTGAGAGCCTGTGTCACCAGCACAAGTGACATTGGTAGGAGGGCTGCTGAAAGAGGGGCAGCAATTTCCTGGGGCAATCTGAGAGAAGTACCAAATAAAACCAGGTATTATTCTTAAAAGCTGGAATCTAATTCCAAAGTGTTACTGTACCTTCAATATTCAGGATCATGGTACGCAAAAACCCCCTTTGTATTACAATGTAAGTAATATTAAAAATGGCTAAAAAATGTTCAAAAGTAAATGCATTTTCTCAAAAAATACAGTCTTTTACATTTTAGCAGATCAAATACTCACTGTAGGAAGCAAATTTTTAAGTATCCCTCATTCCAACCTTTTTTTCAATGGAATTAATCCTGAGCCATTTCAGGTGGGTAGTTAACAGAGAAGTGCATGAGTCTTTGAGCATTTATACTGCTGATACTTACCTGAGATTTCAAGAAGCAAAAATCATTATTCAAGTACAAACAAGAGAAGTCCACAATTTTGGAGGGTTTTTGTATCTAGAAATCAATATATATACAGGAAGTTCTATTAAAAAAAAAGGTGATCTAGTATGTAGCATATTTTCAAAACATCTTAATTCATATAAAAGATAAGCATACTGTAACCAAGTAAGTAATAAGTGAGAACGTTTCTGTTGCTTAACTGTTTTTCAGCAGTAAATATTGAAGAGAGGGGCAGCAGAGGAATGCAACATGTAACACTGTTCACATAGAATTTGAGACACTTAGGCCAGCTTTAAACTCCTAAAACAGCAAATCCTGTGACCCTATTGATATCTGTGCAACTAAGCAGGCATAATTTTGCCTACTATTCTTTGCAATACTGTAGAAGATGACTCAAAAAACTGAATCCTGTTGTTTCAGAAATGTGGGGAGGGTTTATCACATATCAAGTCAATATTTTCATCAAAACACCAAAATCCAGCACAGGACCATCATGTACTCCTGGAACACGTCCCTAGAATAATTATTGAGGCCTCAGAAAAGAAATCTGGATGTGTGATCTGTCAGCATAGCTTCCAAACTCACCTCCTCCCTTCCCCATCTCCTCCCACCCACACCAGCTTTGTTCAGAGTTTTCTACAACTTCATTGTATCTGTAAGTGCAGGAGCTAAGGCACCCTTTTTGTTCATGACGGGTTGCTCAGCTATTAAGGTGATTTATGTTTTGTCCATTAGGGAATTCCCCCAGAACTCATTTCAGGACTAGGCAGCCAGCATGAGAATCATTGCCTAAAAATCAAGTGTGCATTTTCTCTTTGGCAGGTACCTTGCAGAGAGGGGGTGTATCGGGACGTGTATCAGTTAGATATTGTTTTATCAGACTGGTAAGAAATTCTACCAAGAAAGACTTGTAAAAATTAAAAAATGACAAACTCCTTTGCTAGAAACTGCAAGGTGTCTCCCATGTATTTTGCTCCCTGAAGAACATCACCTCTTCCACCGTATTCATCATACTGTACTTGTTTTTGTTTCTCCACGCTGCAAAGCCAGGACCATAATGCAATATTTCTGTGAAAAAAAAATGCTAGCCTAGACTTGCCCTGTAGAAACTCACGACCCCTTCAAGAAGAACAGAGAGGCTTCACCCTAGCTCAGCCATCCCATGCAGGCTCTGAGCACTTCACGTAAGCAAACCAGTCAAGTTACCATATGTAACTCACGTATACGAGACCCCGAACAGCCCAGGGTGCAGAAGGACACTGAGTTCCAAGAGTTGTAATGCAACATAATCTGCACACCATGACTCTCCAGGCTGGTTTATTATTTCCCTCATTTGGCAGGACAGTCATGCTGCTGAGTGAACTGCCACACTGGCACTGTTGCGTTCCAGCTCACAACCAACGCAACATTCTGCTTGTGAGTTACCCAGGACTCTCCTCAGCAAAGGCAGCAGCTCCTTTGGAGGGCTCCCCTGCTCCCCGCCGTCTCTCCCACGCACACTGCCATGGTGCCAGGCTACTTCTCAGGATGTCACCTGTCTGATCGTTCAAAAGCCTTGCAACCCTCGGCACAGTGGACGTGTGGGTGGGGAAGGAGTGCAGAGGGACTCCCCATTTCTCTTTCAACTGAACGATTTGTCCCACGAATTCGCATTACTTGAGTTTGTGTCCTCAGGCAGGTCTGAAAAATAAAGTAAGATAAGACAGCAGCCAAACAAAATCCCCACTCTCTTCACAGAGAGTCATTGTAAAAACACATTAAATTTCCTTGATCTTAATTTTTCCTTTTTAGAAAAAAAGACTAAAAATAGACTCTGATTACAATGGGAGACCTATAAAGGGAATGCTTAATATCTGTATAGCTCTGTCAGCCCGGAGATGAAATGAGTCATAAAAGTGTCAGAACGTGGCACCTACTGCTTTTTCTCTCCTCTGAGAGGAGGGGAAGATTATCATCATCTGCCCGATGCTCGAAGGGGAGGGGTCCTAACAGCATCGGAGGCCATCGTTACTGAAAGGTCACTGGCCTTTGGCCAACAGCTTCTGAAATAGAGCGCACGAGATCCCCTTCTATTATTTTAGGTAGACAAATGGTAAGTAATCTTCTTAATTAAACACAGCAAGGAAGCTACAACCTCAGCGTTGATCCTTGAAACAAGTGCTTCATCAGTTATTACAGTAATGCCAGGATTTTTAAATGGAACGGGGAATTGGTGTACCAGGTGTCTAAGGATTATGGCTGTGAAATGTATTTCATCAACCTGTACAGAAGAATGTCTGGCACAGAAATTGTGCTTTGCTAAAACAGAAGTTTTAGTTTGCATTGTTTACTTATCAAAAACACAATAAAATTTAAAAACAAATCTCCACTAGGAAGCATGGCATTTCTATTTCTCCCACAGGAAATAAACTTTATTAGACAAACAGCAGTGGCTTTTAGAAGAAAAAGTGCAGCCATAAGGCTTATACGCTGCAGTTTGAAGTCACGTATTCAGAAGACCACAGCTGCCAGCACAGGAAAGTGCTGGTTCTCCAAACCTTGGGTAAGAGCAGAGCTGTAGGAATAAAGCCCTAGAAGGAGGAAGTTTAACTTACTGAACATAACTGCAGGATTTATGTATGTGCTGGCATATGTAAGTAAAGCTGCCTGTGGGAAACGGGTGCAGCCGGGGATTTAAAAACCCATCATTTTCCAGGGAAGGATACAAACTGGGGGAGGTGCCACCATTACCTCCAGTGAAACTCTGCATCTGAGGCCTGGGACTGCAGCTCCCCTTTTCTAGTATCAGCCACTTTCAACAGACAGTGTGGGCCAGTAGCAAAAGCCTGAGGTCGGAGCTCTGCACGCACTTCTGCCATCGACCTCTTCTCTATCCTTAGGCAAGTCATTTGACATCACCATGCGATTTAGACTGTAACACCATTGGCACTGCAGTTGTGACAATGTATTTTTATTTTGTCCTGCCAAACAGGATGTGATCTCAGCTAAGAACTCCTGACACAACAGTAAAATAAATGACTTAATAATTCAGAACAGAAATATAAATCAACCTCTCCCTTCTTTTCCCAGAAAATCAAATAAAGGATGCCTTATATCACCCCAAGTCCCAACATAATCTAACAAAACCACACAGTCAGTTGGACAATTTCCCAGCTCCAGCCCTTCTGAGAGATTACCTAACAGCAAGACCTCTCTCCAACCAATAACTGAAAGAAAATAACACCGAGTTTTAGTCCTCCTAGCTATTCCTACCTTCATATTGCTGAGAGATCTTAGGAACAGATCGGTCCTTCCCTCTCCTGCCTTCCACCAGCTAAACTCACCTAGCATAAACTATACTCTATTTTACTTACCGGTTATACTTTAAATACACTAGGGAAAAAAACACCTGCTAGGTATTGACTTTTCAAAAGTACAGGTTGAGAAATAATACAGGTTTTTTCTCAGGCTGGCAGCCTGTTACAACATCTTCATGAATGACTTCGATGATGGGATTGAAAGCACCCTCACCAAGTTTGCTGGTGACACCCAACTGGGTGGTGAGGTAGACACATCAGAAGGGAGAGCCATTTTACAGAGAGACCTGGACAAGCTGGAAGAGCAGGCTAGCAAGAACAGTACGAAGTTTAACAGACATGTGCAAAGTCCTGCACATGGGTCAAGGTAACCAAAGAGCCCAGTACAGGCTAGGATCTGTGTGGCGCGGGAGCCACAGCAACCACCCCCCAGGGCCCTGGGGGTCTGGTGGACAACAAGCTGAGCAGGAGTCAGCAGAGCGCCGCTGCAGCAACAAAGGCAAATCGGATCCCGGGCTGCATCCACAGGGGCATTACTAGCAGGGATAGAGATGTGATCATCCCAATCTCCTCAGCGCTTGTCAGGCCACACCTGGAGTATTGTGTCTAGTTCTGGTCCCCACAATTCAAGAAAGCTGCAGACAGACTGGAGAGGGCCCAAAGGAGGGCCACAAAGATGACCAAAGGGCTGGAGAACTTGCCCTGTGAGGAAAGACTAAAAGAGTTAGGTCTTTTCTCCCTGGAGGAGACTCAGAGGGGACCTCATCACAGTTTTCCAGTACTTAAAGGGTGTCTACAAAGAGCACAGAGGCTCTCTCTTCACAAGGAGGCACATGGAGAAGACACAGGGCAACAGGTGCAAGTTGCACCAGGAGAGGTTTCATCTCAACATAAGAAAGAAATTTTTTGCAGTGAGAACAATCATTCACTCCAGTGAACAACCTCCCCAGGGACGTGGTGGAGACCCCATCACTGGAGCTTTTCAAGATGCAATTGGACAGGGTGCTCTGTAATCTCATCTAGGCTCCCTTTCGCACGGAAGGTTGGATCAGATGATCTTCTGAGGTCCAGTCCAATCTGGGCTAGTCTATGATTCAATGAAAGGAATCAGGATCACAACCAAATTTGTTTTCAATTCATTTTTGTGAATGAGCTCAAGGACACAACGTGGTACTTGGGATAAGCTCCGAGGTTTTTGATTACACCATATAGTCCTAGCTGAGGTGATGAAATAACAGATGCTGCTGATAACTGAACTAAATATACAGATCTGAAACTTTGTAAAAATCAGGATAGATAAAATATTAACGCAAATAAATAGAGAGGGGTGAATGGTATGACTAGAAAGTAAGAAAATTAATTCTGTTTAGATTAAATTTATGGAAAAATAACCCAATAGCAGAGTCTTGACATTTGGGAGTAGGCGTCAGAAACCTGATCTTGAAGTGAAAAACTGTGGCTGATGTTACTACCCATCATTTGGGGTAGTAAATACATAAGCCTCATGTAACAAAGAGGGTGAAAGAGAAAGAGTAAACACTCAGGTCCTCTGCTCCATACCGCATCTCTAAATCGATACAAAATTCAGTGTGAATGCTCTAGTCTGCCTCAGGTCATCATCAGGCTAACTCCATATTCTCCCAGCAGGCATGGTACACTTCTTCTTCAGTGTTAAACGTAGAGAGATTTAGCACTGCCCAGTGAGTTTCCAGCATGGCTGCCAAACCAATTTTAAAAGCCACTACCAATCAAGTACCAGAAATATCTCAAGAAAAAGTGTATGACAGGTCTTCGGGATCCTTTCTGGCCGCACAGAAGGAAGCGTTAAGTGGCTTATGGAGAATGGGTATTGGTGGAAGCAAAAGTTGAAACTGATCCAAGAAAAAGCAAGGATGTATCTCAAGAAATCAAAAAGTCCAGATCCTAAATACCTACACCTACATTCATCTTTTAGGTTTTACTGACATAATCAAAACTGAAGCTTAGTTCCTAGCTGAAAACTTCAAATTTATGGTTTCTGTGAAATTATGGCAAATCTATATTTATTTCACTTTGAGAAATAAATTACCTCTATGTATTGAAAAACACATTTAACCCTGCTAACCAGGTGTGTGCCATGCTTTCTTAAGCATGTTCGTGGCATCATCTTTTGCAGATAAATGGATTAAAAGGCATTGGAGATGAACACTGAATTACCAAGGGAATGAGATTGTCTACACCATCTTTTCCTTCTCTGTCATCTATGATGTTTCAGATACTCTAAAATGCTTCAACAAAAAACCCCACTTGTTCAATAGTTAAGTTTTCAGGGATAAATTAAGACACAAAGAAATACATCTTCAATCTATGGAAAGGGAAAGGGAACATAGAGACAGCTCCTGGAGATAATATCATGCTAAACAGAAAACGCAGTTACAAATGAAATGTGCTCAGAAGAAAATCTTCAAACATTTTACACATAATAGAAAAATATTTTCTTGAAAAATAATGCTCTGAAGATTAGGAAGGCACCAGTCAGGCATATTATAATCACAGAAATTGAAAACCAGCTATCATACAGATCATGCACAAATAGCTGAATAAAGAATATTGTTATTTTAGGAGGCGGCTGTTAGGAAAAAACGGAGACTGTAGGAAGCAGGTAATAACAACAAGACACTAAAAAAAGAAATAGTCTGATGTCAAAGTGGTACTCGCATACAGCTGCATTTTAAAAGGTGTTTTCATAGAAAATGAGAATGCTGAGAAAAAGCATGGGGAAGGAAAATTATGTGAGCTTATGTATAAAAAATAAAGAAAAGCAGTAATTCAGAGAGGAAAGAAGAGAGCTAAAATTACATCTTCTCAACTCCCTATTGTTAAGCAGACACAGATAGACTTGTAGACCAGTGTGGACTGTGTGATGGAGAGCAGTATGAAATGTATGTTGAAGTGATTTTGGGATCAGTGACTTCAGAGAAAGTCTCAAGAATGTTCCTCAGGAACTAAATATAACCTTGTAAATCTCTTCTGTCAACTCTTTTATAGTTGTGCTATTTCCAATAAATGTACAAATGTATCCAATAAAGTGTGAAGACCTGATGAGAATAAAGAACATATCCAGACAGCGGAAGGTAAGAGTAGTAGCCCAATGCAGCAGCTGAGCGTTACTACAGAGGGCAGACATAGCCTCTGGGCTGAAAACTTTGGATCAGAGGGGTCAAGGGAGCAGCCTTTTCTTCACAGGCAGGCTGAAAGCAGCCTCTATTTATTAGACTCCCTTTTCCATTTGATTTCAATTGATTATGTTTGTTGAACTCATTCCTTTTGGTCACAATATATTATGTTAGTCTTCTAAAAGCCACTGAAATGAGTTCAAGATAAAATAATCACAATTAAGTCAGTGATAGGAAAGCAGTGGTATATGCTTCTGACACTATTTTTTTAAATAAAAAATAAATCCTTAGATCTATCAATCTGCAAGCTGTAAAATGCAGTAAAATCTTCACAATCCTCAACCACCCCACTCCACCTTTCTTACTCACAATGCGTTGTTTTTAGGTCGTTAAAGGAGATGCAGGCATGCTGTGAGACATACAGATGTAGGAAAAGCAAGTTGCAGCAGCGACAAGCTTAGCAAAAGCCCAAGCAGCTCCTGTTGGCTCGGGGGGGATAACTAACAGCTACTGACAACAAAGCTCTTGCTCGGCATTTCATCTGTGATAATACAAAAAGCCCAGACAGCAAATCTAATCATAGGCTGGAATTTGGTCAAGACACTTTAAGGTACAGAACGGAGAGCACGGGCACAGGACTTAGCCTGGTGCTTTCATACCCGATTCTGAATATAGTTGCACCCACCTTCAGGAGATATTCTCATCAGGCTTGGTGCTGCAGTGAAGTGCTCTGATTATTTCCCTGCAATTGCTCAAACCCACCTAAGCTATGCCACCAATTTATTTTTTAGCCTTATGACAGCAAAAATCCAGGGTAAGGGGAAAGAAGGTATGACAATTTTGATCAAAAAATCCTGAATTATCTTCTAGTCTAGTTTTCAAATGCATGAAAATTATCCCACACTACTGCAGGGGAGGCTCAGAGTCTTTTATTGCTGTGGGAGAGTCTCTACTGTATGGTATGTCAGGTGGGACTCTGAGACGTAGAGGTTCAAGTTTCGAATTGTCTGATGAGCTCCCAAAGAATATGCCCTTTTTCACTGAAATGGAATGAAAGCAATTTAAGCAAACAAAGATAAGAATAAACAAATGAAACAGTACTGAAAAGATGCTTTTGACAGGTGTAGGAAGAGGAGAAGGTGGTGCTGCACCATAGGTAGCAACTGCTGATTCAGGAATATGCGAAGCTCTATGTTGGAAAACCAGGTTCAGAAAGCCACTGGCTTTCACGTGAATACCTTGGCAGCATACCGTTGCACAGGAAATCTGGCCAGAAACTGCAGAGAAAGGTGGAGTTGCTGACAGCTTAAGCAAGTAAGGCAGGGTAGGTGCATGGGTTTCTTTGTGCCTCACAAATTTAGCAGTCTAGGATAGGTTGTCACTGGGGCTAATGACAGCAGAACCAAACTTCATGTGTGAGTGACTCCACCCAGAACCAGTTACTTTTCAGTCCTCCCCTGTTACAGAAAACCAGCTTTAATAATAAAGAACTACAAAGAATTTGGGGTTGAAGCATTTGAACTTGAAACTGGTATCTCACCAATTAGGACGACAACAGCTTGTGAAATGCAGTGTTTGTTCAAAATAGGTCATTTAAATCAGTCCTGGGTGTACTCCAGCCTTCACAGTCCACCATGGCAGAGTCTCTGCTCAGTGAAAAAAAAATCTGGATTTGTCTAAATGGGAGTTTACTTATTTTTAGTGTTGATTTTTACAGCTTCTATTTTCCAAGGAAATTTAAAAAATTATTTCTGCCCACATCTACTTGTCATCGCAAGACTGGGTCGGAGGCCTGAAAACAGCTGCTGTCCAGTAGGAACCTCTACCTGGTAGGAGAAAAAGAGTCACTCAAAATCCCTGGCCATCCTTTACTTTGCTGTATTGACAAACGTGATGGCGTCTTCGAGGTGCCTTGCTTGAATGCACACCAGGATCCTGTTTCAAAACGCAGAACTACTGAAACACACCTCCAAGGGTGAATCTCTGCTGATGTATAAGAGTAGAGAGTCAGAGATGCAACTGCTTAAGCCAGAAAAGCCCATACTTACTCCGCCAACAGACCTGTCAGTCCTTGATGACCACCATTTAATGCAGCAGGGTGAAGGCAGAAGCAGAGTTGCCTGGGGGCAAGAGAAGACAGGACGCAGAAGGCTCTGTAGCCCGAATCCCTCTGAACGCACCTGGCTGCCAGGCTTTTGTGCGTTGTGACCAGAATCCCAAATGTCTCTATAGTCTGTGTGTGGTTCAACCCCATAAAGCCTGCTCATACAGCCAGCATCTACGGGAGGTGTCACATTGCCCAAGTACATGCCATGTAGCTGACATTCATACAGCAGTAAATCTCTCCAGGACTTTGGGATGCAGAGATTTACATTTTCTATGGCCTGTGGTCTTTCTGTATTTAGACAAAAGAAATGCAAAACCACATGCTCAGCCTCCAGGAAAGGAGCTGGGAATGTTTTGGCCCAAACTGCCTAGCACTCCGGTCTGGCAAAGCAGGATTTTTGGTGAGTCACAGTGATGAGAGCTGTAACTGAAAAAGTAATCTGAAAGACATCGTCACTAATAACGAAAAGCAAGTACTATCAAATAAAGTGTTCCATGGCAACTAGCCTAGTCACAGCACTTCAACAATACCTGTAATATTTTAAGTCAAAATACAACTGAACAACAGAATACGCTTTCACATTGCAGTCAACCACCAAGTCACGAGCAGGCGTAGAAGTGCAACCATAAGCGTACAGAAGATATAGAGGGTTCTGATCAGTTCACTAGCAACACCGAACCATTTCTGCAAAATCAAAAACCTCCTTTCTTCCAAAGCTGGAGTGTCTTTCCTCCAAATACCATCTCTGACAGAACCAATGGGAAGAAGGCAAAAGCAAGAAGTGAACATACACAAGTAAACCATTATTTACAGAATTTCCTAATATTGCTGTTCTAAAATAAGGTGAATCAAAAAATTGCTGCCACAACCATCCTATGCTAGAGTATTAGCAATTCAGCGGTGTTATCTCCCACTAACATGTAATTACTGCTTATTACTCTGGTCCTCTTATGTGAAAAATCTCGTGTTTTGGCAGACTGTGTTTTGGGATCAATTTTCTACTATTGTTCATAACCCTACAGTTTTGATTTTTATTTTAATTTGCAACTTCATTGTGAACCTTTTTCAGTCCCTTGTACTGCAGATCTGCTTATTGCTGATTTGTGCTTTTGAGAGAACTGAGGAAATCAGGCCTACAGCTGAACATAAGGAATATTAGTGTTCAGCTTTCCTAGTCCTAGTCCTTTTGTTCAAGTTTGTCTTTTGTACTTCTAAAGCTTACTCCTTTTATGTGATTTTCTGTGTTTTCACCCAATATTTGGGTTGTGGATAATCTTTCTTCTTACACATTTTTGGCATCTCCTACTGGTAGATCTACATAAAGAATCATCATTTAATTTTTAAGACAGTGGTCCAAAATAAAAACCCTAGCTCATAATGTTATCCACTTGCCCTTCTGATTTGCTTACAAGGTGCTTAATGCTTTATGTTCTGCATTTAATATTCACTCTGTGATGCCCAATCTATGCTGTATTGTGCACACACAGTGCTCCAGAATTAGCAGTCAGTGCAACCGGATTATAATTGTGTGTAATCACAGCGCCAAGGCAAATTGCAAAGCAATTGCAAGCATTGCACTCTAAGTCTCGACTTGTCATCGCTGCAGTTCTTGTCGCTGTTTTCCTTTTCCCCTTCATTGGTAAGCTTGTTGGTATTGCAATTTGAGATTTGCATGCCCCTCCGAGGCCCACTATCCATACCCCTACCCTCAAGGATTCTAAAGACATGAACTAATGTGGAAACAAAACCAGAGCCCTCATCAAACCAAAAGATAGAAGCTAAAAAGTCCAATACTGACTCTAACTTTGACTTTCTCTGGACTCTACATTAAGCCCTCACATTTGTTTCTGCTCCCTGGTCTATAAAGGTTTAAAAGATGGCTAAAAGTCCTATTGGAGTTGAGTGAATTAATATTTTTTAAATTTCCTTTCCACAAATTGTTTGCAATCAGAGCATAAATTTATTCATTATTCAGAATGATTCATGAATTCCTTCGGTGAATAATCCTTAACCAACTGATAAATCTCAAATACTGAAATAATAATACTGGAATAAAATATGCCATCTGAAACCTTTTCCAGGTTGGTTAACTCCATAAGTCAATCAACTAGAAAAAACCAAAAGAATCTCAAGATGTATAGAATTTGTCAGTGGAGAGCAAGATCAGAATGCTAACTTTTCGGTGGCAGTACTAAGCAGTTAGTATGTTATTACAATTCACTGCAGATGTGGCCCCCCTCAGCCAGGCAGCTTCTACCCTATCCCAAGGTGTAAGACTTTTTGTGAAATTTCCTGCTGGAGATTATAAATCCATGACACTTGATCTTGAAACGAAATAGCCAAAAGTGAAAACTGCACGAATTCCAGGCAGCATGTTTAAGAAAAAAAAAATCCTCAGTAACTAACAAACAGATTTATTCAGCATAGCACTAGAAAATTATTCCCGTAGCTATTAATGAATCATCAAAGTCCAGATGCTGCAGTCCTAACTCTTGCTCCGGACCAAGCAGACACCACTCAACCAGGCATTAGCAGGCTGATGAGTCTTTGAAATTATGCTACTTTCTAAGATGATGCTAAGATGAGATCTCTACAAGTCTGATGAAGGACAAAATTAGAATTCACAGTGACCTTGGTAGACTGAAAACATGGTCTAGAAAAAAAGAAAAAGAGGATGCAATTCAGTTAGGCAGGTGTGCTGCTCTCTACTTTGGGGGGAATAGCCAGTTTCACAAAGAGGAAATACCAGATGGCAAAGGACTGACAAGGTAATAGGTCTTCAAAAAAGATCCTGGGGACTACAGCAGACTACAAATTGCAGATGAATGAGCTGTGGCATGCTATCAGAAAAAAAGTCAAATGTTAGACAAACATATAAATGGCAAAAACATTATCAGACACAAGAATTTTTCCATTCCACTCAGCACTAATAAGACTGGAGTTGAAGTAGTTGAAGTATAATGCCCAGTTTCAGGCACCACACTTCAAAAAATCCTGTGTATCAATTTGGAGACAGTCCAGAGGAGAGAAACAGGAATGATGAGGTGTCTGCAAAACACGAGCTGTGAAGAAAGACTGAAATAATTGGGTTTGTTTAGTCTAAAGATGAAAAGACTACATAAGCCAGGGGTGCAGAGGGGTGGAGAGGAAAAAAACTTAAGGGAAAATGATGACAGTCTTTAAATATGTAAGAGGCTGCTTCAAATGGGAAAGGAAGAAATAATATACACTCTTGTCTATGGTAGCTACAAAACAAAAAAAGGCTTATGGTGCAATAAGAGAGGCTGAACTTAGACTCCATGAAAAAACTTTCTAGTGCTACAGATAGGGAAGTACTGCAATAGATATCCAAAGGACATAGGATTTCTAACTAAAAACCTAAAGATTTTTTAAGAACAAATTAGACAAATACCTGCCTGGAGTAGATGAACATCTCTTTACAGTCTTCTATTCTGTCACTATGATCTGCTGTGCTACACACCTAATCTTCCATGGCCCCACAAATTGCCTTGACTAGAGTTCTGTGCCTGTATTTGATTTCATTTATTTGCAAGTATTTAGTTCCTTATTAAGCCCTTAGGTCAATTACATTAAGAAATTTAATAAACAAATTAATAAAAGAAATGTAATATGTATTTCTGAAGAAAACAGCAATATGAGCTAATTAAGTAAATGTTTAAGAGATCTCCATTTATTCCCTTTGCCCATATGGTTATTAAAAATTCCATGCTATGTTATCAGTCTGTAATGAGATTTATAATAATTTACATCTCTCAGGGTCATTTGATATGTGAACATATAAAGCATATCCTCTTACTCTGAGATACCAGCCTCCTCAAAAGTTCGTGCATCAATAACTCTTTTATTACAATTTAATTCCCAATCCACTCCCCTCCCCCCCCCAAAAAACCACCTTTGTATGGAAAAAACAAATTTTTTATATTTTAAATGCACAACTCCTTCCTGAGACAGATTATTATTTACTCCTGTATCAAGAAAATTTGCAGCAGTGTCCTTCATATCCACTGTCATGTCTTGACAAAGTTCAAGGAATAGAGAGGGCATTACTGACTTGCAAAATTTTCATGACAGTGAGCCACCAAACGCAAATCTTTTACCTGTTCTTTAACAGGGACATGCTGGATGGAAAATAATGAAAAGAAATCTCAATCGTCCAATAAATCATTTATAGCATATCAACTAAGTCACCTTGACAAGAACTGAGGAGATCAGAGCTCTATTCCTGATCCTGCCAACAACCCAACCATCCCAGTCGATATACTTCACAACACTGTTTCTCTTCTTGTGTCTCATTTATGCAGATTATACAGATCCTTTGGAACACTTTTTCTATATGTATGTATAATGACAGTTTAGTTGAGCTTTGATTTCGGCCAGGTACTCATGTAATGCTAATAAATAATTAATTTTTAAAGTATATAGACATTCCTGTGAAACTATATAGACAGTGACCTCCAGTGGATTCCAAAAATAAACAGCTCTGACTATCCCTTAAATCAAAAACAACAGGAAAATGTCAACACTGCTAATCTGCATGACATGCAGAAATAAAGAGTTATTGATTACTGTTAGCAAAAGCCTACAGGGCTATATCTTCTGGATTAAATATTGATAATTCTTTATAGAGGCAAACACAGTTATTACTATTTTTCAGAAGATGGTCATGGATCAATACTTATATTGCAGATATTTGTTATGATAGTCTATGTTTACTGGCACAGTCGTCGAGGAACAAGTATACATCAGCCATAACTGAATACACTTTCTAATAACAGTCAGTATATATGATATTTAATGTATTTTATTTATAACTTGCTAAATTGGAAAATTAAAAAAAAAGAAAAAAGAAAAGAAGAAGAAAAGAAAGAAGGAAAAAAAAGAAAAATAAGCGAGCCTAACTGACAGCAACTTTTGGTCGTGATTCATGTGATTCATAGGGAAGAACAATGCAAGTAGTCATTGGGAAAGATAGAACAGCTGCTTATGGATCTGATAGACTCTGAGTAAACCTCCCACTGAAACGGAGAGCTTGCACAAACTCATGTCAGACAAGGAATACCCTGTTAAAGCTTAAACCCTTAAACCACTAACAATCACATGGAATTGCCTGAACAAAACATAGCCTGTCAGACAGAACAACATGCTATTGTTGATGGCCTTATTTTTGTTTGTACACTCTTGTGTTTTCTTAATTCTGAAGTGGATCACAATCCAGTCATTCTGTAGTTTCTGTGGCTAAGAAACCGAACAGATTAGAGTACCCATTGCATAACTTCCCTTTGGGGATTCCCACTTTAATCTGGCCTGTTGGCTTCAAGGCATAAAGAACCATGTCTGCTGTTCTTTGAATAACAATTTTGACTGTCCTAAATAGAGTAATTAGAAATTAGATCATCAGCTGCAGCCTTAGGGCAGATACTGCATTTCGGCCATCCCTAAGCTCTCTCACCCTCAAGCAGACAAATAAGGTCAGAACTGATAAAATAAGAAGCACTAGCTAGCTTCCTGCTACAGCCACTGCCTCAGGAAGACTGTACCAACCCAAAGGATTTGCAATCGGCATGGAAAAAATTCTGTTTAGAGATTAATATGGAGAAAGAAAATTATACTAAAAAAAAAAAGATTATAATGATACATTCTCTAATATACTTGTAAAGAATAGTTTCATGTCTTTTTGCAAAGTTATTTGTTTCCAGTGTTCACTTTTGCCACCTTTACATCCAGGCTGAGGGAGAAATTACACATAGATCCCTGGAGCTGGGTCAAGGAGACTGAAAAATCCGTGATAGCTTTTGTGGACCTGCAGGGGTGAAGGAAGTAAGGGTTCCCTTCTGCGTACCACCCCATTCAATTCACAGCACGTTTTTCATTCTAACTGGTGTAAAACCAAACAAACCATAGATGCTTTGTGAATAATTCCTTATACCTCATTTCTTGAATTCCTTCATGCACATTTTTTTCCTATTTCTGTGGCTAAATTACAGCTTCTGTGAATACATATTAGTAAGGACAGAGGCTACCCTCATCCACGCTAGGCAGTTTCCATTTTTCAGAGTTATTATTAATATATCTAATACAACCAGGTGTCATTTGTTAATAGGTCAGAACGTTTCCAGCTGAATAAATACTCCTTATAGGTATTAGATCCTAAAGACATCAGTCCCTCTCCATTCTTATTATGTGTTTTGACCATATAATAGGTCTTTTGACCATCTAGAAGTTACATGGGTTTTGTTGTATCCTCAAGGCATAGAAAAATGATTGGCATTTTCTGTCTGGGTAACGATGTTAATTGTTATGTTTATTATAGCTAATATGATTGTTATTCTATTTATTGCCATTAGCATTGCTTCTAAGGGTACTGTTATTTGGCTGTAATTGTCAGATAAATAGTCCAAGAAGTGCATGTGAAGGAAGGAAAACAGGGAACAGAATTTTTTTCTGGACTGTAGAGAATTCAGAGTTAGACCTTGGAAAAAGCTTTTGTTTTAGTATTTGTACGACAGAATCTCCTCACAGCATTCCTCTGCAAAACTCTCACCCTGAGTTTTCACAAAGTATGCTCCCCATTATGTGCCACTCTGACAGCACGGAAGAGGAAAAGAGGTTTCCTCAGTAATCTAAACCGTTGAGGAAATGTTTGCAGCTCCTTGAGAAAACAACTAAGTGACCTTTCTACTTGAAAGTTCGCTGCCGTGCTGTATACCTACAACTCTGAAAACACATCCAGAATGGCTGTGATTGAACAAAATACAGAGAGAGAAGCAAGAGCTAGCAGCAGATATTGAAAACCTTCTACTGGCTGATGGAGACGTTCACAATCTGAGATATTCCAGCCTTCAGTAACTGAAGACTACACAGGAGGCCAGCATGGAGAAATGTTACGTGTTGCAGAGAACACACTTCCTCAGATTTCATCTCAACTTTGCTGCATAACTGCCAGTGTTTTGAGATCTGTAATGTGGCCTTAATGGGTATACTCAGTCTAAAGGAGGACAGCACACTTATGAATAGAGGGGTTTAAGCTAGGAGACCAATGGTTTTACAGTTCATGGGCTATTTCCATTACCTCTGTGTATGCTGAAGTTCTGTCTAACAACAAATGGTTCAGGTCCTCTGTAAGATGGTATGAATCTTCTTTTTTTTTTTCCAAAATTTTGGTTTGCTCCAGAAAAGCATGCTGTATAACTGTACAGGACATGAAGAAGATAAGATACACTTAAAATATTTATAAATTTTAAGAAAATACATGTTGTTGCTCAATACTGCTTTTATCAAAGATGCACTTACCCCACCTTAAAAAAGAACATCAAAAGGTACTTGCAGAAGTAAATATACCTCGATGATATCTTTGAATTTAAACTATGAGCCAATGACTGAATATTAAGTAGCAGCTTTCTCTATATCATTAAGTTCTCCATTTGGAATACATTTTTCTCTTTGAACAAGAAGACAATCCTAATATTAAAACTCACTAATGAATCATGCTTCAGTTGTAGCTTTTCTCAGCAGCTACACCCACATCACAGAGGTACCTGGCTCCACATTCCTTTGGACCATTTCATCTAACAACCTAGCTGTCCTCAGCTCACTTTTAAATTGCTCATGGAGCTCTCTCTGCATTTCTGTCTTTGGCCTCTCTTTACAACAAAATGAAATCTGAATTTCCTGTTCTAATTGCAGGAAATCTAATACTTCTCTTGCAAGCATCAAGATTGCTGCATTACAACCAGCAGAAAGCACAGGAGACTAAAGACCAGAAGAGAAGACATACCGGAAAGTCTCGAGAATCTGCAATGCTGTGTTTTCGTTAGCCTCACTAGACAATCTGAGCCACCACAGGGAGCAGTTAAGCTTCTGGTTTAGCACTGCGAAAATCTGAGCTCTGTTCTGCCCAGCTCAGCTCAACTCCCGTGTGAGCGCCAGCAAGCCCCTGAGCTGCCCCCCTCCTTGGTACGCTGCCCGGTCTGAGCCACACTCCGCTTTGCTTGTTCAGTGCAAATTCCTTAAACCCAGGATTCCCACTATGTGTTTTCTATCACAAGGGGACCCTGATGCTGGCTGAAGCCTGATAAATCTAAAATATGCACGCTCTCCTGAATAGTGAAACCTTACAGACATGCTGTCCTTGTAAGATATTAGCTTAGTGTCATAATCGGAAAAACAGGGCTCTCTGGGCTTAGGCAGAAGCAGAAATAAAGTGTACACGTGATTACACACCAGAGTTTTGACTCTTTTTATTCAACTAAAATTACGAAAGGGATTTGACTTTTAAGTTCCCAGTTTAGAATATTTATATTTTAAAATAAAATCTTTCAGCACTATTGTTAGCTAAAACAAGGAACAGCATTTCTGTCTTAGATATATCACTTGAACTGCGTGTTACTAATGTGAAAAGAAAACGCAAAAATGAAAAAAAATTAATAACTTAAGGGTTATCAATTTATAGTGTTAAGTGTAAGCCTGGAAAGAGGAAAAGCTGTATCTTAATTGATTATGTTTTTAAAAAGTGGACATATGTAAGTGATTATAGCAACACATCAGACCATATTCTGATTTAAAAATCCTTATCTGCTGGTAGTCTGTGTCAGAGATTTAGAACAGCAACAATTTCCTCTACAGCTGATCAAGCCATATTAGCTGGCTATGAAGAATGAAAATATTAATTCAAGGAGGTAATATTTCTAAATTCTTCAGATTGGAACTAAACAAAATTATAAAGTAAGAGGAGGAAGCTGGTAGCAAAAATGACACCTTGCAGCTAGCACGAAGTCAGACTTTGTCACTTCAGTAAGTAGGTCAATAACAACTTTCTGATACACCCAAAAGAAAAAAAACACTTTCTGAAAGTTGGAAGAGTAACAAAGCAAAAATAATTACAGTACAACAGGAAAGAAATCCTCAACTTTTGCACCCAAAAGAGCATTTTCAAAATGTTTATGTGTAAACCTCTTCATTACAAGACAGAATACTGCTATCTCCACTACACAACTAGAGGAACTGTCTAAGAAAGGTTAATCAACTCACCCAAGGTTGAAAAGATGCAGAAATAGACCTTATGGCATCTGATTCTGTATCAGCTCACCTATACATTTGATCATATATGACCTTAGCTGTCAAATTGCCTGAGACCATTGACCTAGAAAACACTCTGAAGTTCTTGAGGAACGTTTCAAAACAGGCTTCGCTCTGCTCTTACGTAGCTTGAGAATGCCACTGCAAGAGCCTTAAGCACTATAATTTGGTGCCAAGAAGAAGTTAGACTTGTGACAATAATGACAAAAACTTAGATGTTCAGTGTGCAGCTTAGCTGAAAAAATTAGCTCAAGTACACAGTTGTTATATTACTTCATTCGTTTTGCCCAGCTTTACTCTCAGGGCTGTTCATTCTTTAACCTTTCCCTGCCAGCTAGCCTGGAGAAGCACAGAGCCCAGTTCCCATGAAGAATGACCACCTGTCTGGTGCATTTGTGGGGATGTTACCGGGGTATCCCTGCTAAAAAGTTGAATAAAGTACCTCACAGGAAAAAAATAACGCTAGTTTTCAACGCTGCAAAAGCACGCAGTGCTGAATGAGTCAATTCTAAGAAATCAAACCCAGAATACCTGGCACCCTGAATAGCAGCTCAAGAGAAGCTCTCACACCACCGAGCATTTTTCACCGGTGGCCTCAATCCTGACTAAAACCTGTGGACAGTACCAGACAGTAAGTGAAAAGAGGTACATTCTCCAGTGAGAGGATATGGATTACCTATAGGAAACTTCGTAAAAAGTTGGGGCATATGAAAAGTCTAACAAGAGCTAGATTTAGCTGAAATCTGTGGCATGCTGATCTTTTGGGGTGACAGGCAATCAACAGTAAGGGTTCCTGATATCAGGGAACTGTATGCTGATGACCAAATAAAATGAAGATTGGAGAAGTTTAACTGTAAACATCAGAAAAATCCCAAGTGCTAGAAAAATCCCAAGACCAGACTCTTTGGGGAGTTGCCATCTAAAAGTCCCTTGGGTTGAGGTTCGACTGACTTTTCTTTATTGCCCAATGGGCCTGACAAACTCCTGATGAATATGAGAAAAGCCACCCAAGCAATGAAATAGCCAACAGAGCCTCTATGGACTGTGACCGTAACTGCTATTGCACAGTTACATGGTGACAATAAATCACTGCATCAGTGTAGTCCCTGGTTAACTTAATACCTAATTTGCAGCCACATTTCAATCTCAACCCAAGAGTTACATTCATGGGTACTTTGAGGTCGCTGCATAAAGCAAAATACATTGACGTTCTTCAGCTTACAAAACTTGAATATTTTGCTTTTGGCTTAATAATGCCATATGCTGTCAATCTGAATATAGAAATTTCTGGATATATTTGTCAAATCTCTGACAGCTAAAGTGACATGCTCAGGCCTTTTTCACATAGCTTTTTTGCATGGTTCCTATAAGACCACTCTCCATGACACAATAAAACACCTATGATGTGCTGTATTTATACTTAATTCAATTATTCAGAACTGTAAACGTAATTCCAAATGGTGAAGAACTGAAGAGAATCGAGAATATTTGCAAGTCTAATTTTTAAACTCAATTAAATGAATCAGTTCATTGACCTGTATAACTAATGAACATCTAAATACTAATTCGCCTGTGTAAGCAAACAAATTAAAAAGGCAATACAACAAAAATGAAGAGAAATAAAAACTTATGCGTGCACATTAAACACCTGCCAGCCAAACAAAAATAAGGAGGGAAATTACCTTATGGTGCTTTCCACAGTTTGGCTGGCCCTAATATTTAATTAGTTAGTTTATGGTTAAGCAATACTTACTCTTACAAACTGATCTATCAGTATATCTGTAAGTATTAAGAATGCCATTTCCCATAGCCACACAAAGGTGGAATAGGATTTTTAACAGAAAAATATCAAGATGCCTTAGAAAGTCAATGACTTACCAAATAAGCTCACACAATTCCTTCTCTACCTGCCCTACACACACTGATTTGATTTTGATTGGTTTTGTTGTTCCTTTTTTCTCTTACGTGCACAGGGACTATACCAATATATAATCCAGCCTTTCCCATTCCAAAGTTTTTAGAGAGGCAGGAGGAAAAAAAAAGCAACTTGATACTTTTGAGATCACATTAAGACTCTTTCAAAATGCTTTTTTTTTTCAGTTATTGAGAACCATATGAAAAGAAAAAAAATTTACAAAGCTACCCCCAGGTCAATTTGCTGATCTGTGACATAACTAACCCTTGGTTCTCTTTATGTCATTTAGTCATAGAAATTAATACTACTTATCTGCCGATAGGCAGATCTGTCCTTCAGGTCATTTTCTGCTCAGATAAGACAAACTCCTTATTTGAAATAAAACATTTTCACCACTCACTTGTCATAAAAGAGTGGGGGAAAAAAAAAAGATTAATTATAACAGTGAAGGAACGCCAAATCTGGGTGCACTGGCATGCAGGAGGTGTTTGACGCTGACTGCGTCCTCTGCTCTGGACAGCACGAGTGGGAGTCATTATCCCTCCGGCTCTCCGGATAACCTGCGCACAATAAAGCCCATGTCATAGGCTG
This sequence comes from Calonectris borealis, assembly GCF_964195595.1. Taxonomy (NCBI): domain Eukaryota; kingdom Metazoa; phylum Chordata; class Aves; order Procellariiformes; family Procellariidae; genus Calonectris; species Calonectris borealis. The sequence continues at coordinate 36,905,775 of NC_134352.1, forward strand.
CATGCATGTTTTGAAAGTCTTATTGAGAATTCTGGGACATGAACGGAAAGGAGCTGCATATGGGGTGGGGGTGAGGGAAATTAGATTTCTTTACTTCACACTAGGAACATTTTCAATGTTTCACAGCCTCCCCCGGGAAGTCAGAACTGTCAGACTGAGAAACACCAAACTGTAGGATGATTACATGTCATCTCCTATATTTGTACTCTGTTGTACACTGTCTGTACACAGATAATGAAGCTTTCAGAGGCACCCTCAAGAAGGAGCCCAGGACTCAAAAGTGTCTGCTCCGACCTCCTTGTTTCCTCCCAGAGATCAGAGCCAAGAGCATCCGTGAAGACTCTGGCAACCACAGAGGAATACCTCTAAAAGGACAATCCTTGCAAAATTACATGTTGCTTTCTCAGAAACCTTACATAGTCTTAGCTTCACTGGCTTGAGAAACAGCTCAGATATCCCTCAAGAGTACACAGAAATGTTAGTTATACAAGCTCCTGGCCAGATTCTTCTGTGAATGGGGCTGGAGTGAAGCAGAAAAAGAGAATAATTTAATTGCTTGTCTGTTAGGAGGAAAGGAATGGCTACAAGGAGAAAAGCAGGCTGGATAACGATAGCTTTACGTCTTCAAGCAAGGAACAAAAGCAGAACAAGCCTTCTGGCCTCTGAGCTTCTGCTTTTTTCCCAGGGTACAGGGATTTCAAGGAAAGGAGCACAAGCAAAATGAAGAGCCCATGGGATGGAGAACAAATAAGAAAGAAAAGGCATTAAATTTGTTCACAGTTCTGCAAACTACCATTTCATTTTAAATCAAATCCTTTTGAAATGCAAAAGGAGAAATCAGGAACAAGAAGGCATTTAAATTGAATTAAGCTGCCAAAACAGCATGAGATCCGTAAAAAAACTGCACGGGTGTGAAAACACTGCAGCAAGAGTCTGACAAACTGCCGTGATGAAAGAGAACGGGACTTTGTCTCCTGATCCCAAATACATGAGCTATCACGATCCTGCCTGTCATCTGGTGAGGTCAAGAGCCTTTGTCTTCAGTCATTACTTTTCTACTACTTCTATCGCTCTTAGCTTCTAACAGGAGTTATTTAAATTGGTGTGGTATTTACCCAGGCACAAATGATAACCATAGAAACATTTTCGTCTTCATAGGCTCATCTGTGTGGTACGGAAACCTGATGTGCTGGAAGTAAAGCTGTGTATGAAAGCTAACATTTAATAAAGTTCTCTGTACTACATATGGACTATTAATACTTTATGCATCCCTATGAAAATGCAAACAAGAAATTAAAAAAATAGTCTCTCTTCAAGGAGGAATAAAAAGCTCATAATGCTGGCAGGCAATAAGCTGCCATACGGTATAATAAAAAAATTTTCTAAGCCTAAGTGTTCCAGCTGATTGCAATAGCCTTGCATTAAAGAGCTTTACATGGCAATACAATGCTAAACCAGACAACTTATTATTATTATTATTATTTTAAATACGCAAATCAGCTGCTAGACAGCAGCAGATAGCTCAGAGAACCGAATAACAATGGCATTTTAAAGTTATAAAATCATTTATGTTCTAGAGAATCTCAAAACACTTTACCAACTTAGGGATTATTTTATTCATTACAGGAGTGAAACCACCTTTAAGGAAACTAAACATACCCTTCACAATTAGCAATGAAGAAGACAGAAGTATAAGCAATTTCTCTTTGTGTTCTGTAAATATTGGCATGGTTAGTTCTGAATAGCTTTAGTCACACTGCTGTAAATATAGTAAACTCCTCTTAATCATGAAATACATAATGAGGAAAAACACTTAATTAGTGTATCTCCCTCAGAAATTATTTACCTAATGAGAGGCAATTGCAGTGAATGCTGCTTAATCGGAACAGTATTAGCATATATTCCACGCCATGGTACGTGCTCAGGCATTACCAAGGATTTCTGTGGTGGTTAACCAGGTGTTGAAATAGTTGCAAAATTCTAACTTTCCATCGATACACAAGTTGCCAAAAAAGACAGAGTTTAAGTGAATAGAATGTGATTTCTGTTCTTGCATTTTTATTCAAGTGTAGTATTTTATGTCAGCTGTCTCCCTAATTCTACAATCAGAGACTTAAAAACTGAATGCTAGGAAGTATTTGTAATTTCTTCTATTTGGGCAAACACCATAAATTCCAACAGGCAATTACAGCACTTACTCGCACAGCCATAGAAACTGCACATGCAAACGGAACATGGGTCCCAAGTCTTCACAGATGATTATTCTCAAAATCTCTTATAACCATAAAAGCCACTTAATTAGGACTCCAGGATATCTAATTAGATTTCCCAATTACCAAGCTACAAATGTACCCCAAACCAGCTGTAAGTCTGGTGGGGAAAAAAAAGATTGCAGGCATGTTGCCTTATCCTCTCTCTGCCTGCAGCTGCCCAGTGACGAGCTGAAGGCTGGGTGGTACCGCTGTTCACTTGTGGGTCTGTGGCACGAGACAAGGTGACGGGGTCACCTGTTCACCCGGCGAGGGGGCAGAGGCAAACCAGGCAACCACGCTTCTGAAGCAACAGGGTGCTCAGTGCCAGCTAGAGGTGGGATTTTTTCTGGTGAACTAGTAGTCTTTTAGGCTATAAAGGCAGTCTGCCTCCAAAATGCATTTTTAATACACACTTCTGCATTTAGAGCCAGAATCTTACCCCATTTGCAGTCCTGCTACATTTTTGGAGAAACACTTCTAAGAAAACTGCGCTGCAGGAACTGGCAAGATGAACCTGAACTCAGCTGCTCCCTCTTCTACACCATACAATGAGTTCAAGATAGTTTTCCAAAGGCTAGATGGAGCTGCCAGAGATCAAACGAACCTTATCTAGCACTGGGATTCGAATGGCTGTGTCTACACTGTACAGCCTCCGCACTCTCAGCAGTCATTTGGTCCTCTCAAGGCCAAATCCTCATTCACGTTGTCATGGCACTGGAGATCACTAGGGGTCAACAGTACCCCAATCAGGCTGCCATGAGAATTATTAAGGTCCATACAGACCACACCGACCCTTCAGGTCATGTCCTTGGGCAGTGTGGACAAATACACAACCTGGAAAATCCTTGGCAGATGCAATCCAACTTTACCAAGCTACACCCTTTGATGGAGAGCATCGGGGGCACCAGACAGCACGCTGCCCCACAGATCCCACGCAGGGTTGTTTCACAATTGGAGCAGGCAGTGCATCTGTGAGCACACAAAAACACATTTCAGAGCCGTCCCTGCTGTCCCAGTGCCACAAAATCCTTCTTTCTTACTCAAAAGTAAGGATAATAAGTCCATGGGATGTCATGGCCTTACCTTCTCTGCGCCTCAGACCACTCTATCCACTTGATGGTCAAATGCATGAAGTTCATATCTATGACACATTCTCCTCTCAGTCTCACCTGGTGTCTGCCCATCTCCATCATCCAAAGTCCACTACCCAGTACTGACTGGGCTGCCAGGCTGCCACTCTCAAGTGAGATGGCTTCTCAGGGCCAGGGGCTGGCTTGCACGGTATCTTCTGGATGAAAGCAGGCAGAGAGGGGGGAAGGGAGGCACAGGCTTGGCACTGCCCTTGCATGGAGAATCTCTCTCTATCCATTTCACGATCAACACCGTATGCCAGGAACAGGGCCAGCTGAATCCTTGCCTAATCCAATTTGCTGCTGAAGCAAGGGTCACCCATCCTTGTCCAGAGACATCTCCAAAGTGCTCACATTGCAGTCAGGAGAGACTGCTACAAGAAATATGTCTATAGGAAAGAGCCAAATGTTCCCTTTATCCTGAAAATAATTTGGATAATATTCTCTCCTGTCAGGATGTGCTGAGTGCACGTGGTGATGGCTCCTTGTGTTCAGCACAGGCCTATGTCTGAGGAAGGCCACCCCAGACCTATACTGAAACATTTCAAAAGCCAGATCCCACATGACTTCAGCTCTGTGCAAGTGAAAGCTGAGGACAGACTTGTGATGTTAAAAGCACCGCTGTGCCCATTGGGGTTGCTATTTGTCACCCAGGAGAATCAGCTGCCTGGACAGATGGCCCTCAGACTGTTGCTTTAGAAGCCAAACTGTGGATTACACACTAAAACAGGAGATGGTCTTTTCTGCCCGTTGTGACTTCTACATGATGGCAGGACTCTGAGGCATCCTCTTCTTTGCTCACAACTCCTGCAAATAGGAAAATATATTTTATTTTCGTCCTGCAGACTAACAGTGTATTCTTTTTTCTGGCACAGGTAAGGTGTGTATCACTTTTACATGTGTTTTGCCTCTTGACGAGGTGCTCTGGGGAGCAATCTGAATTGCCACACCATCGATCCCTGAAGGGCTTTATCCTTACACTTCCAGTGCAGTGACCTAGGCCATCTTCCCGGTGGCTGCTGAGTTCAGCTGACCCCCAAACAAGCACTTCTTCCATGGCAGAGGCAGGGTAGGCTCCCAGATCTCCTCACTCTTTTGCTACAAGGTGCTGGTAGATTTGTGTCATAAGTCAGTCTGTCCCACACAGATGGACCAAAAGCAGACGATGTGGGGCAGAACAAGTATCAGACATGCTTTGCCAAGGCCCCAGGGGATAGATATTATCTATCTATCTATTACTGTGCAGTGTGCCATAGGGTATGTCTGGAGTCACCTTCAGGGTATGGATATAAACAAAGACTGAGCTCGTCTTTTAGGAGCAACCTAACAGACCAGCATGAACATAGATGTTAATGCTGCAAATTGCGAAACTTCCAGCATCCCTTAAGCATTGCAGCCCATTAACAACTCCAACACCCAATAGACCTTATAGTTCCTTTATTTTCATGTAATTTAAATTATGTGTGTTTAAGTAGATGGCTTTTACTAGTAGCTGATAACATTGAACAGATGAGAAGCATTATGTAAAAGCCCAGAAAAGCCCAGAAGGGGGATACTAAAGAGAGAGTAAACGTACTAGAAGAACGATTACCATTGTTCTCTGTCTCTTGTGCAGTTTATATTACCTGGAGTAGTCACACGAAGTATGAATAGCTTTAGCTTTTTTATATTGGGATGTTCGTGTCTCTGGGGATCTTCTGTTTGACCCTGCTCTCCCTTCTTCAGCGACATCCTCCACAGAAATTACTTCGGGCATCCTTTCTGATTTGACTACCCCATGAAAAGAGTATCAGAAATCTAACGCTGGGAAGAATTTCAGAGTGGTTATATTTCTGGACTGGCAGCTTTCCAAGAGTGCCTGGGAGCACACTTGCTGGAGGAGGAGAAAAAAAAAAGCAAAATGGGGAGAAAGAAAACAAGTTTATTATACAACACACATATTCTCATCCTACAGTGCTGTCTGCAATACATCTGCTTGCTTCTCAGCAGCAAGTTTGCAAAGCAAGGAAAGTGCACATTAAGGAAATAACAACTTGGATCTGATTTCAAGTTTCAACTCTCATTTTAGATACTGGTATTACAAAGTAAAAGGCACACAGAATCATTTGCAATTTGGAGACACTTGCAATCCACAGGATTGCAACAGGATAGACAGAGTTCTTCAAAGAAAAAATTACATTTATTTAATTACAAATCTCCTAATATCATTGGCTTTAGCAGTCTATCTGTAGTAATAAATTTTCTACCGATGATTTTCCTAAAGAGAAAGTAACGTAATTCACTTGAAGCAGGCTGAAACATGGGAGGACTTTCTGTCAGGTGCAGGAGTTGTTTTATTCCCTGGCTCCACAAGTGTAAGTGATGCAGTAGGTACAGTCTGTTACAGTGTAGATGAGGCCCTTAGGGACATGGTTTAATGGACATGGTGTGTTAGGTTGACGGCTGGACACGATGATCTTAGAGGTCTTTTCCAACCTTAATGATTCTATGATTCTATGAGTACCTCTTATTCCATAGTGCTTGCTTCTTTAATTCTAAAAAACGAAGACTTGTTGCTTAGGAGTTAGGTAACTAGCAGGTATTGTGTTTGCAGGTGTGTAGCATTGTTAGACCCTAGTAATGATTAACCTTGAAATTAAGAACCATAAATGAACGTGGTCCAGACACGGCTCGGAGACAAACCTCGACCTTAAAAGGAAAGAAAGGAACGGGTTCATGAAGAATTTACTACCCTACCAACCACCAGAGACCACTCGAGACCCTCAAGAAGACCCTAAAGACTTCAGTGCGCATGTGTCTAAGATGATGTCATATTATAATTAGTTCTCGGAAATTTAATGAATATGTAAAAAAGAATCTTAAAATATGTATGAGAAGCATAGATATAAGCAAAAAGGTAATTAGACCAAGTGTGCTTGATTTGTGGCAAGTCCACCGAGCACCCAGGCCTGAATAAAACAATATCTCTCCTGAGAGTGTGGAATTGGTTACTTGCACGCCAGGCACGAAGCAGCTTTTTGGACAACATAAGTCCAATCCTGAGCACAACACTGAGCTCCTTTGCCCTGAGCTTTTCCATTCTTCATGCAGGAATACTGATGCTTAAATAGGTCTTACAGAATTGCTGTAGTCTTAGCATTTGGCATACGCCATTAAATCTCCTGATGGGAGGCAAGGTGCTAGAACAAAAATATTAGAAATGTTTACTCATTGCGTATCAGAAAACATTGATGTTACACATTGTAATATTCTAGTAGTCCATTTAAAACTGTTCTATCATGAACTCAGGAGGATTCTCTGTTTTTTGGGACTAGCTCATGAGGTTCCATCCTTCAAAGCTATCATTTAGATTTGGGTTTCTAATAAACTTGAAAATATACAGCATTTTGCCTCATTTGGGTCTAAGACCTCAGCTGGGAAATTGAGTGTGAATCTGATGTGCTCTGGAGTACTTCGGTGTTCAAGGCACCACAAAGGCAGAGTGAAAGACGACTGCAACATATTATGATCTTACTGCAATAGCATGAGAGACAGGCAGAAATAAAAAAACAAGGTTTCTGCACCTTTAAGATGTCAAATTACTGATTTCTCCTCAATAAGTAGAAGAACAGTTCTAGCTAGAAGCCTCCAAAAACAAGAGAATCATATAAGTCATGTCTGCCTCACACTGTGGAGCGAAGCATAGATGACAGAGTGAGTAAAAACCACACTGGCTTCAGAGGCCAATACAGGATAACTGCTGTAGCATAGTTTTTTCCCTAACCCATTAGTTTGGGCACGGTGCCATGCTGTGGTGGTGCACTCCTCCCCCCTCTTTTCCTCTGGGCTACGATACGATCTCAGAACCTTCTGTTAAGCTTTAGCCATTGTGTACGAGCCGGGCGGGGGCGGTTAAGCGTCCCTTGGCCCTACCAAACACTCTTGCATGGCTGAGGTGGGGAACAACACTGATCGTACCAGGGACACCAGCTACATGATCAAGGTAGGGAACAGAAACAAGAGATAATTCGTCATCTCTGACAGCTCTGAAGCTTTCCCTACCTGGATCATAGTTCACGTGGAACAATATCATTGTTACTGTGAAACAATACCATAATTACTACTCTGGACCACCTCGGATAGTAGCCAAAATGGAAATTTACTGATGACTAAAGCCAATCATCTTGCAAACCTATAAACAGCGGTACCGAGTGAGACTCTTTGAGGTCTCCTGGACTGCAGCGGGCTATATCCAGAATCTCCCTCTGGGTGGGACGCCTCTCAGAGTCCGCAAACTCGAATTTGCGATACTCGGAGGATTCCCGAGATTCTGGGCTGAGACGCTCCTCGGTGCTCAACTCTTAGCCCATTGGGAAATGCCAAAGCATTTAACGTGAGTATTTCACGGTACTCAAGGGGAATTTTTAACAGGTATACCTTTATAAATTAACTAACTCTAGGCCTTTCGTTTAGCTTTGGTACCATATCCATATGCATATATATATATATGTATTGATTGATCTAGATCTTTTTGCGCACTTATCCGTGCAGTTATAATCTGTAGTTATATATGTATTGATTGATCTAGATCTTTTTGCACGCTTATCTATAAAGATACTAACAAGTATAACCTGTAGTTAAGTTGTTTTAATCTTTGTAGTATTTGTAGCAACTTGACTAATTCTTTGTGCAGCTGTCAAATTGATCAATGTTTAAGCATTGTAAAACTCTAAGTTGCTGCTAAAACCCTTAACCCTTTAATCATAAACCGTTACCCAGGTCTGAGACTAAGGGTAGATCCAGCCACACCTAGGCTGCTTTTTGAGAAGGAGCTTAGAAAACAAAGGGGTCTACTCTGAACCTCTTGACCCAACAGGAGGGCCTTCCTATCCCTTTCTGTATTAGACATAAACCGTTGTCGAAGTCTGAGACTAAGATTGGGTCCAGCTGGATCTCTTCTGAACCTCGTGACTCAATGGGAGGGTCCCCCTTTTACCTTTTTACCTTTTTACCCTTTAACCCTTTTACCCCTAATCTCTGTACAAATCATTCCAACACAATTCTAATACGATTTTCCCCTGTGTAACTTAATCTGTGTAATAAGTAATAGAGTGAACCTTGCCATCAAATTCTGTTAAGTCACATTTCTATAAATTTCTATTAAAATCACCCTTTGCCAATACCTTGCCAGTGATTCTTTACGCGGCCTTAAAACCACCCATTCGTGACACATGCTCACACAGGTGAATAGGAACAAGGTTTTACATCCAAGACGTTATATGCTTTCAGGAACAAGGCACTACGTCCAAACAGTGCTGTGATGCACTTCGTGATGTTTATGTGCACTTGATATCTTTATACCTTTATACCCAACAAAGGAGTTTGCTGCTGCAGAACAAAAGCAGGCTTCACATAGTGCATCGGATGTTTTTATTATGAAATGTTGTGCTGGAACGAATGGAGCAGTGTCTCACAAAGGTGAAAATACACACCACCCCGGGGAAAAGATGTCCTCATTTTCCAGCTCCATCCAAGCTTTTCTTCTCTTGTAAAGAGACTCTGTTGAAAACGAAAGACAAAGAAATCATTGTGGGAGATAATACACTTTTAAAATTTAAAGCGAGCAGGAGGGGCAGTCAGCTACCTGCTGAACCACACCTGGAAAGCCTTCATCTGAGATCAAAGATAAAAGCCAGTACTCAGCCAGGCTTCTTTTACAAGCAGCACTGTGGTCCACTCAGCATGCTTACCCCACAGCAACAAGGAGCCCAGCACCCAAATAGAAATGGAAGCAGTATCAAGCAGAGGAAGTTCTAGTAAGAGTCCATGAATTTGGGAGCATTGTTTAGAGATGCTTTAGCAAATGGATGCTTTCTCAGGAGGTGTAGGAAGGAACATACTCTTGTACCTTCTGCAGTGCATCTGTGGTAAATAGGACATCAATGCAGGCGTAACTTGTTCTCTACAGCTCTATAGCTTGCTGTCTTTGAAGTCTTAGGTGCAGTTTAGCCCAAGAAGAATAAATGACAATGTGGCATATTTATATGTGTATATATATATACAGACTTATGTATATATGTACATACAGATATTTAAAGACTTAATATATTAATGCAGTCCTGGACATAGAAAACTTCAGATGTCCTGTAGGCACACATGTGGGTTGTAACTCTTCATAGGAACATAGTGTTATTCAGCTAGTGGAATTTTAAAATTTCAAGTCTGTGGATCTGTATATAAAAAATATATGCAAGTTTAAAAAATATTCCAGTGTCTTCTCTTTTTTTGGTTATAAATGTGATTTGGAGGTAAAATCCTTGTATAAACAACAGAAATGGATTATCATACATGTGTGACTCTCCTCATATTCTAGATTCAGGTTTTCAAAGCTCTAAGAAACCTCACACAATTGTCATTTTTTTAAAAATCAAATGTGAAAGAATAATTTCCCATTTCTCGCATAACAGGAGAAAATGTCAAAAACTCCTATCACTTACACATGCCAAAAAGATCCATGATGCAGTCCTGAAGAAGCAATGGACCTTCAATATGCAAAAATGTTGATTTCTGTTATGACATTGCTCTGCAGAGCTAGAACTACAAATTTTGAAAAGACTATTTTGTTCTGCCAAAAATCAGAAAGACGATACGGAATAACCTGCAGGCTTTTTAGAAGACATTCAGAGCCCTCTTCTTCAAAGTACCTCTGTAGGAGCCAAAGCATCTGCTTTTAGAGTCACAGAAATGGAAAATGCTCCCACTATTACTATATATCAGTGTAGAAGTGCCATAAGGAATCCGCTGCTTCTCCTATAGGATATGCAATGTATATAGGAATGCACCAGGTAGTCTGTAGATTGCAGTGGTTGACCAGAAAGCCATGATACAGCTTGTTTCAGTATTCGTTCATATGACACACTCTAGAGCTGAAAGACAGGAATTTAAACCAGATTTGGGTTTGAATCCAACCTTTCGCAGAGCTGAGGCTCATCTCTGGTCAGAACAGAGTGTTTTCAGTATCTCCATAGCCACTTTCATTGCTGCAGGGGTAAATCCTCGGCTCACTCTCAAGAAGCCAGGAGCCTCCAGTGGAAGACTGGGTGATTTCAACTACAAAGAATGGCAACAGTTCAGTGCCTCAGCCAGTCAACGAGGCTGCTACTTATGCTTACAAACACAGACTAAGATACCATAGGAAATTTGTATGTGAATTATTTCTTTCCATACACTTGTATATCTGATAGGAGCCTAAATGAAATAACACTATTTGTAACGTTACATTATTGGGAGTCCTGGTGGACATCAAGTTGAACATAGGTCAGCACTGTGCTATGGTGGCAAAGAAGGCTAATGGTACCCTGGGCTGCATGAGGAGGAGTGTTGCCAGCAGATCGAAGGAGGTGATCCTTCCCCTCTATTCAGCACTGGTGAGGCCACACTTGGAGTACTGTGCCCAGTTCTGGGCTCCCCAGTACAAAAAAGAGATGGAGGTACTGGATAGAGTCCAGCAAACAGTCACTAAGATGATGAAAGGACTGGAGCATCTCTCCTAGGAGGAAAGGCTGAGAGAGCTGGGATTGCTCAGGCTGGAGAAAAGAAGGCTCGGGGGGAATGTCATCATATTGTACACACATCTGAAGGGAGGGTGTTTAGAAGATAGAGCCAGACTCTTTCCAGTGGTGCCCAGTGACAGGACCAGAGGCAGTGGGCACAAACTGAAACATGGGAGGTTCACCCTCAACATCAGGAAACAATTTTTTACTGCGAGGGTGACTCAGTATGGGAACAAGTTGCCCAGAGCAGTGGTGGAGTCTCCATCCTTGGAGATCTTCAAAAGCCATCTGGACATGGTCTTGGGCAGCATGCTCTAGGTGTCCCTGCTGGAGCAGGGGCATTGGACCAGATGACCTCCAGAGGTCCCTTCCAACCTCAACCACACTGTGATTCTGTGATTCTGTGATGCTGTATTTTGTTCTGGCAAAACAGCAAAAGTAATTAACCATATGAAAAGTTTCAAGTAAGGAAAAAAGTCAGAGGTAAATTTTAGTATTATTAAAAATAGCATCAGAGTTATCAGAGTTATCCAATACATTGACTGGAAGAAGTGTACCATGGCTATAAAATTTTACCAGAAATGGCAATACAAATTGGTAAGAAGACCATAAAATGGCTTTCAGGTTCTATTTCTCATATTATCTAAGAGAAAAAAGTAAAACTAATACATGGCACAAAGCTGAGTAGCTCCACACTATCTATCATGCTATATGTTCTGTATCGTCCTTCTGAGATATATTCGCAGACCTCAGATAGATAAGGTCAAGCATTGACTAATGACTTATCAAAACCACTTACAACCCAAAACAAAAAAAGATTTCTGAAAAAAAGAAAGATACAGGAGCTGTACTTCTTCATTTGACATTGCTGCATGCTACTTAACACTAGTTCCCTTAACAGGATGACTATCTTGATACAGTTCTTAGTGGCTAAGGAAACACCTTCACGACAAATGATTTCAAGTAATGGAATTAATAAGAATCTCAGCACATGCAAAAGCCAAAATATCATAGAATCATAGAATCATCGAATCATTAAGGTTGGAAAAGACCTCTAAGATCATCGTGTCCAACCGTCAACCCAACACACCATGCCCACTACACCATGTCCCTAAGGGTCTCATCTACACGTCTTTTAAATACTTCCAGGGATGGTGACTCCACCACTTCCCTGGGCAGCCTGTTCCAAGGCCTGACCACTCTTTCAGGAAAGAAATTTCTCCTAATGTCCAATCTAAACCTCCTTTGGCGCAACTTGAGGCCATTTCCTCTCGTCCTATCGCTAGTTACTTGGCAGAAGAGACCAACACCCACCTCGCTACAACCTCCTTTCAGGTAGTTGTAGAGCACGATGAGGTCTCCCCTCAGGCTCCTCTTCTCCAGGCTAAACAGTCCCAGTTCCCTCAGCTGCTCCTCATAAGACTTGTGCTCCCGGCCCTTCACCAGCTTCATTGCCCTCCTCTGGACACGCTCCAGCACCTCCATGTCCTTCTTGTAGTGAGGGGCCCAGAACTGAACACAGTATTCAAGGTGCGGCCTCACCAGTGCCGAGTACAGGGGCATGATCACCTCCCTAGTCCTGCTGGCCACACTATTTCTAATACAGGCCAGGATGCCATTGGCCTTCTTGGCCACCTGGGCACACTGCTGGCTCATGTTCAGCCGGCTGTCAATCAGCACCCCCAGGTCCTTCTCCTCTGGGCAGCTTTCCAGCCACTCTTCCCCAAGCCTGTAGCGTTGCCTGGGGTTGTTGTGGCCAAAGTGCAGGACCCAGCACTTGGCCTTGTTGAACCTTATACAGTTGGCCTCGGCCCATCGATCCAGCCTGTCCAGGTCCCTCTGCAGAGCCTTCCTACCCTCCAGCAGATCAACACTCCCGCCCAGCTTGGTGTCGTCTGCAAACTTACTGAGGGAGCACTCGATCCCCTCGTCCAGATCGTTGATAAAGATATTGATCCATGAATCTGTACTTGCTTATTGCAATACATATATGAATGGTCTGTGTTCAACAATCTCAAGACAATGTAATTATCTAGCAGCCTACAAGAGACAGAAATTTAACCAAAGTATAAGAGATATGAAGGAAACTGGAACTTGTTAGCTCCTTTCTAATAATTCAGTATTCTCAAACATCTTTCCTGCCTGCCTGTATGTACCACACCAGCTTATATAAAGAAAATGATAAATGAACAAAATCAATCTCTGCTTTTTTGATCTGTCCCTTAGGATAAGTACACAGGCTGCTTTGGACAATAGGGTCATAATTCAACTGGAGTCTTCAAACACTTTCTGTAATTCAAATACAACAACTAAAATTATGATCCCAAGAAGCTAAACTCCAGCTCTGGGTAGATAAGTCTGGATACCTCCAAAATAGCATCTGTTGGAATACTACAAGATGCCTAAATTATAGCAGCACCAGTAAGAATCTGTGAAAGAAAATCAGGAAGCTGTAAAGATAAGTATGAGAAAGGGGAAAATGAGAATATGGAAATAAAACTCAAGTGATTAAAAAAAAAAAGATTTATAAAGTAATGGACTCCTATTGCTAAGGAAACACAGAATTAGGGCCACTCTCATTGTACGTTATCTAATGCCTAATTTTATGCCTGAAAGGAGGCTGATAATGGAAAGAAAATTTGGCTCTGCGAACCAAACACTTCAACCAGTTGTCCTGCATTCTGCACCCACATTTGGTTAGGTAGATGCAGGACTGCAGCCCATAATCTTAATTTGCATCAGATACCAAAAGGTATTCTGCCTGACTTTCATTGCCATTCTCACACAGTGCATGGCATGTGTTCAGTATTAATAACCAAAGTAACGAACTGCCTTCCACCAATGTAGACAAAGGTTTTGATTCTTCTGTTCAGGTCAGTGCTGGAGCCAAAACAGTTCTCTGGCTGACTCCACAACAAAGAAGGATAGATGCTGGCATAAACCAGGCCAGTCAAATATAAAGCTATGTCTATTTTCTACCTATGTTACGTAAGTTTTCAGAGGCACTGAAGTCCTCATCTTGACTTACAGGAAAGAGGAAACCCAAGGAAACCACAAACATCTGTGTGCGTGCTTCTAAGTCTGGCATAAACAAATGTAACCATATTTGGTAGCAAAGAGGAGCGAAATCCAGAGCTGAGAGCTCTGGGAGTGCATTCCCACAGAGACCAGAGAGTCTGCAGCTACTGCAAGTGCTACAGGCTAGAAAGACTTACTGGTATCTGCTAACGGCTGAAAGGGACTGGCCCTGTGACGTGTATTTCAAAAACAACAGTGTGTAATTAGACTATTTTTAAAGTAGTTTTACACTGTGAACACAGGTCTAGGTCTGTGCCATGCTCTGTGCTGACTGCCACCAGCACTCGTCCTAGAGGAAAAAGGAGTCCGAAAGGCAGCCACGATGCCCCAAGACAGGACAACTAAGGAAATTTCACAGGAAAAACCATCTTAGGAATATTCTCAGTGCAGACAAGTCACTAATGCAGGGAAGAATAAAGTGAACCTTCATAATTTACTTCTTTATCTTCATATTGTCTGTCACAATATGAAGTCATGACCAGTCATGATCAAAACTGCAAAAATACCACACAGTTTTCACATAAACACCCTGTGGAAACTCAGTACCACTTGGGCACAGGGGTTCCTCCCTTAACACCACAAGGCTTTCAGCTGGGAAATATTTAAAGTCCAAATCCTCAAAAACACTTACACCCCAAACAGTCACTGCAATTAGCAGGATGCTGATACAGGAAATAATTGTCCATGTCCTGCAGAATATCTAATTCTGGTAAGTGCCAGGAAACACTTGTTTTCAGTAAAGGTTTTAATGACCAAATCACCTCTCAGTTAAAAGATCTCAGACCTAGGCATTTCACAATCTTTAGCAGCAGGGATATCGTAAAACTTTTTTTAAAGTTTTATACATAATACAAAGAGGCATTCACAGAGAGGAAGGGAAGGAGAACTCTGCTGTTAAGTAGCCCCATGTTTCTGGGAGTAAATTAAATGGCTAAATTTACTGCAGAAGCTTAAGAGACATACATTTACTATTACTTAGCAGCAATGATAAAATTTCGGTGACAAATTTTCATTGTGCTCATCCATCCACACTGATCTGGCTTTATCGTTTCAAAGTCTCAGTCTTCTACCGTACAGACAGCTGACCCCATTAACCTCAAAGGGATGAGAACCCACATCAGAGTAACTAGAGGTGGAAACCTCTAAAACACAGAGGTAGGGGGGCTGAACAGAAAAACATGCTGAATTCTTGAACGAATCAAATGTGTTGCGCTCTAAACCAACAAAGTGCACTTCAGGCAGGAAGCAGCCCCTTTCAGTCTGTGCCTGTGCTACCATAGCAGCAGTCTCCATTTTGCAGTATATGACTATTCTGCAAAGAACTCACTTATTTTGTCAGCTTCTCACAGTGCCTTTAGAAGCACATGAACTGACAGCTTTCTGATGTACAACCTCTGTGCGCTGTCCTGGCTTCCATTTCATTCATTCATCCACATGTATACAGTATTAAAACGCATTGTGTTCCATACGTTAGTCAATGGTCATGTATTTTTACCACATTTCTTCTATCAACTATGAGCCCTCCCCCTTCTCCTGAAGGATTCATGTCCTTAGCATGATTTCTGAGCGCATGCCACTGAAGTTTCTTACCACTGATGTCAGCAAATACTGGAATGTCAGTATTTGGGTGGTCCTTTTGCCAACGCAGCGTCCTTGTAATCTCCGGGTGGTCAACTCTGTGCCAGATTTCTCACCTGTGAGGAAAATGCTGATTCGGTCCAGAGAAACAGACAACACAGAAGTCATATGAAATGGATGCTGCTGGGAACAATGTTGCTCAAAATTGAGGTCCTATAAAATACTTTTTCCTAATACGTAAATCTCCCAAGCATACTTCTAAGATTTTTCTCCTGCTCTTTTTCTAAGGACCTTTTGTACACTTACAAACAACAGCAACACTGTCCTGGTTCCGGCTGGGACAGGGTTAACTTTCTTCCCAGTAGCTTGGGGGGTGTGCTGTGTTTTGGGTTCGGTGTGAAAGGAGCGTTGATGGCCCATTGATGCTCTGGCTGTTGCTGGGTGATGCTTGCACCGGGAGGGGGGAGCACAGCCGGGGTGGTGGACCAGCTGGCCAATGGGGTATTCTATACCATGTGACATCATGCTCACTATAAAAACCGGGGGGGGGGGGGGGGCTCCCGGCGGTCGGCGGTCGGTGAGCGGTTGCGTTGTGCATTGCCTGCTTTGTGTATGCTGTTATTGTTGTTGTTCTCACTGTTATTATTACTGTTCTACTTAGTTTTATTTCAATTATTAAACTGTTTTTATCTCAACCCGGGAGCTTTCCTACTTGTGCCCTCCCGATTCTCTCCCCCATCCCACCGGAGGGGGGGGTGATCGAGCGGCTGCATGGAGTTTATTTTTGCTGGCTGGGGTTAAACCACGACAAACACAAAAATTAATTTTCTGCAGCAGAGACAAACCCAGTATTGTTGCATTTCACTCATAGTGGAAGACTAAAAAAAAAAAAAAACAAACTCTAGTACTGGAAACAATGTATTGACGAGACTTTTATTGTCCACATCAAGAGGTGGCATCCTTTTTCCAGTGCAGACATTACCGTTTATGATGTCAGGAAGGATAGTCACATTCCCTAATATCTTCACCAAATCGCATGAGCAATGATGTAACCAAAATACTAGCATTCCTGATTACGTGCTGGGTGTACACCCACACACAGCCATGCCCACCACGTTGTCATTAGCTATGGAGAAGCAACACACGTGACCCTCTTTCAAGATGAGATATGCAGATAGTCCTCGTACCATGGCCAG
Source organism: Calonectris borealis (assembly GCF_964195595.1). Taxonomy (NCBI): domain Eukaryota; kingdom Metazoa; phylum Chordata; class Aves; order Procellariiformes; family Procellariidae; genus Calonectris; species Calonectris borealis. Next base: position 36,922,541 of record NC_134352.1, read on the forward strand.
CCACATACCCCACCCAGAATTTTCCTCAGGCTGGTCTCAAAGTGACTGAGCTGTTTTACTACCTTGTGGCTTCTTGTGCAGGTTGTGAGGAGTCCAGTGGGAAAGTACAGAGCAAGAAAACTTACCCCTTGTAGAGGAGGACCAGGCTAGGGAACATTTCAACAACCTGGACATACACAAATCCATGGGACCTGATAGGATGCACCAATGGATGCTGAGGGAACTGGCCAATGCCATTGTGAGACTCTCAATCATCTTTGAAAGATCACAGCAATTAGAGGGGCAAAGGGTGTTCCTAAGACTGAAAGAAAGCTAATGTCTAGCGACAAGAAGAGGAAGGAGGAGGATCTGGGGAACAACACGCTGATTAGCTTCACCTTTACTCCTGGGAAGGTGATGGGACAAAAAAATCCAAACATATAAAGGACAAGAAGGTACTGGGAGTAGTCAGCATGGATTTATGAAGGGGAAATCATTCCTGAACAACCTGATAGCCTTCTATGATGAGATGAGTGGCCTGATGCATGACAGGAGAGCAGGAAAGGTTGTTTGATCTTAACTTTAGCAGGGCTTTCTACACTGTCTCCCATCACACCCTCCTAGACAAACTGATGAAGTACAGACTAGATAAGTGGACAGTGAGGTGGATTGAAAACTGCCAGAACTGCCAGGCTCAACGGGCTGTGATAACAGTCACAAAGTCCAGCTGAAGGCCAGTTGTCAGTAGTGTACCCCAGGCGTTGATGCTGGGACCAACGCTGTTTAAACTTATCATTAATGATGGGACTGAGTGCACTCTCGGCAAGTTTGCAGGTGATACAAAACTGGGAGGAATAGTTAATATACCAGATGTCTGCTGCCATTCAGAGGGACTTTACAAGCTGGAGAAATGGGCAAACAGAAACCTCATGAAGTTCAACACGCTGGCCATCCCCTCAGCAGGAATAACCACAGGCACCAGTATATGCTGGGGGGTGGCCAGTTGGAAAGCAGCTCTGCAGAGAAGGATCTCTGGGGCCTAGTGAGTGAGTTGAACATGAGTCAGCAATGCACCCTTCTGGCAAAGAAGGGCAGCAGCTTCCTGGGCTGCACTAGGAAAAGCTTTGCCACCAGGTCAAGCAAGTGATCCCTCCTCTCTTCTCTGAACTTGTGAGATACGTCTGTAGTGCTGGGTCCAGTTCTGGGCTTCCCAGTACATGAGAGACATGGAAATACTGGAGTGAGTCCAGTGCAGGGCCACAAAAGTGTTGGGGGACTGGAGCATCCTTCATAGAAGGTGAGGCTGAGGGAGCCTTTCCTTGTGCTGGAACGTTGTAGTAAACGATCTCCAGAGGTGCCTTTCAACCTCAGTGTCTCTGCATTCCTATTCTATGCTTCTTACACCTATGCAGGATAGGACTCAGAGCACTCCCAAAGCAGGTGACAAGAAAAGATGTTGGAAGCTGAGGAGAAAGAAAGTGGCAGGATAGACACTGCATTACCAGTCTGATAATCTCTCACCAAAAAAAAAGTGTGAAGCTGGAGGCCCAGGAGCAGCAAAGGTTCTGCTAGACCAGAACTTCTCCACCTTTCTCTAAGCCCAGCTTTAAAGTGACATGGTAAACAAAGATGAAAATATACAGTATTTTTATCCAGTCAAAGTTATTTTCACATGTGAATAAACATGTTCTTTTAAACATGTTCTTTTAAACAGGATCCTGATTTTCTGCTTCCTTGACCGTTACAAAATCACTTTTCCCATTCACAATACATCTGAAAGTGGATCCAAAAGGCTGCCCAATCCAAGCAGTACTTTTTACACATACTCTTCTCTAAAAGCCAAGCCCTCTCCCTTTCAAAAGCAAGATCCGTTTACAGGAATAATGCAAGGATAGAGAAGATGACAACTAGTCCCAAGACTTACACAAATTCAGGTGTATTGTTTTTTCAAATTTCTGCAAGTCCAAGATTATGGTCAGCATTTACTTATTAATAATATGTTTCTACTGGAGGCTTTCCTGTTAGTTTTATGCATAGTTCAGTACAGGGCTAAAAAATATGGAAGGACTAAATTGAAAAGAGTAGTTGGTAAGGACTGGTGCACAGCATAGCAGAGAGGGATGCACTTTTGTATCTCTGAATTGTTCTGAAAGCACAAAAGGAGAGCTCTGGGTCCTCCAGCTGAGATGAAATACTAAAAAGCTCAGAAAACTATTTCTTGTCAATGCTAGGTAAGATGCAGAGATGTTTCTAATGTTATGCAGACTTCAGGAGTAAAAGGCAGTTCACACAGATATGAGACAGGTAAAAAAACCTCAAAGAAAGCAGATTTTTCAAGCAGGCAACAGCCAGATCTTACTTTATTTTTTCTCTATTTTTCTGTTTCTGAATAAGAGCATATTTTTGAGTGACCTTTCATGAATTATAAGTGATAGTCATTTCAAGTTATGCTTAGGTATAATTTTCTTGAGTGCTATCATAGTTTAAGGGATTCTTCACTGGATTAACTTTACACACAGAAGCAATCCTATTTTACATGTGCATAAAATTACTCAATTCACAGGAGAGTGCCTAAGTTGGTAGGAGGCTTCTTAGAACAAATTTGACTTTGATATCAATCTGCAGTTCTAACATGCGTTTTGTTACAGAACAAACTATTACATTTAGAAATCATACTTAAAGTATTTTTCTGGAACAATCTACATTTTATAAAATAAAAATGAAGCATGGTTTGATAGTTGACTAACAATCTGAAACATCAGCACTCAAGCTGGTTTGGAAAACAGCGAAGGATGAAACTTATTCTGTTGTTAAGATGAACTTGAAAATACATACATACTCACAATTATTTAATGGAGAAATCTTATAGAGACAGAGCAAATACAAGAAACATATTTTGGAAAAACAAGGTATTCAAGACACAACCAGCATCCCAGTATAGCACAGCTATTCACAATAAAAGAGATCTCTACACAAACTCAGCTCAAGTACCAAAAGCAATATCCACCTCTACAGTACCTCTGACACATTTCTGTATCCCATCATGAAGTCATAATTCCTTTTTAGTATGAACTGCAAATCTCTACTTAATACACCAGGAGAATGTTCTGTGAAACCTACCTTCCACACCTGACATTTGGGCTACAGTTCAATGACAAACCTCTTCCCACTTCTCTTGTCTGTACGTAAGCAAGGAATGATTTAACCCCTCTCACATTCATTGCTTTCCTAAGTCTATCTCACACCAACTATTGCATTACGCACAAAATCTTCTTATACCATATTCACGATACACCAAATAATAAACAGAATTCAGAATATCTGTTCGTGCAATGGCTGAGCCATACCAAAGACTTATACCTACTTACCCCCCCATAAGTGTCTAAAGCTTCCCTAGACTTGAAGATAACAACTGCAGATCCCAAAGTGCTATCACAGTTTTTATCTGCAGTCCTGAAGGACTCCGTTACCCTAGATATTCACTTTGCAGATCAGATGGACACATACACATGACTCCTGCCTACAGTCTTGTAGAGGGCATGGTTGGTTGTTTTTCTGTTCTTTTTTATTCCTTTGGAGGCTGCTGCTAATTGACTTGCATGACAGAAATTTCCATACAGGTCCCAAAGATGGAGAATTATCCAGGATATATGGCCAGATTAGCCCTGTTTGCAAATTCTGAAAGCATTCCCATTCATATTTTTTCACCTTTTGACATGTAAAAACTCAGATTAAGAATAGTTCTATTTATAAATCATAACACTAGTTTTCTTTCTTTCTTTACCAAAACAAGTTGTATTTACATTCTTATCTATCACTTACCTAAGATGTAACCTGGAAGGAATACTGAAGTTTTGCAAGATTAACTAAAAATTTGCGCATTTAAGATACGATACATCCTGCCTAAAAGGCGAGAAAATGTAAAAACAGACTGCGTATGCTATACAACAAATTATTTTGTTGCCTTTTCCTGTAGTACACACCACCATCACCATCAGATGCAAGGAAATATAAATTGGAACAGAGATTGCCTCTGGCCTGAGAGCTCTCAAGGGTCTACATAAAGATCACAATGACTGAAAGCATTAGAGGCTCAGGTCCATGCATTTTGCTGTTTCAATACTTCTACAGGGATAATATCCTGTTCATTAAATGAAGACCTCTTCACAAAGGAGAAGCATTAAGTATTGGAGCACCCTGGTTAAACCTCCTGTGATCTTTTCAAAGGGTATTCTCAATTCTTCTCCTGGACCCAGCATCATTTCCTTGGTGTGCTTCTTATAACAATATGGGGAGATTTCAGCTGAAAAATGTTGCTGTTAATATAGTGAATTGATCTTTTCACTGGACAGCAGAATTTGAGCTAGAAAGAAAGTCTTTGTTTTGCCTTTTTTAGTAAAATATCTATTCAGCAAGCAGATGAGGTAGTCCTCATTTCTTCCGCATCACTTCAAAAGGATGTTAGGACCTAAAGCAATCACACTGCAAGTGTGTAATCAGTGCCTCAGTATCTTAAAGTAGGTAAGAATCACTGGAAGAAGCCAAGGGCAAGGTATGACACACATCCCCAGAAAATGTTGTTGTCTATATCCTGTATTCCTAAAGCTGCTGACAGCACATGCTATTAAGAGCAAAAAGAGAAAACAAGATAGCAGTGTTCTCTATCCATTTTAGATATCCAACTGGGAAATCTGAGCAGGGTGTGGGTTCATGTGAACGAGCTGAATGTGAAGGACACGACGTGCGAGAGCTGGATGCCTGTTCGGTGGGTGAGCCAGGTCAGCGGCAGCAGCTGGCATCCCTACCTGCCCGCCCTGCCCTGCTCTTGAGGCTGCTGACATACTGCAGCGGTGGCAGAAGGGCCCACACCTCAGCCTCTGAGCTGCACAGTCCAGTGCTCAGCAGACTCGTAGCAACTGAGATCAAAGCCAGCATCCCATAACACGCTGTGTTACGAGTGCAGCACTTTCAGTGCCGACTCGTGTGTCATTCATCCATCTCTCTTCTGGAGGTGGTCAGAGGAGGGCAGGGGGATCTGGTGCCTGTAGCTAATCAACTCTTGGCTGCATGCCTTTATGCAGTGCAGCCAAAGGAGTTTATCTGAAACTCTAACAATGGTTCAAATTGCTATGACTCCAGATAGTGCCAAGAGCCACACACACAAATACATATAAAGACATTAGAGCATGATCAGCATTTACATATCGACATCCTAAAAGGGTTCTGAAAAACAACGCCCCCATGTGCACAAAGCTGCTTCAAGCACATTATTTAGTAAATGTCAGAGGACATCAGCCGGCTGGCTGATAGTTAGATCAGAAAATATAGTAAGTAAAACCAGATAGCCAGAAAACTCTCCAGTTAGAATAGAACTGGTTATATCTAAAAATGCTGAAAATTAGCAGGACTCGAGATGGGATGAAATGCATACAGAAGGGCAAAATGGAAAAAAGACTAAACCTAAAATGACAGACATGGGCTTTTTGTTATCCTTTATGCACTTAAATACAGTAAATCAATTACAGTTATATTCACTTCGGGATTGAAGTAATATAATGTGGCCTTAATGCAACTGTGAGTCTCAAACCTTTACATCATCATGTTTAATCCCTCAAGAACTGAATACTGATTTTCTCACTCAGGAAAATTATTTTTAAGGTAATTTGGATTTCCTAGTTTGACCACACACATGCAGCAGGCAATGGTGTGAGTTAGAAATCCTTCGCAGCTTTTCATTGCAAGGATGGCCCTGGCGATGAACATTTCTATCAAATGTTCATTTTCCAATGTGATTTAGAGAGATATGAGGAAGTATTCACATCCTGATATGAACACAGCAATTGTGTCTTTTCCTAACACCCTAATACACCCAATCTATGAATGACAAAGAACGTCACAGACTGCCATTTCTGGCTGGAGGGGAGGGTGTTTTTGAGACTGAGTCCTTGCGCACCAACTGAATCCACCTTCCGTAAGCTAGATTACTGAACTCTGCCCCCTAACATTTATGATACTTCAAACATATGCTCAAAACAAGGAATTTGCGTGCCCACACCAAAATCTGCTTTGATGCAGTTCTCTGCCAACTCTGCCTACGTACTGGCTGCTGCTGCTGCACAGCCGTAGCATTTGGGGCTTCTGGCGTAACATACCATTCAGCTAACATCCCTGCATTATTATTTTATTATGCAGAACATCATCAATGCTATATTAACTTTCAAAAATCCTAAATGGGCTCCTTGACACTGCAGTCACAAAAAATTACTATCTTAGCAATTACTAAGTGCAGGCACACTTCAGAAATTTGTAAAAGAGGTTGCCAACAATTTGAAAGAGCCTGTTTCTATATTTGCTAAGTTACAGCAGAGCTGCAAAATGCCCTTAGGCACAGGCAAATAAAACTATTACAGACTGCGTCAATGCACCTCTGTAAGAACTACCTACCTCTTTGCCTACTTCACCCACTAGATTTTTGTCCTATCTAGCACAGCTAGCCAACATATGCTGCATTTAACCTCATTCTCTGCCTCCTACTTGCACAGCTAAATACAGAGGGCTTGGCTATAGCTGCTGCTGCCGCCGCCTCTACTTTCAAGAGGAGGATCAAGGTGGATGAGATCATAGTCTCTCTCAGAAGCAAGAGCTGCCTTTCACATCCTCCTCAGTGGCATCAGAAGCAGGAAGCCCAATTTCTGAGCTCTCAGCTGGCCATTTGTTCCAGCTACTTGTTTTGAGACAGCTTTTGGTTGTGTTTGGTCTTCATGTTTGGTTTGTTCAGATTCACTTTTACATTGCTGAGAAGCCTGTAATCAGCCCAGCAAGGACAAAGCGGGATGGAAGAGAGAACAGAACAACCATGTGGCTGCAGCCCATCAAGTGAGTGAGGGCACACTGGGTGCCCTGAGTGCTGCTTGTGGAGGAGAGAAGGGCAAAAGAAGCCAATGGCCTTTCTACCTCCTTCTGCCATTCAATGTCTTTGTATGTCTTCTAAGCAGCTGACCTTTTCTGCAGGTATTAATGCTATCCACATTCAGCAAGTCAGTGTCTGGCACAGAAAACTGAGTAAGTACAAAGGTACTCATGTGAGCAACGCCTACAGCCCCAGCAGATTCAATGAAGGTATTCAGGCATTTAAGATATTAATGTGACTATTTGTCAGATGAAATCTAAACTGAGATTGGTTTGAAATTTGATGTAGCAGTGCCTCAGCATGTATCTGTCAGATTTAGAGAAAAATTAAAACAGCAGGAGTCAGTTAAAAAGTGCCAACACCTTCACATTCCCAAATAATATCTTTTAGATACCTCTTTGCTCACAATACATATGCTTAAAATGTGTATAGATTTACAATATCTTTGTATAGCCTTGGAAGATATTTTCTCTTTACCAAACAGAACTCACTTCTTACAACAGCAGTGTGCTTGTTAGTGTAATGTAATCCCAGAGCAGAAAGAATACGTTGTCAAGGCTAACATGTTCATGATCACCTTGTTCATAAATCTGAAAGTAACATTCTGCCTAAGATCAAGATTCAGACCAGCACAAGGCTACTCCAGCTGTACAGATAATTACAGGCTGTGCAAACTTTGCACACAGTAGCTGTCAGAGGAATTACACCAGTGCACACGGGCAGACATTTCTGTTAGGGCTTTCATTACTTGAGCATTCTTTCTACAGAGTAAGTTTTTACTGCAACATTTCTGGCATAACAAAGGAAAAGCTGCTACCTCTTATCCTATTAAATTCTTCTCCAACCTGCTATTATCATTACATTTTATGCTCCTGTAATACGTTTTTCAATCTCAAAACATTTTAAAAGATTAACACAAACTCTGCCCAAGATAAAATCACATATGCCCAAAACATTCTGGGGCAACCCCAGAAATGAATGCCACCAAAAGTTGGCAAAAATCAAGAAGGAAGAGTACAATTCTCCAGACAAGAACAAATGACGTGCTTTTTTACAACTGCATGGAGATGAATACAAGTTTTGCAAAAAATAAGGGGACGTTCTGGCCACACAAAAGTCTGTGAACTCCACTGGGGTCAAAAATTTACCCAGCAGTGGTAAACTGGCTGTTTTCTTCATTGGATCAGGCCAATGGCATCACCCTATCTGCAGCATTGGTTAAGTATTGACCCAAACTCATTGCCTTTATCTCCTTCTGCAGCACTAAGGTATGCAAGTTTGCAAGCTCTGCCATGCAACTATTTCAATACCTCAGCACCGCTCAGGTTAGTCGATCTGAGTTGATCTCATCATTATCAGGCAGTACTTCACAGTCTCTCAACAGCAAATTGCTCCAGCCTGCTCCAAGAGCCATCTGGAGAGTTATTTGTAAACTGCATGCCTGTTCATGTGGCAGCACATCAAGCAATAAACAAGTGTTAATTCTTTGCTGGATTTCTTTTAAATTGTTTGACGTGCACTTAGTCTTGTGATAAATATTAATGACAGAACAGTCTAACTACCTAACAATAGTCTGTGAATATTTTAAGCAATTAGTCTTTCTAATTGCATTCATGAAACTTTTAGTAGGTGCATCAGAGATTCTGCTCTTCTGAGATAGAAGGCAGGCTTTCCATTATGGTATCTAAGTTTTTAAGTCATTATTTGGTTAGAGGTTCTGTAAAATTGCATTTTGTAACTGTAATCTTTTTACAGTTTTCAATACAGATCACACAGATTACAGCTGCAGTTTACTAATGGTTGTTGCATGCAAGGGGAAGGATTGAAATCAGGATGCTCTCTGTAGCTCCAGTATTAGAGATCTAGGAAGAGGAAAAAAGTGTAACTGTGATTTTAAAACCTCCCTAACACCAGGTATTGGACTGAATTAAGATCTACATAGCACCTGGAAAGCATACTCCATTACGGTTTTCTCTATATAAGAACAGCAAAGCTATGCTTTAAAAAAAAAACAAAAGCCATCCTCTTTCCGTGTCCATTTTCCTAGCCAAATTTGTCTGAAGTAATTCAATTCATGGCCTATCAGGGGAAAAAATCCACTCACTTGTTTAAGCTTCTTTGCATTAGTGAAGAGAAGCAGTTCTTAATGGAGAGATTCCCTGGTGACTGCTCCCCTTCCTTTTCAGAGCTGGATGACCCCTGCACGTAAACACCATCCAACAAATTGCAGGCCCTGTATGTAGGAAAGTGATGTTAGGAGAGTATTTAAGTACCATTAACTCCTTCTGTAGGCATTTGGCAGCCAGAAAGTAAAAAAGAGCGAGTGATCAAATCAGTCCTCCACCAGACCACCAGAAAATGCCCTACTGGAGTTAGCAATGCTGATCTCACCCTCCTGGTTAATAAGGAAGCATGCTGGAGTCCCATTCATCAAAAACAGGAAACTCTGGGCAGCACGGAAGTTTTACTTTAGTAACAGTAGTGAGAAGAAGAAATTTTAGCTTCATAAAGATGCTGCAGAAATATGATCCCATTACAGTTTTGTAGCAATTCAAAAGGCAGGGCTCTCCTTCTGAAAGTTTAGCTCCATGCTGTGCAGGATCTTCTTGAATGCTGATGTTGCTTCATCCACCATCCAAAAAAGCCAGCATCCCTTTTGCAAGAGTACTCTCACAACTGCCATGTACAGGAGCACATCCTCCCTCCCTCTGCTGTTTGGGACCTCTGCTACATCAGCCGCCGGCCTTCTTTGTCCTCTCTGAGAGAGCAAGGTTCTTTCTCCATCCTTTGCAGCCTTTTCTTCCTGTAGTTGCCTGCAGCTTTTTCGATATTGACTTGAAAATCTGACACTTTCTGGACTTCTTAAAGTCCCTTTTAGCAAAAAAATCCAGTTATGCTGTGTTTACAGGAAGCAGATGCTGATTTGCAGCTATTTTCAGTAGTAAGCTACATTTCCTTTTATTCTTTCAGGGTCTTGAATTGAAAAGAGATCTCTGAGACAACTCTGCTTTCTAAGTCAGTCAAAAACAACACATGCTGGCTTGATCAGCTACTTCACTGCAAAACTATAAAGGCAATTTATTCTCACTTACATATCATCATGATCACAGCTCACTGCTGTATCATTACCAGCGTAAGTTCAAGAAGTATCAGTTCAAAAGAGCCAGCAGCAGCTCTATCACCTGTCAAGTGGCCACCAAAAGAGCCCCAGAGATGTTTTTCATGATATATCTTCCAAAAAACCAGCATTTTACAGTCATTTTGAAGAAAGTCTTGAGCAGTATTTCCAGGAGGTCACTGAATTTCCAGTCACAGAGGGAATATTACTGCCTTGAAAAATGCACCGTTAGCATCTGCAGTCAGAACTTCCTTTCTTTCTTGAGCCAATGCTATTTCAGACACTCAAACCCCTACTTACTCTCAGCTGCATTTCCCTAGTTCACGCTCCTAATGCCCTTTACCATCTGCTTTGGAAGTGTGTGAAGATAACCCATATAAAAGCACTCTTAGGAGAAAATTTAAAGGAAAAGAAAAGGAGTCCAGATGGGAGACAGTGAGGAAGTTGTTATGCGGTAAGTTAATCTCCAGCTCAGGAGGCTCCCTAACTTCAACGTCATATATCTCACCTGAAAGACAGGGTGAGGGATACTTATAACTGCCTTCCAGCGCCTCTTGTGCATGCTCACAGGTATTGGGAGTGGGCTTTTGTCATGTTTGGTACAGAGGTTGATTCAGCCTCTCCCTGATATGACCACACTTACAGGAATGGATATCAGACTCTGTGCTTCCCAGCTCCGGGATAGATGTGGTCAGTAAGCACAGGGATGATTTGCAAGGGAAAGAAGGGTAGAGTGTGGAAGAGGAGAATGGAAACAGACCAGTCCTAACTTAGTTTGGTAAGACAGGGCATCGTAAGAGGGTGGGGAGGCTGTTAGGAATGTTGGGTAGGGACTTCGGTATGAGAAAACTGGAACAGTGAAGTTTGTTGCCTGACAGACAAATACTTTGTTTGTTCTCAAATCACAGACTCTCAACTTTTGCAATATACAAAATCAATGTAGCCTTGGTTTCCCTATGATTACATATTGAATTTTCAGCTGCATTTTGCATTAAATTTCTATGGTGAATGAGTAGTTACAAAGGAAGCATATAGATGCAAGAAAATCTCTTTGATGAGCCAGTCAACAGAGTGCCTCAAGAGTCAGCTTACAGAAAATGTGAGATTTCAGACAATGTTGCAAAACCTCTTTCCTTGATTTTTAACTTCAAGATTACAGGAAGGTATGATACTATTTGCCATTTCATTCAATTTTTACACAGTTTGATGAGAAAACAGAAAGAAACCCAATATAGTAGTTTGGTACATCATTGCTGTGGCCAGCAGGAGTAGGGAGGTGATCGTGCCCCTGTACTCGGCACTGGTGAGGCCGCACCTTGAATACTGTGTTCAGTTTTGGCCCCCTCACTACAAGAAGGACATTGAGGTGCTGGAGCGTGTCCAGAGGAGGGCAACGGAGCTGGTGAAGGGTCTAGAGCACAAGATGTCTGAGGGGCGGCTGAGGGAACTAGGGATTTTTAGCCTAGAGAAAAGGAGTCTGAGGGGAGACCTTATTGCTCTCTACAGCTACCTGGAAGGAGGCTGTAGCAAGGTGGGTGTTGGTGTCTTTTCCCAAGTAACTAGCGATAGGACGAGAGGAAATGGCCTCAAGTTGCACCAGGGGAGGTTTAGATTGGGTATTAGGAAAAATTTCTTCACCGGAAGGGTTGTCAAGCATTGGAAGAGGCTGCCCAGGGACGTGGTTGAGTCACCATCCCTGGAGGTATTTAAAAGATGTGTAGATGTGGCACTTACGAGACATGGTTTAGTGGTGGACTTGGCAGTGTTAGGTTAATGGTTGGACTCAGTGATCTTAAAGGTTTTTTCCAACCTCAGTGATTCTACTCTATGATTCTGCATGCTCTCCCACTACTTGTTGCAGTCCTCACCTTTAGTAGCTAGACTTTCGTGACACCACACAGCAAGAGAAGTTCAAATGACTTTCCCAATACATCAATTCCCTGTAACATGCTGGCTGTCCCCCAACCCAACTGGTTGTCTTCTGAGAAGTTCCGAATGGCATTGTTTCAGCGCAGCAGGCTTTGCCGTCTCTAGTCACTTCCTGTTCCAAGTCCTGCTTGGAAAGCCCTGTCAAGTAGCGTCTTCACTTTATTGCCCCCTCTTACTGCTCAGTAGCTTATCACCCACCCAGTACTTCAAGATGACTGGTGACTGTGCAAGACTTCACACTGCCCTCAGCAAAACTCTCAGCAACCAAGCCTTTATGAAAGGTCCCTGAAACAATCCTATAGACTGGAAATCCACTTGTAAGACGTGTTGGCATTGCCATCAAAAGTCCCTCTCACCACTTTTCATGTACGTCAATGAATGATGTGTTGCCTTCTCAGTGCTTCTTTCTTGTCCCAGAGAGAAGTACTTCCCCATCTGCATATGCTCAATTTCATTTTCCTACTCATACGTAGTGCTTTTTCTACCTTGAAACCACTGTCTGCCATCAGTTATAACACTCACTTAAGGAAATCAAATGATTCTCAGGTACACTGCAGGTAACACGTCCAGCATATATGCAAAATGTAATCTTCTCCTGGTCCCCTTTAGGAGATATTATTAGGAAATACAGTGAAATACCAGAAGGCAGCACACAGCTTAAGCTACAGGATCACTTACCAGCGTAGGTGCTGTCCGTCCTGATCACTACACAACATCTAAAGAGCTGTACAACTGTAGTAACAATGCTTGCAGCAAGACTGTGATGAGGCAGTGTCCGATGCTCGAGGAGCAGTAAGGGAGAAAAGGCTTTCTTCCGGGAATCCATCTGGTTTCTAGATGCCCAAAAAGGTTGAAAATGCACAAGCACAAGAGAGGCAATCCTTTTCTCACAGTAACGGGAGTCAGAGAACGTGCTGTTCTCTTTCTGATGTAAGAAAGTGCTGCCTGTGATCCCCACACGAGAAGTCACTTCTGATCTGGAGCTCTTCCTGCTGCAACGCCTTACCATTTCCAAGTCTCATATATCTGATAGTGCCTAGAAAACAAAGCAACCTCTTACAAAAAAGAATCCAAGCATCTCTATAATGTATTAGTAACTTGAGAAAACAGGTGGGTTTTGACCAAAACTCCACATGAGAGCACGCACAAGATCTGCAGAAATTCTGATGCAGATCAAATACGTTGCTGAGCTCTACAGAAGCAGGAGAAATTGTAAGTATAAATAAAATCAGTAGGAAAGTTGGTGCTGTAACACAGGATGCATACAAACTTCTGTCTATTACTAAAAGAAAGAATTACCAACTATTTTTACATTTACACTTCAAGAGCTGAGATTCATGTACTGATCCACAGGGACCTCTTAATTTGCAGCCTCATCCTAAGCTTCATAGACAGTAGTAGGTAACTCACTGCCACTCGAAAGTGAGAAGAGCAAATACAAAACAGCAGTTTCAAATAACTTCATGTTTTGTTTAATGTTATTTTTAAAGACATTCTGTTTTATTATCTCAGTTGGTATCCACCATGAACAACTGGGTTTTGATTTAATCCATCACTTCTGAACAACCAAAAACAAGGCTTACCCAACTCAACCTAAAAACCACTAAGTCCTAAACAGGACTTAGCTCACTAACATCAAAGTCAATGAAAGTTTTGCCATCAAAGCCATTGGATGCATATAAAATTATATGCTAGTAACAGTGTATTCACCATTACATAAGGGATTCTTTCAATAGGGAGAATTTCCTGCTTTGCAAATTGTAAGCCTAAAAATTAAGGATACGTGGACCAGAGGAGAGACCATGTTTAGAGACTAAATGCCACTGGAAAATATATTAGAAGATATTTCGTCTTTGGCTATGAAAAAAACAGTAACAATGAGATCAAAGACAGCCTGAATAAATGTCTTCACTCATATGATATTATGTCTACAGAGTGGTGTCAAAATGTAGAGCCTTCCAACAAAGTATTGTTCTACCTACTGTACATATTTTTGTGGCACACTTACCTCAGAAAAGACAACTGGTCTGTTTTATAGAGATCTCTCAGTACACTTGAAAGGGTATTGCTGTTTTCTATTTTGCAATGGCTTTAGTCCCCAGATGTTTACAGTCAATCCCAGAGACAGCCACATATATCTAAGGCACAAGCATGCTGACAACTTACTCCTTCCACATGCCCAAAGAAAAGAGAATTATTTTTCTGATAGAGGGAAAGCCATCTTTGGAAGACCAGATTGCACAGCATTTCCTAAAGCTCTTTAAAGGACTTTTAATCCACAGGAAGATGTAATCAACCCAACAATAAAACTGACTCCACAGTTCATGGGTCTCTCATACTTTATGTCTAGCTCCAGCAGCAGATGTTGTGACTATTTTCTCCAGCAGAAGCACCTTTTCTTGGAAGACAAAGAGAGGGGATGGGCAGCCTTCCTCGGACTAGATAAACATGTACCTGTTAAGTGTAGTAAAGCTTTGGCTAATTACAGAGTTTTAAAGTATACAGCTGCTTGTTTACAATTAGAATATGTTTTAAGATCATTAAAAAGCGAGTCCCTTTGTAGCAGGTCAACATTTCCTTTGCAGTTGCAAAAAGTAAGAAACACATAAAACAGAGAAAATGAAACTGATCCATAGCCATCTATAAATAGATTTATTTCTGCCTATAAAATTGTTTTTGAGATATTTGGATCCCTGCTTGAAAATAAAAAATTTGTCTTTAAACCCCCAGAGATGATTTGTTTTGGAATGTGAACACTGGAAAATATCAGCTGAAACCCATGTTGTGTAAGAACTCTAGACATTAGAAACGTTAATACATCTGGGAACTTTCAGGAATCTTTGCACTAGATTTAGTGCTTCCAGGTGCACAGATCTTCTCATGGCCCTTTTTTACAGTTTCCTCTTCCATTAAGAATAAGAATTTCTACATCACTGTGAATGTACATCGGGATTTATAAAACACAGGAGAACACAGGCTCCACGCCAAAGACCTTACATTTAACAAAACGAAATTGAACACAGGATTATAACATCTACTTTCTGTATTACAGGTGTTGGATCCTACTAAATAAATGCATTCACACAGACTAAAAAAAAATGAAATTAGAAAAAGCAGCAGCTTATCTTACTGCTTTTTCTGTTTCCACACCACCCACACAACGAAACCTCCAACACGCAGAGCTGACCTAAAGCCAATCCCAGTAGCAAACACAGGACTGGACCGCCACCCCTGCAGGGATTTAGCAGCTTGCATGCACACTATCCTTTCTTTCTGTGGTAAGAGTTTCTGGGGATAAGGATTTGCAGCAAGAAGATCCTGGTCCGCTGGCAATTTTTGGCTTCTGCAGCAGTAGTTTGCAGTACTGGAATGTGTTAAAACCTGCAGTGCCTGCATGTAAACTGGCCTAGCTTCTGCCTAAAGATGATGCATGACAGTGACCCCAGCATTTTGTGCCTCTAAGGCACATTTTACATTTTCTAACCAGTTATGGTTATCTTTCAGCTGCAGATTGCGACTTTATATATCTACAGTTGGAAGGTCTAAAAGCAAATGAGTCAATGGAAAAATGGTGATTCATTGCAAGCAGTGAAATGAATGGACAAGGCATATAAAGGCCAAACTCAAAAGAACAACTTTGGGATATAGTTTAGATACTTGGGGTAATGTCCCCAGGGACAAGAAGATCTGGGAATTTTACAAAATCATTCAATTGAGTATTTAATCTCTTTCATTTAGGGGAGGAAAAGCTAATCTCAAACAAATGTAATAAGCTTCAGCACCTTTCCTAAAGCTGTTTCAAAAGTTTGACTACTGCATTTGAGTGCTTGCAAAGCCTGCCTTAATTGTTGCTTCAGTCTTTTGCAATTCTTGAATGCAAAAGTCTATGTGATCGGAAGCAGTGCCATGCTAATTTATAGCCTTTTATTTGTTTCTTAACCTGTCACAGATGAGCTATTTAGATTGCTGAAAGAATCACCATCAAAAGTATCAGCAAAAAGTGTTTTTAACAGGAATTTACAAAAGTGCGACTTAACAAAGTTCGATGGCAAGGTTCTCTCTATCGCTTACTACATAGATGAAACATACAAAGGAAAAATCGAGTCAGAATTGAGCTAGAATGATTTATACAGCGACTGAAGATGCAAAAGGGTAAGGGAGACCCTCCTGTTGAATCACGAGGTTCAGAGAAGACCTTGCTTTCTAAACTCCTGATGGAGCCTAGGTGCGGCTGGATCCACTCCTCGTCCCAGACTTGGTCAACGGTTTATGTCTAAGGGATTATGTGTATAGCAGCAGTCTAAGGTTCATTCACAGTTTTAAGGTGGATCACAAGATTTTAGCAGCACTAAATCATTGACTAACTTAACATTTACCAAGTGAGTTAGCAGAGTCTGCTACAATTACAACAGTGACTTAATCACAGATTCGAGATGGCAATATTTATACTATACTTGCTATCAGGTACCTAAATCAATTAACACACGAACGCACTCAGACACAAAGAGATATATATATGTACAAAGGTATACCTGTTAAAAATTCCCCTCAAGTTCAGCGAAATATTCACTTCAAATGTCTTGGCATTTCTCAACTGGCGAGGGTTGAGCCTCGAGGAGCGAAGGGTTTCGGCCTGGGTCAGCTTTCGGCGACGGTCCTCCAAACTTCACAAACTTGAGAGTTCGCGAGCTCCGAGAGGCGTCCCACTCAGAGGGAGATGCTGGGTGCAGCCCGCTGTGGTCCAGGACAGCTCAAAAGGCTTCACTTAGGACCGCTGCTTATAGGGTCGCAAGATGATGGGCGTTAGTCATCCATAAATTTCCATCCGGGCCACAGTCCGGGTTGGTAATTACCAGAATTCTCAAAATCCCAGTGACAATAGTACTGTTCCACTTGAGCTACGATCCAGTTAAGGAATGTTCCAAGGCTGTCAGGGGATGACTAATTATTCTTGCTCTCGTTCCCCCCTTGGCCAGGCAACAGGAGTTCCTGGTACGGTCAGTGCCGCTGCCCACCTTAGCCATGCAAGTGTTCCTGGTATGGTCAAGGGACGCTTAACGGCCCAACTCATCACACAAAAGCCAAGGCCTAACGGCAATTCCTGAGATCGCAGAGCAGAAATGCACCACCACATAACCTCTCCCAAAGTCAAGATACAAAGACACAAGTTTATTGCCTCCTTTCTCCAGGAAGGAGCAAAAAGGCAAAAGTGTTTGAAAAGGGCTGGTATTTGTAGTGTATGCTTAGTGAGATTTATTATTCCTATTCTGGTAGTATCAAGAAGTACCAATCAGAACCAGACGTCCTTTTGCTAGATCTTTAGGTTCAGACTATAAGGGCAGCAGGATACAGATGTCTACCTCAAATCTACTGGATCAGTAGCACTGGTATTCACAAAGCCCGTATTCAGCTGCTCTCTCACCCCCTGTTTAACTGAATCCCCCATCTAGAGCTTTTATCTCACTTCTCTTCTGACATCTGCAATACACATATTTTAAATTGCTCGATTTCCTTCACTGTCCTGTGTAATCCATGGTCACACACGAAGAACATTCTTCTTCTTCTTGAAAGGAAAGAGACCATCCAGCCTGTCACAGGCACATGGATTTGCAGCCATGAATCCCAAACAGAAGACACTACCTCCCTCTACTCTATGGTTAGACCTTTAACATTTCTTTCCAAATGGGATTAGAATCTCATTCCTTTCCTGGCACTTCCTCCCAACAGATTTAAGCAGCAGATTGAATCAATATATTGATTTCCATAAAGCTTATTTTTCTCCCTATATATGACATAAAAGGAACATAAAAGAGACTGGGCAGCAGCCATCTATGAGCTGGATATTACGATGCCTAAATTCCGCTTGCAAATCTAGCCTATAAATTTGAATTAAGACATTTTGGCTTACGGAATTTAATGTCTGTTCAGAGGTGTTGTAGATCTTCATAATTACACTTATATTAAGCAAGGCATTTAATTCCCTACCCCTCCTTTCCTCCTGTTTTCTAAGTGATGATTTTTTTTCCTGAACTTGTATTATCCCTCTCTCTGTATTGGACAATGTCAGTTTGTTGTTTAGTATTATTTTAAAAAAATAAAATAGGATATTACTTCTCCGATTTTTAGCTGAGAACACCACAAAAAACACTATGTCAATGTGTAATTTCATCACGAGTCCATATCATGAATACTGTGTGCAGTTCAGACAAAAGGGAACATTTGAACAACTTAAAAAAAGTCAATGATGAACAAAGGCACAGACTTGCTTCTGTACAACAAGAAAGTAAAAAGCTGGTGGGGATAAGAGAGAGGCCAGTAAAATCATAAGTTACCATAAGAACGGTGAATATTCCCTATTCCACATAATACAGAACCCTAAGGGCATCAAATTAAACTACAAAGTGTCAGGTTTTAAAAGGTTTTTTTAATTGTTTATTGGAAGTATTTTACCACCTGCCTAACAGACTTACAGTAAACTGAGGAATTCAGTGCTGCAAAATGTGGATAAAATCCAAAAAGAAATTGGACAAATCCATTGGTAAAAAAAGAAAATGTTTAAATAGAGTCAAAAAGCCCCAAACCATACTACTGACAGACAAGAAAGTCTTTCAGCCTCAGACTGCTGTAAAAGCATATTGAGGAAGTATCACCACACTCCTCCCTGCCTTTCTTAACTTTTTCATAAACATTGGCCACTTTCAGGAACAGAGTACACAGGCAGCTGAATAACAGCCTGTTGCAATACTTCAAACTATAAATGTATCTTGAAAAGTTTTACAGTCGTCTTGGCTGAAGAAATGGCACTAGAAGAGAAAAATCTCAAGGAGGATGGAAGAAAGATGACCTTACACACTGGATTCTTAGATTCATTCAGGATAGCTAAACAGCTTGTTTAGAAAAGGTTAATTACTGCAGTTTCCAAAAAAGTTGGGCAAGATTATTGGATAGACGACACTCTAAAGAGCTGCTGAAATATTCAAAGAAAATATTTATAGGAGTGAGCAGCAGAAAACTGTCAATGAAATCACAAATTGTCTATTTGAAAATAAAGCAAGGCACATGCAGTCTCGTTCATATTTAAGTCAGAGGCTTCAGAGCACCGAGGTCAAGTTGGCGTTATTCACACCTTTTCATAAGAATAATGTGTTGTGTAGATATACAAATCTGTACTTGTGAAGCATCCTTTCAGAAAAACAGGCACAACACACACAGATCAGAACAGTTAATTTTTTCTGTCACTGTTCTTTTCTGTTTAATGCCTGCTAGACTCCCTACAGGATTAGATTGAGTCCCCTGCAAGATTGCATTAATTGTTTTTTTCTGAGCATCTGGAATTCACACTTATTTGTTGCAACACCTGCAGAAGTTAAGTCTTATTAGCTAGCTAAGGGCATGGAACTATCGAGTGTCATAGCATTCAGCAGCAGCTTAAACGGGTTTGGTAATGACAGGGTTGTAATAATCCCATGTACTTGTTTAACTACCCAAAATTTCTGGATAAGGAGCCTCAGACCAGGGCAAAATACTCGAACTTCATTTCTTGTTTGAACAGACTCTAATGTGACTTGCTGGCTGCAGACCAGTTAGTGTGTACGCCAGCACATCAGCAGTGTGGATGAGGAGGGCCCAACGACCTACGTTTGAAGCCAGCATCACCATACAGACATGTCCAGAGAAACAAAGCCCAGATCATCTACCCCCCATAAAATCAATACCCTTTGCCTCTGCCCACAAAACGTCTTGTCTATTCCATGAGGGCAGAGAAAAGAGGTAACATGCACCTTATTCTCCCTCATTTTGCGTTTCTGTCAACACACAGGAGTCAGTAATTGCATGATTCATTAGTGAGCCAGAACTGCCTCAACAGAAAGCAGGCAGATCCACTGCAGTCTCTCCCTGCCCAATTCCCCCTGTGGGAGAGGCAAAGCTCTAATATATTCCCTGTCTCCTATTGATCTGGTCCCAAAAGAAGCTGCAGAGCATTGGGTTGAATTTATATCTTCCGAGATAAATTATAATGGATATTATGCTGTATTAGGGACACCTTGCAGAGCTGTGCAAATTACTGTGACTTTTACAGCCTTATTTTTTATAGTTGGATTTTGAGAATTGTAACAATGTAGTGTATCACTAGAAATAGGAAAAATTATAATTAAAATTTGCAGGGGACCATTTGTCAACAAATGCACCTATGGTGCACATGAAAGCACTATTAGCTTCATCGCAAGGTGTATTGCTCCACCCACATGTAACACAAATACTGTATTTCCTTCACTTTACAAATGCAAGATATGTCCATTATCAGTCCTGAAAACAAAATCCTAAAAAAAGAACTTTCTCTTTGTGCTTTTGTTAACATATTTGAAAGACAACGTGAGGATGTCACTTCAAGAGGGCAGACATTAGTTTTCAATCAGAAATCAGAGAATCACTCGCTCTGTTCAACCTTTGCTTTGTTAACCTTGTCCACGCAAAAACACTTCTCTGAAGGTCAAATTTTTTCACAGGTATAGAGATATCAGCACAGATCAGATTACCTCTGCGCTCTGTCCCATGAAATAAGGATGTCCAGAAGCCAGAAAGAAGAATTAGGGCTTCCTTACACACATCCAGCAACTCTCACCTTCAGTGAAGAACTACAGCAAGCACAAGTATGTCTCCAGCATTATGCTCTTTAACAAATACTTTAACTCCATTTCCCTCCTTCCCAGTTCCTAAAAATTTTCGTTTCTGTATTTCCCTCTGTGGTTGACCAATATGGGCCGCTATCAAAGACACCCTGATCATTTCAAACAGCTGAGGGCACAAGAGCTAATTCTAAAATTGCTCCATGTGTCACATGAAAATTAGAATTATTCTTTTATGTAATACACTTTAAAAAAGGTTTGTCTTCATTCAGAGATTAGCCCCGATGAGCTATAAAAATATTAAGAATCAAGCTTGATTTAACACCCTTCTTTCCTATTGAACTTTAACTTTATTACTGCAGCTGGCAGCTGAGGCACTTTTCACTTATTTGTGGTTTGACCCCATCATAATCAGGCAAACTAGTGATCTAGAACAAATTCCGACAGGCAAGACATAACCTCAAGATGTACAGTATATTACATTATTGCTCCCAAAGGCAAAGAAGGAAAAAAGGCTAAGTGACACGTTCTTACATATTGCCAAAATGCTAGCGTAAAACGTTCGCAAGAACTGAGCTAACCAAAGAAATCTGCATAGCGTTAGCACTATAGATCTAAGAAGTTCCTAGAGATCTTCCCTGGAAAATAAAATCATCTTTTTCTTTTTTAAGCATAAGGGTTTCTGAGGTAAAATCACTCTGACATTTAAAACTTCAATCCAGTAAGGCATACGTTTCATTCTAAGTGCAGTTCACCTAAAGGCTACCCTTGACTTAAGAAGTACACACTAAGTTGCATCAGGACCTGCACACCGATGCCACAAGGCACAGCCAGCTGAAACCTCACTGCAGTTGTCCTCAACAGAAAGCAGAATTCACCAGTTTTTCCAGATCTCAGAAAGAAAAAGATCAGTTAAAGAACTTCTGTCTTAAATAAGGGAAGTAAGAGCAGATGGGGCTTGAGAAAAATCAAAGTTAGATAACCAAAGCAATTTAACTGAAAAAGTCAATTAAATAAGCTAGAGAATTACCCAGATGCACTCCCTATGACTGGTCTTGCATAAAAATATTTTGCAAGGGTAAGGCTTCAATCTAACCTGAACACTAGCACTGCTTTAGCAGTAGTCGTCTAGTCAGATAGTGACTGAGTTTCCAGGAAAGAATAAGGTATTCATTATGGCGACGTGTACAGACAGATCAATACCATCATCCTCTTGTGCTGCACACTGTACAAATGTATGAAGAGAAACAGCCCCTCCTAACACAGAGCTAAGAATCTCAAAGTGGTCTACAGAAAGGATGGTGCAAATGACTCAAAATCACAGAGATAACAAAAGGAGAGTATTAGGTTAATTCTAGTTTACCCAGCCACGTGCCCTGTCCCACCAGACAACAGTGCCTCTATCCTGGCTCTTTTCAGATCAAAGTTTTCACTTTCTTGAGAGAAAAACCAAGGAACCAGGAACTTGATGTCTTTTTTCCCCTTCCCCTTCCACCATCACCCAAAAGATAACTCATTCAATGACAGACAAAGTGACAAGGAGCATACAAAGTGAAAAAAGAGTCTGTGAGGAATCTGCAGTTTATGAATAGACCAACTATCCACAGTGCATCTGGCATTATGAAAACATGGATTCAAAACAGTAAAATCCATTCATGAACAACTAGAAAACAGAAGAAAAACATGAGGCTACAATTTGTCATCTGCACTTTACCGATAACATGTCGTTTAGAGGGTCTTAATGCTCATATCATACTCCAGTACTTCCAGTTTTTACAGAAATAGGAAATTACACAGGTTTATATGACGTGTTATCTATTGTCTACACCTCAGACAAAGGTAGCAGTATGGTGCCACAGCAGCCTCCAGCAATTTAAATCCTGGAAGCAATCGCCTTGCACTCCCCTCCCAAGCCCATCTTCTGACCTCCTCTTCTGCACTGGCTCTGTGTGGTAAGCCAGTGCAGGAAGCAAACCCAGGAAAAAAAAAACGTATTTTAGTGGTGGCAGTAGTACAATTTTTTAGCCTAGTCACCTCCCAGTTCTTCATGCAATGGAACCAGTGTGGGTACTGGCACAAGAGGAACCGGAAAGCACAAAGAGGGACAGCCCAGACGTGGACAGGCTTAAACTGCTCTGGACTTGCACTCTCAGCTGTATCAGCACAACTGAGAAGGTGACGGGCATGGGGCACATGAACTGTTGGTTGTGGCCAACAAATCCCATAGCTACACCTCTAGAGGTCCTGTGATTTTTCCCAAAGTAACATAGAAATCTGAGCCAAAGTCAGAACGGACATCCCAGTGCCTAGACACTAGCTCATTACACCTTTTTTTTTTTTTTAAAAAAAAAAAAAAACACAAACCAAAAAACCAACCCCAAACATCCCTTACTTGTTGGGATTCTCTTGCTTAAAAGACTAATGCATTCATCAGTGCTACTCCAGACACTAAGTTACACACTGAAAAAGTCAGTGGACTGTGGACATGAGAGATCCACAAAGAAACAAGTGTTAATGGAACACAAACATTGCTCTCTTGGAAAATACGTGAAGAAACATATATGCTTGTAGGATTGAAAATTAGGAAACAAATAGAATGCTTCCAACAACTGCAGTATTACAAACTGAATTCTGAAGTGTGTCCCACTGAGTTTCCCAAATCTCATCTAGTTCACTATCATGTGAAGATGCCCAACATCTTTCTTCAACTTTCTTAGAAGACTTGACTGGTCAATGTTTCTTAAAGAAAATTTGTCCACGGGAACATTTAAAACACAAGCTCCAGTTTCATTCTCTTCGATGAGGTGAACAGTATCCTAAGTAAGGCTAGAGTGAAAGCTTTTTTGGCCTCCAGTAACGAAAACAAAGCACAGAAAGCCCTATTATTCCACCACTCTTTTTGCAGAAAGCCAACCTTACCATGTCGTTTTCTGTGTTGCAACACTATGTCAGAGTAAGCATGAACATCACTCCTTGCCTGAATTCCTCACATTTCTGACTGATGTTTCTCAACAGTAAGTCACACCCCTACATTTGACTGGAGGATCACAGAGCAGAAGTAGGCTTATTGAATAGATGTGGAAGAGTAACACAAAAAGTGATTCCTCAAGTGATTGTGCTCTGAGTGAGTATTCATTTCTGCATGTGTGAAAAAGCTGCTGGATATTAAAGATGCACCTTAAAATCTCATGAGTTTGAGTAGAACCAGGTTAATGTTAAGAACCACCCCTCAACACAATTATCCAACATCCCTTACTTTCTTCTGCATAATTCTCTTACTTAAAAGACTCTCATTTAAATTTTGTGTTACTTAATTGGATATCATGCAACTTTTCATGAAACACCAAATTTTCCTAAATTGGAAAAAGGTAGAACAGTTTACAAAAAAAGAATATGATTTTTTAAAAAAATTCTAAACAGACATTTAGAACTCAGTTTATGCATAAGTACAGGAGACACATTCAAATCTTAGTAAGATATTATATTATTTATGCCCATTTTAGGGTATTCCATGTTAAAAGGATTTAACGCAATTTAAAATAAGTGTCACTGGATGTTCGATCACTACATGGTGTCAAAAAATAACAACAATAGCGGCCAAAAAGAGAAACTACTTTTGGATTTGGTATCCTAATGGAGAGCAAAAAGACTGTCTTCACAGAAGTAAAATAGAGGTATGAAAAACATAATTAAGTTAAACTTTCGTATTTATAATAAGAATAATGCACTGAAAGGAAGATCTGACAGTTCTGATAGGTGAGTCATGGTAACATTTAGCTCCTTGCCTAGATGCTTATATAACCCAATTAAATTCTACCTATCCTAACCACTTGTTCCCATTTTTCAAATACTCAGTTTAAAGGCACAAACTAATTATAGAACTCAGTTTAAGGTTATCACTTGTCTGGAAAGGATGCAAAATTTACCTTAGAGGAAAGCTAGGATGGGAACTGAAATTACCTTCTGTCAGTGGAGGCTGTCTCTATTTCTGGTGTTGAGATAATGATACTCAGCATTACAATGAGACAATAGTTCAGAGCTAACAAAACAATAGCCAGGGCATCAAACGTATTTTGCACAATAAATACAATTCTTTCTCACATCGCAAGCCAGATGGACTGCTTCAATGGCTTAGCCAACAGAAGGAAACAATACCAAAAAATATTTTGAGAAGTCCAATACATATTGTTCGCAGCACCGGATCACAAAAACAAGGCAGTTCATGGCAGTGGGTTCAGTACGAACAGACACCGTGGTCCATGGAGCCCTTATACAAGGAACTACTCGAGGCTCACAGCACACTCCAGTCAAATACCATGTTAGAGGTATGAGACCAGCTTTTGTTTAACAGAGAATTTCAGTCGCAGGATGGTAGGAGTATAGCTGAAATACTGATAAACAAATGTTAGGCTCATTCCTGTAACACTGAAGCTTGTCTAATTATTTTGTTTATTTCCACCTTGACGATTGCACTATGTATGAGCAATCAGGAATCTGCTGTGCTTCCTGTGTATTCATTAATTTTCAGGAAATAGTATGAACAAATTTTCATATCAGAACCATACAGTAAGCCTTAGCTTCAATGTTTTATTCATCACCCTTGCCTAGCGCTTTCACTTGTGTCTGTAGGAAACCACCAGTCACGGTCTATCATACAGATTGTAAGAAAGAGTATTTCCCTAAATTATGAAATTCCTTCACTTCTGCCAGCATAACAAGGGGATAAATTCTTCCCCAGATTAGAAAACGTAGCTGCCATTAGTC
Organism: Calonectris borealis; assembly: GCF_964195595.1. Classification (NCBI taxonomy): domain Eukaryota; kingdom Metazoa; phylum Chordata; class Aves; order Procellariiformes; family Procellariidae; genus Calonectris; species Calonectris borealis. The sequence continues at coordinate 36,947,868 of NC_134352.1, forward strand.
TTACTGGGAGAATCTCAGTCACAGTCTCTTTCCTCACTACCACTGGGCTTCATTTACAGAAACTTCCTATCAGAAAGTTGCTGTCAAAACCAGTGGCGGTAACATGGGCAGATACAGGGTGGCCTTAGAAATGGAGCAAGATGCAGTGCAGCTCCTCTATTAGGCATGACGCAGAATGACCCGCCCAAAAGCAGCAAATACTCTGGGAAAGGATGTTAAAATGACTGGAGAGCATTTTGCGACCTTCTGATTCTCTGCTATGCTCCAGGGACTAACAAGGACTTTTCGTAAATTAGACAGTCCTTGTTGTTCTCAAAATCACAGCTCTAACTGCAGGTTGTCAGATCAGAGCGGAGCCTGCTTTTGACATACCTTCCCAACTCCCAACGCCACATCTGGCTCACCCCAAATATTGCTAGATGGGGTCCCCCCATAAACTGCCTCACAAGGATGTTTGACAGTCTGACAGAGGCTCCTTCATGCTGCCGTGAGCCTTCCCATCAGCACAGGGCAGCTTCAAGCCCAGAGGAATTCACTCCTTCTTTCTATATCTTTTTTAGCAACTACATCCCTGAACAGACGGCCAAAAATAATTCACCTATATCCAACAGACTGGCAAACCTTCTCACCGACACTACATTGCCAGTGGTGGCAGACAGGTCAAGAACTGAAGTATTCACTAACTATTCACTCTAATGGTCAAGTATATTGGGAAGCAGTGTAGGGAAGCCTACACTAATATACTTCTTTACAGATAGCTAACCAAAATCTTTCAGTAGGCTTAGCATTCTGGTCAGCATCTTTGAAATACCCCACGCTAATTCCAGTTACATAAACAGAAATTAGCCGTGAAGCACCTAGTATTAAATCACACGCCTAGCTTTCATAGTAACACCTGATACTTTGGTGGATATGGATACATCAACGTTCACAGTAAAAGCAGCATAAAAATAAACAGATAACAATCCATAGCTTTCGTGTGTGTCTAAGAGTCCTATTTACAATAGCTATCTGCTGTTTTCTGGAGAAAGCAGCAATAGCTGTAATTTGCAAAATGCTCTTAACCCTGCTAACAGTCTCTTTATTGCAAGTGCTCTAACTTCCACTTAGAAGCAAAACAAAGCTCTTATAAGGTAACTGCCTGTCTCCTTTCTGATCTCAAGTAGTCCTCTGCTCATTTCCCTGCAAGGATCTGGTGTTAATAGGGTGATGCTTATTTTCATTTATTAGCAGAGCTGAGTTCTGAATATCTTACAAAGAATTCTTGTAAGCTTAAATCGCTTCTTACCTATAAATGCACATTTTTTTGACACTCCCACAAATGTAGTCGCATGAAAGCTGGCAACAGGATACGAAAGAGGAATGAATCCTGTTTTTCCACAGAGGCACTCTGCTGTATCCAAATACAAAACTTATGAATCACCTAATAGCTTAGTATCAAAATTACCTCAAGTGAGGATGAGAAAAAGTATTTTATATTTTAAAAAACAAACTAAATGCAAAGACTATCCAAAGGTTGCCTAGTGAAAAACTGATTCCTGAACTTCTCAGTCAGTGATAAGAGCTCACCAAAAATATCTCCACTATAAAATAATTTTAGTCAGCTCGGCTACTCCAAAACCCATTTCCTGTAACAGAGTAAGGCTTGGTACAGTCCAAGCTCCTGTTTGATTCAGAGCATACCTAAAAGAACAGCAAGCAGTGGCAGCAGTCTGGCTCAGGTCCACATAACTGGGAGAAATATCTTTAAGTATTTAGATATGAACAATTGAAACCACTGAAGCACAGACAAAGTCAGTGCTTTTCAAAAATGAGACAGAAATGAGCAATAATGTGGAAACTCACACATTCAGGAAAGATGTGAAATAGAGCTGTGGCTTTCTGACTGAATTTTTCATGGGAGAGAAGCCAAAAGTTTGAGCAATTCTTACTCAGGTCAGTATACAGAGGTACCGCCTCTCACGACTCTCTTCTTTCCTGGATTGCCAACCATCTCAAGGCTGCATTGTATTTCCCTGGGGGTCCAGTGCCTTCAAAATGTATTTAGAGGGTCTACGTAAATGAAAAGTGACTGTTCCCAAATTCATTTTCTGCTTTCCACCTCTCATCCATAACTCTTCTCTGTGATAACATAAAAATAAACTTAGTTGCAGCTGAACACTGATTTTCCCTATTACAGTGCAGGACACATGTATAAAGCAAACAGCAAGCCCTGAAGACCTCTGCAAACCAGGTCTCTGAAAAAGTTGCAAGGAGTCAATAGATTCCCACACAGAGGGAAAGGAACCCACAAGAGAAGTCATTCCTGATTTTATAGAGCCAAACTGTACCTATCAGGTTTCACTCCATTTTTTTCTTTTTTTTAATAACAAAACCCTTAAAACACTGTACATCTTGAAAGGAGTATTCTCGAGGTATTTTGAATTGGGTATTAAGATTCAGAAAATATATCCTTCTCTACTTCATTTTTACCTTTTCAAATCATTGGCATGCTAAAGCCAGCAATGAGATATTTATTGTGTTAAAAGTCTTATCAAGTTTATGATTCCATGAGTAAGTCTTATGTTGTTTTTCCATTTTAACAACAGCAACGTACAGACATGCACACATATGCAGCAACTAGGAAAACGCATAACAAAAACAGAATATATTTTTCTTACAGACTGAGAAGGATATTTAGAGATGATGAAGCACTGTAGCCTGAAATACAAATCTTTCATCAGTTTTCATTACTTATTGCTACAACTTTCAACTTCAGAATTAAAACACACTTCTTTACTGTGTTTTCTACTCAAACACGGGTCTGCAGCTAACCTAAAGATAGCACTCCTGCATTATTTTTTTCTCTTAATCTGGAATAATTTATTTAGCACCACATATAGTTATGATGCTCTGGCAAACAAGCAGGCCTCTCTGCTTAGAAGAATATGCAACTCAAGGTCCTCCTCTTGCGAGCTGCCCCATAATTGCAAATCTCAATGTGAACATGAAACTTACTGAGAAGAGCAGACTGACAGCTCCAAAACTTCACTGTAACAGGCAGGTAGGTAGCAAGTGATCATCACTAATAGTCACAATAAAGCTCCTACGCCGCTGGGTCAGATAGGATCTGACAACATTCAGGCAGATGTTTTTCCCGTTCGCAGAAGTTAAGGACCAGCCCATACACCACAGAGTTCAGCGAACAATTTTTTTTATTATTTAGATCTTAGAAAGTTAGTTAATTATAGTGTAACTTTAGAAGCAAAGAGCCAGAATATGGTCCTTTTTACTCTAAGCCGTAGTCCCCCAAGACAGTGGGACTTCTGAAGGGATAAAACAGTCTCTGCTTATTGCAGAGTTACTAAACCCTACTAATATGGCAAAATAACAAGAATTCCAGTCAAACCTGACTCTCCTCTGGTTCTGGAATCATATTCCTAAACCTGCTTTAGACTGCAACATACGTGTTCTCACTTTCTCATTCTCTCTCAAATTCAAAACTGCTCTCACACAGCAGCTTTCTAAAGCTTGCTTTTTTCTGGTTCAATCCTCGTAGCCCAAGACCTTTGCATACAATCATCACTGCTTAGCAGATATTGTAAGTCAAATTATTTCTTCCCTTGGTTAACTGCAGTGTTTGCCCATGGAATACCAGGACTGGTTCCTGGTTCAGTAAGGTTCTGAGGCATGCATGGCACCAGCAGCAGTTTAAATCAAAATATACGGAAGGAGCTAGCAAATCAAATATGAGGAAGCCACTTACGGGGTGGGGGGGGAATTAAAAGAGCCACACGAGCGTATGCGACAAATTCTCAAGGACAATCAATGCATGATGCACAAGGACAACAGCAAGATTTTTTTCTGAACTATCACACAGCAGCTCTTCAGATTCTATCAAGCTTATTAAAAGCTAAAACTCTGAAAAAGGCTATCTATCCATATCAACCATGCTGAACTGATGCATGCTGTTCTGCAAACAAGAAATTGTGTGCATCAGAGAAGAAGCCATTTAAAAAGTTGAATCACTTATTCTTACAACTTTTGATATTAGCATTCACATTTTGTTACAATGAAGTGAAAAGCCGAGACACTCAAGGCGCCTGTTGAAACACCAGAGGCTGAATTTAACAATAGTCTTACGCTGCCCTCAAGCGGCTCCCCCTTGGCAGTACATTTAGGAAAATTTGCCCAGAAATTTTATCTGCCGTTTTAAGGGATGATTTTTTCATTGAAAAGTCATCATGCTGATTTGTAACAGAGACACAAGGACATTTCACTGTGGATAACTGGGTGTGGCATTTTTCATTTTACCCGCTTACCAAAGTACACGTTATTTCAATTATAGAACACACACTAGAATCAGAATGTCCTTCATTGGGTACCAATATGTTTTTCATTACAACAAGAATTTTGTATTTTGATATGCCCCGGTGTGGCCAGACAGGACATAAGGAATTTTTAGAAGTGCTCAGGGAGGGCTGAATGTGGTTCCCACTGAAACCAGTGTAAGTTTCAAAGGCAAAAATTTGTTAAGAGCATTTGAAAAATACTTCAATAAAATATACATAAAAATTATACTTATTGCAATACTCTAATATCTGGACTGAAAGTCAAGTTCAGTAAGCTGTATTTATTTAATCTCCTATCCTTCAGTCTCAATTTCCCATCATCCCATTATTTGTCTTGAAATTCACCTTCTTCCTTTTCATTACACTGCATAATTATTAGATTTGTGATTGTCCTAGCCTTTCTTGTTCCATTTTGTTCAGTTATACATTGTTCCATTTACAATGTATTAATTTTTTATAATGTATTAATTTTTTTACCTCATTTTGTCACAACATTAGCTTTGAAACACATCAGATGCAGTTCGTAAGTTTTAGCAGCTGAAGATAAACAACTAATAAAATACTTCCTTGTGAAAGAATGGTTAAGTTATTTTGTTTTTAAATCTATCCCAGTGTTTTTCAAAATGGGAACTGCAAGAAAGTTCAGACTGATCACAATGAGTTAGAAAAAAATGTAGTGCTAGCCAGCAATAACTTATTTTGTTTGAGGCAAGAAAAGAGGAAGAATTTTAATGGCTGGCCACAAGTGTCTAGATTAGCCAGGGAACTGCCACAGGTCAGTTCCTTCAGGGCAGTGAAGAAAGTTTTGAACACCTGCGCCCACCAAATATTGTCATTTTTCAATTCCTTAATCCAGGTAAACTATGTAGCCTTCCAAATTAGTAGTTCAAAAGACAGAAAAATCCAGGTGACAGAGGAAATAATAATTTTTCCTGTTTGATTACATCACAATACCAACCAACCAAATTAACTTCATAAAACTTCGCAGCATGATTTACAATATTGGCAAGTATATCTACGTCATGTGTACACCTTTGTTTCCACTTTTCCCTAAACATAAGCAAAATAGGAGTTAGCTTTTCTAAATATTCTAGATACAAGAAGACACAAGAGGACTAAGATTCAACCTGAAGTTCGGGGATTAGAGCTTCAGACTCCAATACTAATGGAACAGCTTCTTGTTTGGCTGTAACCACTCCCAGACAGCTTACCATTAACACAACATCAAATTAATCTGCTTTGTATCTTTTAACAGTCAAATGAAGCATACATACTTCCTCATGCATATTTTATAGAAGTTTATTATAAAAGTATTGTGAAACAAAACTACGTAAGAATCTACCCTTTTAACCACGTGTAGCCATTCACTCATCATTTTTTCCAATGAAAAATTTACCATTTGGGGTAAGTCATAACATTGAAAGCTATGCAGCTATATAAAACAACAGAGGCTGAAAAAAGCCCGAGAACACCACACAGAACATCTTAAAACTCAAACACATAAATCAGACCAAAAGCTCTTCTTTCAAGATCTGCTTCTCGTATCAGCCAGAAATTTTGACCTGACTTGGCAGCAGAAATGTTGAGGTTTTCTTCGATGCGGACAATCTGGCAGACAGCGCAGAACTGGCCTCGCGCTATACAAACTGCAGTCAGTTGCATGTCAGACTGTGCAGCAGTCCAGACACTACTGTATAAAGGCAAACAAGAACTCATACACATTACATTCTGCTTTACTTTTTAAGGCAAGTAACACATGTACATTTTAAGCATACATTTTTAAAGCAAGCAAGCATGTGAGATGGGTACCAGCTCACACAACTCTCAAAATCTTTTAGAAAATGAAAATTTTAGGTAGACTACAAGTTGCACCATTTTAGGTTTGGTTTTTGTTTTTTCAGTCACTCTCACTAATTATCTGAGCCCATCAACATTATCAGTGTCAGCATAGTTTCACATATCGAGAAATGTCAGAAAATGACTGTGAGCACATTTCCAGGTAACAAGGTTGAAAATTGCACTATTGTCTGAGTTCACACGGGGATTAACAGTGGCTGACTGACATGCCAAGACAGTTGCAGTCCATCAGGGGATGGAAAGGGGGCAGGAGACATTATTCACACTTCTTTTACCATTTATGTCCTGTAAAGCAAGAAACAATCATGCATTTTTCAAGAGAGAAAATTCAGTCTGTTCATAACAGCTCTGATAGTCTTTTGTTCCATTTATTTTCCTTTGGTGTTCGAAAGAAATGTGTTCCACATTCTGATTAATAGTTTCCAGCCACTGATTTCCAATTAATTGTGGGTAACAATGAGCAGCTTAATATGGCATTTCTCCCACTCGCAAAACAAAAGGAGCAAGATATGTCATAAATTCTATACAAACATATAAAGTCTTATAAATGCAAATTTATACTTTCAAAATTACAGGATTTCAAATACAATTGACTTCTCTCTCACATGCTTTTTATTTCAGTTCTGCAATTCTGGCTTTTTGCTTTTTTGCCTTGTGGCTTTCTTGTTCTTTCCATCACTTTATTTTGAATCTTCTTTGAAGATGCTTATGCTGCTGTTAATGGAACCACAGAACAATGTTGGAAGGGACCTTTGGAGACTATGTAGTCCACTTTCCTGTTCAGACAAGAGCCAACTTTGAAGTCAGATCCACATCACTCAGGGCCTTGTCTAGTCAAGATTTGAGCATCTCCGAGGGATGAAGATGCCACAGCCTGAACAACCTGCTCCAGCATTTGACCCTCCTCAATGTGAAGAATTTTTTCCTAATATCTGTTCAGAATTTCTCCTGCTGCAGTATCAGTCCATTGCTTCTCACCCTTTCCCTCTGCACCTCCAAGAGCCTGTCTTCTCTATGACCACCCATTAGATAGCTGAAAACAGAAACTAGAAAGCCCCCTCCAAGCAATCCCTTTTTCAATGCAAACCAACCTAGTTTCTCAGACTGTGTATCATAGACTCCAGTCTCCATCTCAGTGGCCCACCACTAGACTCTCTCCAGTATGTCTGCATCTTCCTTGTACTGGTGAACCCAAAGCTGCACACAGCACTCCAGATGCCATCTCACAAGTGCTGAATTGAGGGGATTGATAAATTCCCTTAATTAAGCTGCTGCTAATGCTGTCCAGGGTGGCCTTCATTGCTGCAAGGGCACACTGATTTTTGTGCAACTTGTTGTCCACCAAAATTCCCAGATCCTGCTTTGCAAGACAGCTTTCTAGCCAATCAATCCCCAGTGTACCTGCTGCATGAGGCTGGTCCCTTCCAAGCGTAGGGCTCTGCACCTGACTCTGTTGAACTTCAAAAGGTCCCCATCAGTTCGCTTCTCCAACCTGTTGAAGTGCCTCTGAGTATCAGCCCTGACCTCCAGCTCATCAGTCATTCCCCTCCCCAATTTGGTGTCATATGTGAACTTCCCAAGGGTGTACGCCATCCCATTTTCTAGGTAACTGATGAAGACATTAAAAGTCAGCATCCCTAATATAAACCCCTGAGGAATGCCATGCCTAACCAGCCACTATCTGAACTCCTACTCTTCAAGCCCACCAGTCCAGCCAGTTTTCCACCCACCTAGTAATCTGCCAATCCAGTGCATGTTTCTCCACTTCAGATACAAAGAGGTTGTGTGAAAACTTTTACTCTCCCCACAAGCACACTGCTAATCACATTATTGTATAAGGCAATCAGGTTAGTCAGGCACAACTTGCTCAGGTAAATCTGTGCTTGCTGTTCCCGATCACCTTCTCCTGATGTGCCTGGAAATGGCTTCCAGGAAGACTGGCTCCATGACCTTCCTGGGGACTTTAATTAGGCTGCCTGGTTTGAAGTTCCCCAAATCCACCTTATCTTTCTTCAGGATAGCTGTTATGCTTGCCTTCTTCCAGTCACAATGTACTTCACTCAGTCATCATGCATTTTTGAGTACCACAGAGAGAGGCTCAAACTTGGATTCTAGGCACACAGATCTAGGAGACCTGACAGCAAACTTTGCCAGTAAAGAAAGATCAAAAAAAAGCTGTTGAGTAACTCGGACTTTTCTACTTCCTTTGTCACTAGGCCCACCACCCCATTCTTCAGCAGGTCTACATGTTCCTTAATCCCCTCTTGCTGGTTTGGCAGCTCTAACAGCCCTTCTTGTTGCCCTTCTCATCCACCACAAATTTCAGTTCCAGCTGAGCTTGGCTCTTCTACTCCATCTGAGCAATGTTTCTTTCATGTAGCCCATCCACTTCCACCTATGTACAAGTGCTTTCTGCAGTTGAGTTCAGTCAGAGCTCCCCATTCAGCCATGTGTACCTCCTGCCACATCCCCTCAGTCTCTGAACTTCAAAATATGCAGTTCCTATGCCTGAAGGAGGCTATTCTTTACAATCAAAAAGCTGTCTTGGGCCTCTTTACTCTCCACAGCTGCCTCTTATGGGATCTTATCTACAAGCTCACTCAAGAAGCTGAAGTCCATTCTTCTGAAGACAAGGCTCATTGTTCTCCTACACACTTTCCCTTTTCCTGCAGTAATACATGGGATAAACTCAGGAAATCACTTTAACATACTGATGAAGAAGTGCTACTACTAGTCATAAATACAGTCTAAACCAAAACCTCTTGCAAAGGTAAATGTATCCATGTAAAGGTCTTTGTTTCATAAACATAATTTTTTATTTCTCTGCAATAGATAGTACATTCTTTTAATTACGCAGATGGTTTCTGTAACACACATGGCATCTCATTCAACTCTGAAGATAACGATAGTAAAGATGATGCAGATACGTAGCTCACCCACGTCCAAAAAACCCAGACAGAACAACACCCTTACCCTGCAAGTGCTTAAATGTGCAAGGAACCCATTTGTTTTACCCTATTATCTCCAGAAAGCTCCGCGTTTACCCACATTTTTTCAAAGAGGGTGAGTGTGGTATATTACACACATACCCCCCCACACACACACCCCTCCCCTCCCCACATACCTCCCCCCCACACCCCACACCCACACCTCCCCCCCACCCCGCTCCCCACAAGATTAGGACACTTACAAAACACAGTCAGAACTTTTTTTTTCTTGTTTTAATGAAGAAAAGCTGCTGAAGGAAAATTCTAATTATTAAAAATGTCTACCCTTGATCCTGTATTTTGCATTTGAAGTAGTCTGCATATCATATCTCATATGCCTTTACTATGGAACAGAAGACTTGAGTTTAAAGTACAGGAATATAATTCTACCCTCTTGTTGTTCCCAGCTTCCTCTGCAAAACGGTCACATCAGCCTGACTCTCATGCTGGTGTTCAACATCTCTTCTGGGATCAGGATGACAGTGTTTTCCACAATTCCCTAAGCTAAGCTTGACTGGATATAAATAAGCGTCCTAACCACTGGACTACAGTCACGATGCATCTTGTTTGGCCACAAAGCTGAAATTCCATTCTGTTTGCGCAAAAATAACAGAGGAAGGCCGTAGGCTAGTTTACAACTTCATGATAACCAGCATCTCCAGGGAGACCAAGATGCAATCCAGAGAGGTGCCTCAGAGCGAAAAGTGAACTGTACCATGCCTCCCACTTACTTCACATCTTTTGATTCAAAACTTGAATGTTTCTATGTCACAGCTGGAAAAGCAAATGCACGTTGTTTGCTCTACTGTGAATAAAAGTGGAAGCAATTTTGTGGACACTGCTGAGCTGTTAAACAATAAAAAAGCCACAATATTAAGAATCAAATGAGGTTTCTCTAACTACAAAAAAGGCGGTGACGAGCTGATTAATTCCATCAAGCATAAAACCAAGTGTTCTCACTAAATTGAGATCCAGACGCAATTTATGAAGTAAAGTTTTTGGACTAAAAATAAAATCAAGTTAAATCCTTTTGCAGAAATTATTGTAAAGAAGAAAGAATGAACACTATCAATTAGAAGCAATGTCATTTGCAACTAATCATTGAATGCATTCCTATCAAAAGACTACGGAAAGGAAGACCTACGTAAGTACTGTGATGTTAGGTTTGTCACCACAGCTTATTGGAACCTCCCCTCTGTGCAAGAGCACAGAAATCTTGCAGACAGGTGGATGAGCTCTGATGCAAATCAAGGCGCGGAGCCTCCATTGGCTTGCACTGGGTTATTTGACAGAGACAGACTCCTAGCATGGAGCTAAATCAGAGAGGAGCAACCACTCTCTGGAGCTACGCAACTTTACTTCCAGATTTCTACACCTGTGCACTGAGCAAAGGACCCAGAGAGACCACCACTGGGAATACACAAGTTCCCAGTGCCACATAAGAAAGCAGAAGGGGCCTTTCATCAGAATATCCCCCTTCCTGCCCTAACACAGCATAAACAGGCACGGATTTTCACTGCAGCATCACCCCATTCAATCGTCGCATTCCGTTTACTCTCTCTCTTTTTTTCCTCACCTCTCCCTTTCCTTTTCCCCACAGACATTTCCTTCCTGAAATGAAGCTTCTGGAATTGTTATTCCACCCACACCACACACACCGTAGTCTAGATCTTCCTATAACAATAGAACAGAGGCATAGGGATAAATAGCATTATCTCAATTCTGCAAGAGTAAATGACCTTGTAAGACACTAAAATACTGTGGCTCCAAACAGCTGCTTCAGTAAGAGCTGGCTGCCGTGGTCTCAAACATTGATGATACCTCCTTGCTTATGTAAAACACCATTTAGAGACTGGCTACTCTTGGAGAAGAAAAAAAAAGTACCTGCAGTACAGATGTACATTTTACGAATGAATTGCCAGAACTGTTCCTGTTTTGCAAGAAGATACAACTCCAAGGCCCCTGAGAGCTTTAAACAAAATGTAAGCCACAACCAAGGCAGAACACTCTCCCTCTTCCCTACTATGAGATAGTAGTGTGGGGTTTTTTCACACCTAGTTTCCATCTTTCAATCAACATACACTATCAATGATGTTTTATCAAGTTTCTAGAGAATTCACTATCTTCACAGTAACAGAATTTTTACATTGAAAAAATTTCACAGCAGCACAGCTACCATTACAACAAAATAAAAATACCTGATTGTTTTGGAGTATAGTTATTCTCAGCTGTGAGTCTTCTCTGCTACTGAAATCTCAAAGACTGATTGGTACTTGACCTTCTGCCAAACCAACAGTACAAATCCTTCCTGGCAAAGGGGTCAGGAACTACACCTCCAGCCTCATTTATTGTCCCTTTACCCTTCACATCCTCAGGGCGTTGTCTCCTGTAAGGCTGTGTTTTGACAAGTTTAGCATGACCAAGTTAACCAAGCTCACATCTACTCAGTAACATCTTTATAGGTGTTGCTGGATTTCCTACACACAGAACATCCAACAGGCTAATACTTACATTTTTTTACCCTTTGCATGGAGGATTGCCAGTTCTTTTTCACTTTTACCACGAGTCGAGAAGAGGTAGTCTCTTTCTTCTGGAACCTCTAGATGCTTTTTCTCTCAAGATCCTTCTGGTTCTCAGAAAAAACACATTTGCTCTCTTGAAGCTTCCCCCTCAAAGGGGATGGATCCCCAGATATTTCCCAAGTTTCCTATCTCCAAAAAGTCATGTTCCTACACTAGTCACTAAAGCAGTGACCTCTCCTTAAACTCCCCGCCCCCGCCTTCAACTTCTACACAGAAGACTCTGCATTTTAGGCTTAGATCCAAGTTTTTTTCCACTGGCAGCCCTGTGCCGGGTGTAAGCACATTACAGGCAAATAAAGCCCACATCTCCTTTTCAACTCCTTCGTGACTGGTATAGGGCACATAGCTGGTGACCAACCCTGGCAGACAGCTCTGCCCAACAGTATTAGCCTAGGTTTTGATTCTTCCCCAGTTTCTTCAAGCTCAGCTATGAATTGGCTGAAGTACACTATTACAGTTTGTCAAAAGGACAGGAATTCGTAACTGGAAACAACAATAAAACAAGATTACATTCTGCCAAGTTTATTACAGACATTCCCTGTCCGTTAAAAACTAAAGGAAATTGTTGCCATGGATGTTTTTTCTCTAGTAACTGGAGAGGAAACAGGCAGAATGAAGAGAGAACTCTGTATTTAAATCCATAGCAAATACAGCCATAATCAGATAAACGATTAACACAGTGGTCTTGAGAAAATTTCAGTCTGGTCCACAGAAATGAGTTCCAACACACTAGAAAATAACAAACAAAAAGGAGAAAATGAGACAACAGTAGCATAAGTCAGGATGGCTTGTCCAAATCTGCAACAATTACTGTTATAGGATTTTCAAGAACTGTGTGCGTACATGTGGTCAGCTTGGCTTAAAAGACTGGACAACTCAATACCTAAAAGAACACAAAATTTCATACCTAGGAGACGTTAGTTCAAACTCAGTGACTGACATTTTAAAAAGTGACATAAATGTCACATGCGTAGTTTAGCACTCTCTCTCTAACACTCATCAGAGAGTTACTTGGGTCTCGCAGAACCAGAACAGTCTAAGAACAGTCACTGGCTTTAAAGAAAAAGGAACTCTCTTGTAGCTCCACAGCAACTTGGAGCTAGTGTGGACCCTTCAAAGTCTTCCATGGCTCTTTCAAACACATCCCTGTCATTCATTCCTGAAGGCATCAACCTCTTCACTTAGTTTAATTCTTAAGGAACATGCAGCAGCTACAAATAAAACCTAAACACACAGAGGGTTTGAACATAGCCATGCTCTTGTTAGTGTAACCATTACTTCAAGCTGGACAAAAATAATAAACTTGACATAACATTTCACTCTCTTCAATGCTTGAGCATTCTGTGTTGCTCTATAAGCTAGAGATACATCCTTTGAAGTGGTCAGTTTACTCTCTGCATTTTTCAACTGTCCTGAGGACAATGAAATATTTTCAGACCAAGCTCACCCTCTATGTGTGATCCTCATAAAACCTGAGTCCTCCTTCTCAGTCCACGATTTTCTGAGTTTCATACTGTACTTTCTGTGTAAGCTCTGCCTCTTTTTCATACCTTTATCGCCATCCCCATGGATGCCACCTTTACTAGAAATCCTACAGTAGCAAGCAGTACAGATCAGTAAGAGTCCATCTGTAAAGATAATGTGAGAATCTAACACCTATACTACATACATTTCAGCATTTTGATTTTTGTTCTTTTGTCAAGCTCCAGTTTGGACACACAGACCAAATGCCTATCTGTGGCTGCAGTATATTTGGTCTGCCCTGGCATGCATCTTCCAGTTCATTCAAGAATAATCCAATCCACACAGCCCAAAACCACTCGAAAAACACAAACTAAAAGACAGCCAAATTCACTTTAATAGTTCTGATCCAAACTAAAATATTGAAGTATACATACCTCTTAATTACTGTTTTTTAAATCCTTAAAAATGGCATAAATAAATAAATATGTGATCCGTAAGCTTTCTCTACCAGTAGTTTTCCATGCCAAGCTCTTTTTCAGTGGATTATTGCTTAATATCCATTTGTTGTCTCCAATTTGAAGCAGTAACAGTGGTATTATCTGCAAGATGAGACAAACTCCACCACAGCCCACTTCCAGTCTTCCTGAATTTATAAGGCATATCTAACTTCTTCAAAATTCCCCCTATTGCTTCCCAACACACTCCCCACTCCATCCCGACCTCTGAAAAGCAGGAACACCTTCCAGATACCTCAGGGAGTTTACAGAGACATAACAATAGATGTTGCCTACCTCAATCATTCAGTTAAGTGGACACAAACACTACAGCAATTCAATTTCAGACCATATATCAGCTTCTAACTACTTCAGCTAAATAATTTCCACCTTCTGCCCATGAAGATTAAATAAAGGTGAAGTTCTTGAATTGCTTACAGGCTTTTGTCATCTACCTACCTTTGATTACTCAGAGAAATAGAAGAAACCAAGACATCTTCCAGCGCGCGTCTCAGATCTATCAGTAGAGTTGAAGGGCTATGTAGGATAACCCTACTTTCCCATATCCATCTTCCTGTTTTTTTAATGTCTAAGATTAATTTTGCTGTCTCCCTGTGATGTAGTTAACATACCATAACTTTGTAATTGGCCTTAGAATTATAGGACAGAGCAGTTGTACCAGAGCTGATTACCTAGCCACAGAAGTAAAGACTGCAATTGAAGCAGAAAGAAATTCATGGCAGGGAAGCTAAAATCTACCTTTTAGCAACAAACTAACACCACACTTTTAAAAGCTAGAGAGGGCAACCAATACCCAGTTCTCCCATTTCCTGAAGGTTCAGTGATCTCTTAACAGCCGCAAATCAGGGAAAAGAAAGTTTGTCCTCAATTATATTTTTCCCACATTGGGTTCACCATTGTCTGACAGGTGATTAAGCTCAGTACTACTCTTCTCAAAATTTGACGATCAATCTTTCCTTTTCAAGGTACTGCAAAACACACTCATCTGAAACTGAAGCACAACTAAACTGGTTAGCAAGCTCACCTGGTGCCTTGCAACAATTCCATGGTTCTGCCCTCACTTGGAAGTCTTCTTACCTTCCTGAAACATGTACATCTGCAAGTCAGATTCCAAGTAAAGCAACAAAAGCTTTACTGGGCTACTTTCATACAGGGTTCAGCAGTGATGCAATTAACTTCACCAGTCGTGCTTTAATTCACAAATGCCAACGTTGGCATAAAGCATACACATAGGAGAACAGAAATTAGAAAAGTGGAAGTAGTACACACATCACATGCTCTTTCCCACATTTGGGTGCTGATGGTTAATCTCAATATCCTTAAGTGTCTTTCATGAACTTATTCTGATAGCAAGTTTTCCAGCCATAAACCTTTACTGTAGCCCCACAGAGGTATCTGTTAGTGATACCTCATTCTTGCAATACACATTCAGCTGTCTGCTCAGGGATGCTGTACGTCTGCGGGTTGAGTGGTTTTCTTCCTCACTTCTGTGCAGGACATCCAGGAGAACAGCTGTCAGGCTACCTTTTTATTTCTAACTCAACTACAGGACTACCTTTTTATTCCTAACTCAACTATAGACCACCCGCCTTCAGAAGCACTAGCTGATCATCCAGTTGAAGTCATGTCTTAGGGTAAAAACTCTGAAGGTTCAGAATCTTCAAGTACTTACAGAATACTTTCAAGTTGAATGAATTCAAATGCCTTTACCAAACTTAAAAGTTTTTATCTAAATAGAGATTGCAACTCACAGCTTTTACCTGTCCACCTTCTACACTCCCACATTTCTTTCTCTAACACCTTTGGTGTTAAAATTGTACTCTGAAGAAGTGGTGCTCACAAATATCCCAGTTTTTCTTAAGGCTTCTGCCTAAAGGCTGCCAAGTATCCTCCATCATAAAAACTGGTTAGCTGGGACTTCTCAATTTTAACAGAAAGAACAGTTGCTTTATATTTACACTAGCAGACAGATCTGTAACCCTAACTTCAGGAAAATTCATTGTTTTGGAGATTCAATGACAGTGTTGCATGAACTGTATGCGGCAACAAAGAGAAACTACTATTCACTGAAGGACAAAGTCCACCCAATAAAATCCGGAATACTACATCATGCTGCTTATGTGTCAAGATGAAATGCCTTGAGCATCTTACAAGGCCCTAGAGATACAGTTCAATATTTTCCTTTCACATCCTCAATTCCATCAAATCACAACATAGAAGTGTGCTGTGGAACTATCACAGCTGCCATGAAGACTATTGTTTTACCCCTTCTCATCAGAAAGATGGGGCCTTATAAAGCAGCCATTAACGCAGGGCTCCAACAGGGGCTGTATGTTTCCAACACATTGCACCATACTGACACAGTCCCTGCACGGCATGTTCGGAATTTCACACACACCACTTTTTGAAAAAGTGTTAGCAGCAGCCTACACTGGCTTTATGAATATTTACATACCACATTCAAAAAGCTTAGATGTTTTCTTCCCAAAAGACATGAAAGACTGCTAAGCAGTTGCACCTTCAGGTTTCAAATGCCTCAGCAAATCACTATCTACAGAAGATTGTTAACAGCAGACTGAAACACGCTACATACTTAAACTCTGAAGAACACCATTTTAACTTGTAGAATTGTTTCCATCAGTAAGGCACATCAGACAGAGGCGATTCCCACATGCTAAATCTTTATTGTGCGAATGTTGTTCAGAGCGTTTATTACCCTTCGTAGACACACATTCAAAAACAAAAATACGTTAACAGTGGCTAGACTGATGGGTGACATATTAAATCTATTTGGTGGTAATTTATATGCATGCAGTTAACTCTTGTGGTGCAAAAATCTTAGCCAGGAGGCCATCCCAGCTGACGACCACCCAGAACATGGAGATGTACGTGATAGACAGACTGACCACCCTCAGGCCCTTCATTCACAACCATCCGGAATCCATTGGTCAGGCCCAGGTTAGCAGCACACTTCTTGCCAACAATCATTAAATGCCCAAGAAGCTGGAGGAGAAAAAAAAAAAAAGAAAAAAAAACCAAACAGAAAACACACAAAAAGGGGAGAGGGCAGGAAGGGAAGGAATGAGAGCAGAGAACCATTCAGATAAGCCAGTAAGCTAATTCTTAGAAATTCAGCCACTGCTCTTCAAATTGTCTGCCTGCAACTGACACTTTCCCAGAAAAACTGTAAAGAGTGACTATGCATAATATAGGGGGAAAAAAGAGCTATAGATTTTTTTCAAGCTAGACAGTAACAGACTACAAAAGTGTCACAGAAGCTAAATTTATCTCATGGTTAAAGCCCCCGTTACTTCTTCAGGCAACACACGTAATTCTGGTGGAAAAGAAACTTTATCTTATCATGTAAAGGTTTACAAAATCTTTGAACTTGATGTTTATAGCTACAAATGAAATATTCAGCTTGTCTCAGCTAACTTTCCCTTTCTTCATCTCTGACCTGCCAAAAATCCTAAGCCTGTATTAGAATAAGTACTAGTGCCTGTAAATCATGAAAACAGACATCAAGATTGTACTGCAAAATAACAATGCATTTTGCACTGCAAATACATACCCAGAGATACATTTTGCTTTATACCACTACTTTTATTGGAAAACCTTAACTCCATTCCCATTCTAAGCTAGAGGAAAAGGATTATAGTATCAGGAAACTACTTTGCCTCTTTGAAATGTCAAGAGGAAAAGGGGAAGAGTCTAGTACATTATGAAGTAATAAGAGGTACAGTTTGGTGTACAGAAAGCTTCTAGAGTACTTACAGATTCATCAGAATCTTCTGCTTCAGATAACCTGACAATTGGCTTCTTAGGAATCACTAGGAAATGCGTTGGAGCTTGAGGTGAAATATCATGGAACGCAAGGCACTGGAGGAAGAGCAAACAGTTAAAACATAATTTGCTTCAGAGAAAGGCAAGAGTTTAAGTAAATCAATATGTCCCACTAAATACATACTTAAGCAGATTATCAGATACCCCAAAACATAAGCAGAAATGTTGATTCTTCTTGAGTGACGTATTATTCAAAGTCCTCTGATTTCTAAACACAAAACACCTACTTACCAAGACTTGCTGGTATGAAAAAAAAATCATTATTCTGAGTTAAGTATTATTTAAAAGTTATAGTCTTCTCAGCAAGTGCATATGCAATTAGGTTCATGATTTATTATTTCCACATCCGCGTAATAACTAACAGAGCTGATGGCATGCATGCCTATAAAAAGTATATTTATGCTTATTTCACTTTTTTATTAACACCCTGTTTAATAAAACAAACGGCAAACAGTTGCTAATCATCTTCCAGTTTTGTCTGAATATTGCCTTGGTCGAAGATAGCAAAGCAATTTCAAAGAACCTGAACTTATGTGATTGAGGCCATATTACATTTCTGTTCTCAACAGCACGAAGTATTTCAGAAAAAAATTAATTCAAAATAATGTATTAAGGCTGGCTCTACTTCAGACATCAGGGAAAGGCATCACTTTTGAAATATAAACAACTATCTGTAGTAAGTAATTGACTCCCAACTGACTTTATGCAAGTACCAAAATTACTATCAATCAGAAACTGCATGCAGCACCCAACTACATCAAATAAATCTCAAATTAGGAACTTCCAATAGATAAGAGAAATAGAAGAGAAAGCAAAGAAAGAGAAAAGGAAGCTATGCCTCTTTGTGCAAATGCCAACCTCAGAACTGGGACTTGCTACTGCAACCACCACAATCTGCAGATGCCCGCGCTGAGCATGCACTCCGCTATTGCCAACCAAAGGGCACCCCTGACTTACCTATCACATTTAACAGCAAAACATCTGGGAGTTACTGGTTGAGCTATGCCACAAAGAGTGCATACTTATAAACACATAGCTTGCATTCGTCAAAGTATGTATTTCCTAGATGCTTTCAGTTATTTGTGAATCAATAAAGTGAATTTTCTATGCGACTATACTGCTTTTTAATTCTGCTGCAAGGAACTGTGGCCTTTGCCAAGAGTAAAGGTGGTGAAAAGCCCAAACTTTACTTACATTAACAATGCCTTATCTTGCATACCTCCAATCTGTCCTATTTTAAGCTATCTTTAAGAAGATAATGCCTAGTTTTAAATCTCTGATGAACTGCTTGTCTCTCCCAAACAGAGAAGGGTGGTAAGCAAAGAATGGATCAATAAAGCTAATTTGCACCTAATTAAATAAATCTTACTTTGAGTTGATCATTTTGTAAGCAGTTTTTCTATTCTATGTGGTCCACATAGAGGCAGAATGCAAGTGGCCAAACTGAGTCAAAGAATTTAATGAGCAGAAGACCGGTAGCAAATAATTTTCTATGGGACAGAGAGCAGAAGTAGTATCGAACAGAAGCGCAATTACAGAAAGTCCATGAGTGCACAGTAAACCAATCTTCACTTCAGCAAGTTTAGATTCAACTAAAACAACAGCGATAAGGCTTAATTCCACAGAGACTTTGTACTTTTTAATATCTCCTTTTCTCCACATGTCAATTAATGATTAAAAGCCTTCCTTACATTTCTCCTTGCAACATTTCCAGCCACCTCTAAAGAGACCTTCATAGAGTCAACAAAATGAATTAAAGATCATCCAATATAGTCAACTAAACTCTAAAAGCAGTTCTACATTTCTGCATAGTTTCAGGTAAAAATCAACTGAGATACTCTTCCAGAAAATATTCTGCACTAATGGCAGTCAGAGTAGGTCATATGCTCTCAAGTCACTCATCAAAGTCAATGGCCTGATTTTCAATCAAGTAGTGCTCAGGTTACACTGCTGTAGCCATTACACCTGAGGAAAAACCTCATGTAGCTTTGACCCTGGTGCACATCCTCACATAAACACAGAACAGTATGTATAAGCTTGACTTTTCGGAAAGAAGTGAAAATTTCCATATTCTTGACTAGATGGCAGCTGCAACATTTCAGTATCTATTAAGAAAGCATTGTTCCAAGCTATGCATAATTTTTAAGCACACAAATCAGACAAACAGCATCTTTAGTGAGTCTGTATTCTACACTGCAGCTAATCCCTTATTTCAAAAGCAAAAGCCCCCGTTCAGTATTTAAATTTTTTTTTTTTTTTTAAAAAAAAGGCTTATACTGAATACTGATATAGTTTACATCTTGAAGAGAACAGCTGCTTTCATAAGCTAACCATTTCACTTAGCCCCTAGCATGCTGTGGTGCACCAGCATCACTACATGCTACCAGTCGCACCTCACCACAGAAACCGATTTTTGCAGCCTGCAGGATGACCAGTTCCAGACTTTTGTGAAGAGCTGAAAAAGCTGTAATTCTCTATAATTCTTTACTTTAATAATCCCTCTCAGAGATTCATAACCAAAACCTGGCAGGCACAGCTGTATAATCTGCATAATGCTATTGAGAGGCACATCAAGACTTGCATTTCCGATGTGCAAAAGCAGCTCGTTATGGTGCACTGTTTACGCGCAGAATCCACAAGGAGACTGCCTGCGGGTGGCTAATCTAAGGTTTCACCATTACCCTCCTACAGCAGCTGTGAGAACCCCCGTCCCTTGGCAGTAACGCCTGAACGGCCTGCAATGCCGTAAGGCTGCGACACGGCGAATACCAGCGGCCGCCCCCGGGTGCGTTAGCGCCGGCGGCCCTCCTCCACACACAGGCCGGTGACACAGCGGGGCTGGGGCCGAGGCGGGGCGGGCAGCACCTGCAGCCCTGCATCCGCCCCGACACCCGCCGGGCCGGGCCGGGCGCATCGAAGGAGCCCGATGCTTTAGGGACGTTGCAAGAGGGTGCGGAGAGGCCCCCCTGCGTCCCGCCCGCCCCGCTCCCGAGCGCCTCAACGGCACCTCCCGACCCGGGCGGCTGCCAGCGGGGGGCGGCCGCGCACCGCCCGCACCTGCTCGTCCTCATAGATGATGTTGGCAGGGATCTCCTTGCGGATGATCTTCCCGAAGATGGTGTCGCCGCCGGGGCGGGCGGCCTGCGCCTTGCTGATCTCGTCAGCCATGGCGGCCGTCCCCGCGCGGCGCCCGTCGCCCCGCTCTTCCTCCCGCGCCCACGCCCCCCGCGGCGGTCATTGGGTTGACAGATCGCCGCCGGCCCTGCCCACCTCGCGATTGGTAGTTTCGCCTGTCTTTTTCGCTTGTCCCCGCCCACTCGTCTGGTCCGCCCTCGCTGACCCGGAGTGGTGGGGATCAGGGAGGCGCGGAGGGATCCGCGTCGGAGGTGACTGTTGGCGCCTCCGCCGCGGCGCGAGCAACGTCGCGAAGCGCTGCGTTTGGCAATGGGTAGTGGGGTGCGAGGAGAGGCTGTTGCAGACAAATATTGTTTATCGCCGCCTCAAATCCAACCCAAAAATCTGTGTGACTTCTTGGGACTGCGCCCTGCAGCCACATGACTGCTTCTGGCAGGGCTGCCCTGAGTTTTTTCCACACAAGTCTGCAGGAGAAACACAAGTTGCCGTGAATCCTGCTGTCGAGGCCCTGTGCCTTGGCAGAGGTTTCCGAGACGAAAGCTGCACGGCCTCTGGCACAGAGCACAAGGCAAACAGATGGCACTGGTGTCTCAAGGCCTTTCGAGGCCTTACGTCAAGCCAGGTAGGGGGCTTTTATAAACACCAGCACTGCCCCCAAAGCTTGGAGGGTAAATACACGGGGTCATAAAATACACGGGGTTTAGTTTGAGGTGTTGGGTGCTGCTAGCATCGGGAGGGCTAGTTTAATGTGTCAGCCTTTCTGCACATAAGCCCTTTCCTAACTATGAAACAATGTGACCAATCAATATGACCAGGCAATAATTCACTGAGGGCAATGCTATTACACAGCTACGCATCTAGTCATAAACACTTTTTCATGTATATGACAGCAGTCATGAAATAGGAGAAATGAAAAAGCGAGGAAAAAAAACCCCAAAACCTAGAAGAGTAACAACAAAGCTTCATTTTGTAAACTTCACAGTTAAAATAGATTGACTCGGATTTCCCTGAAGTTTTGTGTAGGAAGATTTTAATACAGACATTTATATGTATTTGCCTCGTGACAAAAATCTTGAGGAAAGATAATTCTGGAAAGAGGCAGGGAATAAATCCTACTAAGTGGTTTAAAGCTAAAATGGTTCCACATTTGGTTACCTGAATTTGTTACAAAAAGAGCAGAATTTGTCATACACATCTGCTAATAACTTTGAAATTGTATGTTCTGAGATACCCTAAACAAAGCTCTGACGAAGCACATTAAACAGAGGGATGGTGTTCTGTTTCTCACTTGATGGTACTGTATTAAGGTCTTTTGACATGTATGTGTCCTAGGGATAGTATTGGAGTATGATGGCTAAAACAAAGATGGAATTGGTGCTTCAGGGGCAAATTTCTTTGCTTTCTATTGTTGTTTAACCATGTATATCTAAGCAAAGATACAAATAATTTTTATTCCCCTATTTTCTCAGGAATTACACGTTTTGTGAAAGAATAGAAGAGTTGATATTACTAGCTAGATAGACTAAGGAACAGTTTAACATACAAATACTTATTCAGGATCCATTTGTACATGTTAGTGTACTTTAAGTACACTACACTAAATAGCACCATGGGCTGCTGTGGAGTCAGTCTAGAAAACATATTTCTATGTTAAGAGAAGGCATAAAGAGACAATTTAAGAAGTTTGTCTAAAAGGCAAAGCATTTATTTTCATTTAGTTGACTTCAACATATATTTTTGCCTCACCATGTAAAGGTGAGGCAAATTTTATATTATTTTGAATATAACAAGGCTTTTTCAAAGGTTTTCATTCATTCATTCACAGCTGCAGTAATTATTCCTGCACATAGATCTATGAATAAGGATCATTTCTCCTAATGGATCGAGTTTCTTTATGAAGTACATAATCCAAAATAAGTGCATTTAGGAAATTTGAAATATTAAATATATTTAATAATAGTTTAATGTTCCCACACTTCAATTAGCTTTGAATGTATTTGCAATTAAATAGACTTTATATTGAACCTAGAGGTCTAGCAAAGCAGTCAAGCTGATTAAATTTAAAATCCTTATGCTGCCTTTAGCTAATGCTAGATGATGTGTTGCTGAAGTATAAGCTTGTTTGTTTGGTTTTCTGGAGAATGGCAATTGAGTTTTAAAGTACCAGACACAGCCTTGGACGGCCAGGCCGAGGCAGGGCTGGTCAATCAGGCCGTGGGCAAGGCAAGGCAGGGTTGTGGGGAGCTTGATGTGAATAGCCAAAAAGGTGACCTGGCTAGACAGGGAAAATGACTGAACAGAAGAAAATGTCTGTTGAAAAACACCAGCAGCGAAAATGCCTGCCAGCCTGGCAGCTGTGAGCCTGGGCACCAGAAGTATCCTTGAAAAGTGCAGCTGGCCTCTTTTAAGTACAGCTGGGTATCTAGAAAGCGGAGACATCCCGAGATACCATCAATAAGCACAGAAACAAGGAGCTGCAACGGCAAATTTTTGTCTGAGAAGGTGAAAAATAGTCCAGGAAAAGGGAAAACACCCTGAGAAAGTAAGAATTGGTGACTGCCATTGGCCATTCTAACTGCAAGAGCAGGAAAACAGTCTGGCAAAATAAAAACTGATCTGAAAGAACAGCAAACATCATAATCTATTGGCTCTTCCAGGTGGAAAACAGAAATTAGCAGCAGCCATTGGCTGCTTATAGTGGTGGTGTCCTATGCCCCCTTGTATCTCCACGATATAAAAATGACTTAATTTTTTTCCAAAATGGAGCCTCTCTCTCTGAGAACATCCCATGCTGCGCGTACCTCTCCTTTCCTAAACAGGGTGAATTCTCTACAGAAACTTTCTGTGAGATCTTGGACTCCCACCGGCTGACTCCAGCCTCCGTGCTGCAGATCATCTTTGAAGTGAGACACTTTTACTTCTCGGTCCCCTGCTGGGACCGCTGCTGGGGTCGGCTCAGTCTGTCCTCCCACCTCTGGGATGGTTGGGCCCCCCTCTGGGATCCATGTGTCCTCCACTCCAGGATGGTTTCGCCCCTTCTGAAATAAAATTCACTCGATACTGCTATTATATATCCATACAAGTGATCTGTCATAATATATCTGCCATTATATGGTTGATAAGTTGCTTCACTAGTTGTAAGTTTGTAGTAACCTGCAATAGTAAATACCTACTTGGTTGTTGCTGTTATTGGTTGCTGCTATAATGTTGATGGTTGCTATACAATTGATTGCTGCTATTATTGATTGCTGATAGTAATTTGTAATAGCTTGAGATAGGTATCTGTTTGCTTTATTAATCATAAGTACACTTGTTAGTGGAGATTTTTGTGGTAGTACACTTGCTAGTGGCAATTATTTTGTGGTAATCTGTAGTAAAGTAGAGAAATTTAGAGGATGAAGCCTCCATGTCCTCGTGTATTACAGAATCCTGCGAACGCACGGCCGCGATCTCCACACAGCCACGGGCCGTGGCAGGGCTGGAGACCGGCCCTGCTGCGGCATCGCAGGCCCGGGGGGCCGACGTGGGGTCCTGGGCCGTGGGCTGGTCAGGCCACTAGGGCGTATTGGGGCACGTGGGGCCCTGACGTCCACCATCACAGTGTCAAAACCTGCAATTCCCCTTCAGGTCATCTAAAGAACCGTATTTTTTTCCAAAGTGAGGCTGGATTCAGGTCTACCAACCTTAGTAGGCATAAAAATAGGGTAATTGTTTCAATTTTGTAGTTTTTCTTTAGCCCCAGTCAGAATATTCTCTCCAAGAGGAAAGACGTTCAGACAAAGTACGGAACAGTCCGATCAGTTCTGATAAATAATCCTCGAGTATCTCAGCATCAGCATTTCTAAAAAAAAGGAACTAGAGTTTAAATGCAGTCGGGCACTCCTGGGAAGTAACAGGCAGCAGTGTAAAATAACGTGATGGCCACAAATGGATGGCTTTCCAATTACCTGTTTGAAACAACGGGGTTTTTCTTCAGCAGAAAACGGGTAACGTGCGGGTTTGTACGCCAGGCACAGCCTGCCGGTGGGGCTGCGGCGCGGGGATGCTGAGCGGGAGAGCCTCGGCCCTGCGGCAGCCCCGCACCCGGGGCGCGGCTCACCTCTGCGGGCCCCGGGCTGCAGGGCCGGGGCGGCGGGGCAGCCCTGCCGGTTCAGGCTGACGGGGGAGCCTGCGGGCAGCGCCGGCAGCCCTGCGGCTACTCGCGGGTCGCCTCCACCTCATCCCGAGCTCAGCAGGAGTCTCCTCTCAGGTCTCGGCGTACTGGGGGGGGGCACTGTTTGAATGGCTGGCGTTGGCCACACCAGCGATGCGCCAGGGCTGGGGTTGGCGGCCCCGGAGCGGCGCCGGGGAGCAGGCGGGGAGCGCCCCATGGGAGGCCGCACGCCGCCCCCGGACTGGAAGGGGAGCAAGGCCTGCGCGGAACGACGGCGACGGTGAGGCGTACCCGGCAGGGCAGCATTGGCGGGGGCACCCGGCAGCACCGCGGCGGGGGCGGGAGGGCGCGGACCGTCTCCGATCGTCGCTTCCGGCTCCTCCACTTCCCCGCTCCTCCGGACCGGAAAAGGACGGCGGTCGCCATGGCGAGCCGCGGGCAGGCGAGTGTGGCGCGCATGCGCGGCGGCACGGCCGGGACGCGGCGGGGCGGGGGCGCCCATGGCCGCCGCTGCCCCACGAGAGGGGTGCGTGGCTTCTCTCGGTGAGGCCCCGTCCCGGCCGCATCTCCTGAGGTTCTCCAGGGTGCTCGGGCATCGCCTCGAGTGAATCGGAGCCGGAGCCGGGGCCGGTGGGGAAGGGACGGGGAGGGTTCGCGCAGGGTCGACCCCGAGCGAGGCGGCGGTGGAGGCTGCCGGCGCTCCCCCTCCCGCCGTCGCCGCCTTACGGCGGCCGCAGGGGCGACCCTCCCCTTCCCCGTTTGGCCTGCGCCCTGCGGGAGGTCGGCAGTCACTCATGCCCTGGAGTGCCGCCGCCGGCGGGGGGAAGGCGGGTGGCTGCCGCCGTGCGCCAGCCGCGGCTGGGGATTTTGTCCCTCGTGCCTGGTGCCCAGCTTGGAGTTAGTGGTGGTGCCTGCAGCGCCGAGGGAGCGTGCTGTGTTCCCCTCAAATTTGCGACCTTAGGCTGTAAATAGTACCTAGACAGAAACGACATACTTAGGGAAGTTTTTCCTTGTGTGTTACTGGAGGGTAGGAACTTCTTTCCCAGCGGTTCCTAGCGTTTATAGCATCAACAGGCAGAGGCTTTCAGGGCGAGAAGTAGGGTTTTGCATACAAAGGCTGTTGTGGAAAAAAGGAAAAATTGAGAGATTACAATCAAGTAGAGGTTAAAATACATCAAGAGAGTGAATTGTGGTGGGAAGATGAAAAGCAAAGACAAGAATTATTTAAACCTTTCATCTTTACAGTATAGAGTACTTTTGGAGGGGAGTTGAGCACCTGTTTCAGAAGTGTTCTGAAGCCTAGTATTAGGGCTACTAATACACTGAGGTATTAGGGGAGTTCTGTGTTTCACTAGGTGACTGTAGAGCTTAAAGGAGTCTGTGCATTAATATATCTTGCTTCAGAGTCATCTAATATAACTACTCTGTGGTTGGTGTGGTGCAGAACTTTCCAGGAGGGGTTTGCAGAAATAGGCAAATAGTAGCGGTAGATGCCTGAAAATTGTTGGTCAAAGAGTTCAGAATAACCATAAAACACTCCTTCAGGTTTCACCATTCATGTCTTTGACTCAAAACCATTTGTAATACTAACTTTACTATTTGCAAAGATGGTGAAAATATTATGGAGTAGAAATATTTCAGGATGTCCTGTCCAAATAATTTAGTCAAATCTCTTAAAATACATCTGCAGTACAAGAAACTTATTTGCCTTAAAACTTTTAATTCTGTCAGTTTACTTTCCACAGATTCAGCCATCTAGGAAATGCTGCAGTTAAGGCAACATGGTTCTGTTTAGTTGCTAATTATTAAGGACACAGAAGCTAAAAACAAGTTAGCAGAGTCCATGCTCTCTTTTGTATGTCTCTGCTCAGATTGATTTAACTGATTGTCAAGTCACATACTAATTCTTGTAAAAGTGACAAAAGTTTTTTACTTAAACATTCGTGAGACTCTTATGCAATCGAGAATGCATTAGTTTGTCCTCTTTCCAGAAAGATCTGTAATGCAGTAGCATATATTCAACAGAATGCTGCATCATAAATTACAGGAAAAATTACCATGTGGTTTAATCGACATGGTGAAGCGAGATTTGAACTTGTTCATATTTGTAAGTTGTCCCTTAATAGCAGTAAAGTTGTGGTAGTATTATGTTAAAGAAGCAGTACTGAACTGGAAGGTTGCCTGTTCTTACTGTTTCATGTCTTCCTCCTTTTCCTAAAAACTCTTTTTGTGTGTGTACGCTTCTGGATGAATTATCTCAGGGTGTAGCCAAGCGACCAGCTGAGCGGAGGATGAGAATTTAGCCTGAAAACCTAAAAATGTATTGACATCTGTTGGAAGTAATAGCTTTCAGAGAAGCTTGCCATTTCTCTCTCTG
Source organism: Calonectris borealis (assembly GCF_964195595.1). Classification (NCBI taxonomy): domain Eukaryota; kingdom Metazoa; phylum Chordata; class Aves; order Procellariiformes; family Procellariidae; genus Calonectris; species Calonectris borealis. The sequence goes on from NC_134352.1 coordinate 36,975,112, forward strand.
TCACTGGCAGATTAAAAGCAGAGGCAACACTGTTTTCAGGGCCCTGCCAGGATGTTTTATTGGCCTTTTACTTTTAGGGGACAGTCTTGTTTTGCTGGTCATGAGCGGTGTTCCCCAGGGCTCAGTACTGGGGCTGGTCCTGTTCAATATCTTTATCAACGATCTGGATGAGGGGATCGAGTGCTCCCTCAGTAAGGTTGCAGACGACACCAAGCTGGGCGGGAGTGTTGATCTGCTGGGGGTAGGAAGGCTCTGCAGAGGGACCTGGACAGGCTGGATCGATGGGCCGAGGCCAACTGTATGAGGTTCAACAAGGCCAAGTGCTGGGTCCTGCACTTCGGCCACAACAACCCCAGGCAACGCTACAGGCTTGGGGAAGAGTGGCTGGAAAGCTGCCCAGAGGAAAAGGACCTGGGGGTGCTGGTTGACAGCCGGCTGAACATGAGCCAGCAGTGTGCCCAGGTGGCCCAGAAGGCCAATGGCATCCTGGCCTGTATCAGAAATAGTGTGGCCAGCAGGAGCAGGGAGGTGATCGTGCCCTTGTACTCGGCACTGGTGAGGCCACACCTCGAATACTGTGTTCAGTTTTGGGCCCCTCACTACAAGAAGGACATGGAGGTGCTGGAGCGTGTCCAGAGAAGGGCAACGAAGCTGGTGAAGGGTCTGGAGCACAAGTCTGATGAGGAGCGGCTGAGGGAACTGGGACTGTTTAGTGTGGAGAAGAGGAGGCTGAGGGGAGACCTCATCGCGCTCTACAACTACCTGAAAGGAGGTTGTAGCGAGGCGGGTGTTGGTCTCTTCTGCCAAGTAACTAGCGATAGGACGAGAGGAGATGGCTTCAAGTTGTGCCAAAGGAGGTTTAGGCTGGACATTAGGAGAAATTTCTTTCCTGAAAGAGTGGTCAGGCCTTGGAACAGGCTGCCCAAGGAAGTGGTTGAGTCACCATCCCTGGAAGTATTTAAAAGATGTGTAGATGAGGCGCTTAGGGATGTGGTGTAGTGGGTATGGTGTGTTGGGTTGATGATTGGACTCGATGATCTTAGAAGTCTTTTCCAACCGTAATGATTCTATGATTCTATCTCCAGCTCGCAGATACAGAGCATGCTTATAAAGAAGATGGTCCTTTCTCAGTTATAGCCCTGTGTTTCCTTTGCATCCTTCTAAGAGATTTTTGGAATATTGTGAGAAAACAATTTAAGATGACCATGAAGTACGTGGAATTGTGCCTTTTAGAGGTGCCAAAACACACTACGAAGTACTAGAAATAACTTCAAAAGGTATCTCGTTAACAAGATTTTTTTTTTTTGGTGCTTGTCAGAGATTCCTGTCAATCTCTGACAAACACCAAAAAAGTCTGATAAGGACTTGAGGATTTCTGTAATTCTTTACAGTCTCTGTGAATAAACAGCCAAAACCACATGACTGTGAGCTGTGATTCTTAGGGGTTTTGCTTTACGTACATACTGAGGTGTGTCATCTCTACCATCAAAAATCCCTATTTTTTGAGTGTTTGCTTTTACTGAAGTTTTTGTTTGCTGTTCTGGCACTTACATTTAGGGAAGGACTTTGCTTTATGTTGGTTTTGCCACGCCACCCATAGAAGATTATGCCCAGGTATTATACAGAGACATGAAAAATAATTGAGACATGAAACAAGAAGTTTGAGATCCTTTTGAAATTCAGTTTTTCTTTCATTGGCTTGTAAGTGTGAGAATACTTTAGCCATTTATATTTCTATGTATTTTTCGTAATCGGAGAATATCCAGTGATGTACCCTTGATAGTCACTTCAGGTGACTTGTCTTCTAGAGTTATTCTGATTCTGTTGGGTTTATTTGATATTGGTGAAACAATTATGTTTGCATCAGTGTATTTTCAGGATTATATTCCCGTCATGCCAAATGATTATTTAGGACTGTAGTGCTGGTACTCTCTAGCATCTTAGATTAATTTGAAACATCTAGAACTGTCTAGGATTTTTATTTCCTCACATCTGCTTTGGCTGCAAGTTATTTGATCAGGAATTGAGGTAAAGTATCTTAGGTGCTGGTTCCATACCAAATCCTGTACTAAATGGAAAGAACATGAAAGATCAACCAGAACACTCGTAATTGTAACATGTTCATTTTAACTAAGAATCCTGCTAGCAAACAAGCTAATTCTATTATGTTGTATTGGCAGGTTTTGAAGCTTTTTAAATTACTACACAGAACCCGGCAAGAAGTTTTTAAAAATGATACCAGAGCCCTTGAAGGTGAGATACTTCTTTTGTGTGGTGGATGCTTACCTGTCTTTCTGTGGGACTTTCTTCTTCGAATATACAAGAAGAGAATTCTTAACATAATCTTCCTTTAAATTATTCCCTTCCACATTTTACAAGTAATCATTGGGAAAACTTGTGTGTCCATAACAAGACATCCTTTAATTTGAAACAAAAAACTGGTTGCTAGGTTCAAGCACTCAAGCCATATTTTGTAAGGAAAACATCTCTTTTTGGAACCTTGGTGATCTTCCTGGGATTTTTTTTTATCCTTTTTTTTTTCTTTTTTCTTCCTCTCTTCAGTCCAGCCAAAGCATGTTTAACTGTACTAAGCATTTGAGTTGATTCTCTTTATGTACAGGTGCTCCTCAAGGGATGAATACTACTTTTTTAATAAACCAACTTTTAGTAGTGGCTTTTGTGTGTTAGTTCTTTTTAAAGCTCAGAATGATAGATAGGCAATCATATTTTCTTCCTATATGAGTCAATGTAAAATGTGACATCACCTGAATTCTGTGGAAATCTTGTATTAAAATGCTTCAGGCAGAGTGTACCAGGAAGGTGCTATAAAGGACTTGGGATTCTCAGCTTTGAGGCAGTGACAAAGACAAGATAAATTTTTTTGTTCACTCTTTAGTTTTTTTGTTTACTTTATTTAGCTGCCAGACAAAAGATAAATGAAGAATTCAAAAATAACCAGGATGAGACGTCTGAAGAGAAGATAAATCAGGTACTACTTATTTTTGTTGTTTTTTTCCACTTTGCATAAGAATACTTCTATAGGAGCTTTTTACTTAAGGGATCTCTAAACTAATGTAAGTACTTATTGAGACATTGTGAGAGCCAGGTGAGTTCGAAAAGGCTTTCACATGGGTCTGTGTTTATACATATATTGATACCTCCATTGGTATTAGTAGTATGTTACAGAATTTTGCACATACAAAAATACATACGGAGAAAGTGTCTTCTGGTAGTTCAGAATGCTTATTTTGAAGCTTATAATAAAATTATGGAAAAATGTTTTATGTTGCTATTTTCATGTAAATATTTTGTATATTTTGCTCATAATATCTATCTGAGCTGCGGTCACTTGAGTTTACCTGGTCTCTGTTGTATAGACAAGCACAGAAAGATAGAGAGAAATTAAATAATCTGCTCAGTTACTGGCAGACATGAGAAGTTATTTTTATTCCTGATTGCAAATGAGGCAGCATTTTTTGTGGGAGGCAAAAACCAGCCAAATGATCATGACTATTGTAATACAGAGGTATTGATTATACTGTGGGGTTTTTTGCTGCTTCTTTCCTCATGGTGCATTGAAAGGAGTAGAACATTCTGCTAGCTCACCATGTAAGTTACCTTTGCTCAGTTGTTATCTTAACACTTTTTACTGAGGCATTTTTCTAAAATTTACTAAGGCCTGAAATGAAACTTCTGTATTATAGGTATTTTGAGTTATTAACATCTATACAGAGTGAATAATTTAGTCCTTGTCATTCAGCCTTTTAACAGACTGTATTTACCTTGTCTTTGGGCACTAGTTGGAAGAAAGTGCCTCCATCTGTCCTTTGCAGAAGTAAATCTAAACCTTTGCATCATACCAGCCAGTGGACAGTAACATAAATAGTTCGGAGCATTTAGTTAGGACTTTCTAGCTTTTCTGGTTGTTATCAGACCCCTATAGTAATACTTCTGTGTTTGTGTTCCCGGTGTCTGATCTGTTAAATAGTATGTTCTTTTTGTTATAGATGTACAGGAAAAATACTTGCTGTAATTTTTAAATCTATATTTATTAGGAATGGCAACTTACAAAATACACACATGTAACTTTTTAATATGGGTTAATTGATATCTTGATTAAATGTACTAGTGGAAGAAGTTCTAAATTTTCATCACAACTACAGAATCCTAGAACATTATAGAAGCTGACATATTTATTTTTTATATGTATATATATACACACACTGAATAGACTTGGATGCAGAGGAACTGAATCAAATGATATACAGGACTTGTGAGATTTTGGGCACTTGCTTGCATAACCACAGGGGTGTTAGTGTCCTGCTTTGGACAGCAGCTAAGAAAATTAATATTGACCAACCAATGTGCATTATTTTGCCAGAATAGAAATCTGCGATGTCTTCTAATATGACATCAAATACTTGGTTATGTAGTGACCTAAGGAGGTAGGAGTAACTATCTGCAGTATTGGAATGTGAGGTGTGGAGGCTGAATCTACTGCAGCATTTTAGTTCAGATCAGGAGTGCACTTCTGAAGTTACCTTGGTTATCTCCACATCCTGTGATTTGGCTTGTTTTCGTGAAGCAGTCTCAGAGCAAATGGCAGAATTCCTTTAAGATTAATCTGAAATGGAAGACGTGCTTCAGGAGCATGCAGCCTTGCTGCTAAAGGGCATTCAGAAGGGGAACTGGCGGATACCTAGTCCAAACCCTTAAAAGAGAAAGCGGGGGGGAGAAATTCAGTGTAGATGTCAAGTCTTTGAGCTCTAACTCTTGCAAAGATCCACTTCTGTTGGTACACACTACGTCCTAGTGTAAGCATGTCTCCCAAAGTGTCTCACTTGTGCAATTTCATTTATTTCTGACATGAGTATCATGCAAACAAGTATTAGGCTTCTCTTAACTGCTCAGCAAAACTAGCAAGCGTGCTTGTGCTTATCCTCTTAATGAGGGAAGGAATTCTAGGCCTTTTGCCAAATATTAATGCCTCTGCTAATCTTTAGGTAGTGCCTTGTTCCTGTACTGCTTTTCTGTGAAACCTCGGTATTCTTAATTCTTGTCATGTTTTGCCCTTATTTTTGTCTCCTTATTTCAAGAACCGGATTGCCCTTTCACAAGAGGTAGCCAAATGTTACTGAGACATTCACCAATGTCTTTGATCATTGAAAACTAGTTACTTGTTTTGGTAGTTGCATTCTACCTTACTCATTTGCAGTTTTAATCGGGTATAGAGATTTTATACTGCTGTATGTTACTGAGCAGAAGTTTCCTTCCTCTCGTGCTGTATGTCAAGGTAGCTTGTATATAAACCTGTAAGTTATTCCAGGATCCCCAAAGTAGAAGCTATGTATAGATACTGCATAACTAACCGCATAATAGAACTGACTGGCTTTATTATTTGAATAGCCGTCTAGTATGGAAAATACCTTCAGGAATAATTACATATAATTGAAATTACTCTGTTGTGTTGTTTGTGTTTTTTTTTCCTTTTACTAGCTTCTGAAAATAGCTTCAGATGTTGAAGTGATTCTCAGAACTTCTGTTATTCAGGCAGTTCACACAGATTCCGACAAAATATGTGAGTAAAGCTGCATGCTAAAAAGATGTTTAAAAATGTTGTAGTTCAATAAATAAATATAAAACTTGGAAACTAAGTAAAGAGATATAGAGGGCAAAAGTCTGTGTATCTGTAATTTCTCTGCCCGAGCCCTTAATTTAAGCCTGTTGACTAATGTCAGAACTTAGGACAGGTGGAAGTTTCAAGGTAGAAAGTTTCTACACAAATATTTTGGAATGTGGAGGCTGGTAGAAAAGAGGCAGTGACTGCATTTAATGCCCTCATTGAGAGAAAGAAGTTATAACTTAGTACCGTAACTATTAGGAGTGACAGCAATTAGGTAGCAAGTTGGCATGCATGTACTGGCTAGTCAGTCAGTGTATATCTAAATGAGTAGCCACAGTATCTGTAGGTGCTTGCTCTACCAAATATTTAGAAGCTGCCTGGAGAGAACTAGCAAATACAGTATGTATGCTGTCCATAGAATAGCTTTTTCTTTGAGGATTGAGTGTTCTTTTCCAAAACCTTGTTTTAACAATTTAAGTTTCAGATTATGCCTTGGAAGATTTGTGACACGGTGCCTTGATGCAAAGCCTTTCAAATTCTGAAATTTTGGTTCCTGGTTTAGAAGTTCTATCATCTTACAGTCAAACACAAGAGAAGTAGTAGGTTCAGCATACAACTGCGTGGTAGAAGATAGGAGAAATCTTCAGCTGTGTACATTGTTTCCTTTCACTTCTGTTTAGTGGTGTCTGTAAAGCTTTGTAACTATTTTCAGTTCTAGATTTGATAAAGCATTTAACTTTAGAACAGCCATTATAATCGAGGCCAAAGATATGTCTAGACCAGTCTTGAGTCTTCCACAGTGATCCTAGGCAGATTATAGAAGAAGACCAGGAAAAGAGCAAGTGAACTTTCACATCTTCCAGCTGTTTACACCTGGCAGCACTTCCTGAGCCAGGGATAGTTTCTGTTTTAGTTGTCCTCAGTGGGTTTCTCTCTCATGAACTTGTTCCTGTCAACCTATACAAATTTCTTGCATCCAAGAACCTTTGACAAAGAATTTACTCTGTTTTTTATGAAGAATCATTTGCTGTAGTTTTGAATCTGGTCCTACTCTTCAATTAGTATCCATTTTCACCAAGCTGTTCATGAGTTTTTAAGCCCCTTATTGCCTCCCTTTTATTTCCCACCCCCCCTTATGGAACAGCTTCTCTGTGAAACAATAGGTGAATGCCTGTGATCATTCTGTTGCTATTCTCTGCAATCTTTTCAGTTCTGCTATATCTCTTTTAAGATGATTAAGAGCTCGCACTTTCAATCAGAGCTGAGCACAGTCATCAAGCTATGTCAAAGCAGGCATTTATTCACACAACGATGGCACAATGATGTTTTCTTTTTCATTCTCAATTGGTTTCCTAGTCATTCCTAATTCTAAATTTCAATTTTGGCTGCTGTGGATACATACCTTTATTTATTTTTACAAAATCATCTTGTATTCATTAAACTCATCTGAATGGTCATAGTCAGTTTTGAACTGATCACTTTCTTTGTGAAGTTAGTATTTTTATTGACCTGTGTTCATTGCATGTCTTTACCTGTGATTTTGTCTGTCATTTTACTGGTTATTCAGTCAAGTCTTAAGCTCATCCTGCAATTCTTCACAGTAAGCCATTTTCTTAAAGAACTTATTCAGGATGGTATCATTAAAAACTGTTCTTTTCCAGGTTACTTACAAATACATTGAACAGCACAGATGCCATCAAAAATACCTATACAACTCCACTTTTGACATCCCTCCATTGGGAGACCTGTTCATTTATTGTTCACTTCCTACAGTTTAACCAGTGACTTATCCATGCAAGAGCTTCATCATAAGGCTGTTGTTTTCTTAAAAGCATTCGCTGAGGGACTTTTGGGAATCCAAGCATGTTATGGCAGCCCCCCAAAAGCTGTTCAGAAAACTCCAGCAGCAACTGTAAGGCAGAACTTCCCTTGCAAAAGCCACAAGAATTCATGTTCAAATACTAATTTATATTCTGATACTGTGTGAGTGTGTAGGAATGGGGTTAGGACAGCCAGAGCCCACCTGGAGTTGATCTTGGCAAGGAATGTGAAGGATCGCAAGAACGGCTTCTACAAGTGTATCAGCAGCAGAAGGAAGAGGAGGGAAAATGTGGGCCCACAGCTGAATAGGGCAGGGGGCCTGGTAACAAAGGACACAGAAGAGACTAAAGTGCTTGGTATCTTCTTCCTTCACCTCAGTCTTTACTGCTAAGGTTTGCCTTAAGGGATCGTGGGCCTCAGACCATTGGGAATGCCTGGAGTGAGGATGACTTACTTTTGGTAGAGGAGGAAAAGGCTGGGGAACATTTGAACAGATGGAGCATACACAAATCCATGGGACCTGATGTGATGCACCCATGGGTGGTGAGGGAGCTGGCTGATGTCATTGTGAGGCCACTCTCAATCAGCTCTGAAAGGGCGTTGTGATCAGAGGAGTTGCCTGAGATCGGGAAGAAAGCAAATGTCACTCTTCTTTTTAAGAAGGGCAAGAGGGAGGATCTGGGAAACTGGTCAGCCTCACCTTGATCCCTGGGAAGGTGGTTGAGCCAATCCTGGAAGCTGTTTCCAAATGTTTTAAGAACAGAACGGGGACTGGGAGTAGTCAGCAAGGATTTACTAGGGGGAGATCTTCTTTGACCAATCTGATACCCTTTTATAGTGAAATTACTTGACTCAGCAGACAAGGGGAGAGTAGTGGTGATTGTCCATTTCGACTATAGCAGCTCTTTAATGCTGTCCCCTTTAAAATCTCCATAAATAAAAAGTGATAGAATTGCCCCCACCTAATTTGACAGACTTCTTAGAGAAATGGTGGCGATGAGGTTTGTGTGGAAGAAGGAAGTCTTCCAGAGTCTTATGCTGGCTAGGAAAACTTTGTTCTGCAGCAAAAAATCTGGAGTGCATCCGTACAAAGGGTGCATTTGACCTGCTTATGAATGCAAAGGACGTCATTATGCAGTCTCTTGCCCTTTCTTTTTTTTTTTTTTATCCCTGTATCTGTCCTGGATAGGTCTAAGCTTTGCTTCTCACTCTGTAGTTGATCTTACTGCAGTAAGAACAAAATAATAATCTTGAAACAGCCGTCAGAGTTTGAGAGATGTCTGTTTTGTGTGTGTTTGGAATATATATTGAAGTGAGAAATATTTAGCCTTGATAATGTAGTGAATCACCAATTAAAAGATCAGGAATGCTTAGAAAGGAAATCCAGAGCATCACGGTAGAAGTTCACAGAATAAGAATGAACAGTACCAAAAAAATGTATAGAATGGATAGATATTCTTATTTGTCCTGGCATAATTAAAACGTAAAGAGCATTCAGTGAAGCAGGAATTTACATTCAAAGCTAATACAAAAAATGCATTTTTATTTTACACAATAAATAATTCTTAAAGGTCATGGCAATGAAAAACCCTTGTGGCCAGGAGCAAGGTATTGCTCAAAATACAAAAAACCCAGATGATCAAACTTGATGCTTAGCTTGATACTGTAACAAAAGAGTAAAAGCAAATCTCCTTACAGAAGGAATATGCAGACATCTATACCACAGTAAATTGATCAGTAACAGAACATTATTCCTAAGCACCATTCTTTGAGCAGGCTTCTAGGATGTTTGCATCTTTCCTAAGAATCCAGCTTTGATTAGTCAGAGAGGACTCTGAACTGGGCAATTCTGATATAGCTCTTATTATATTATTGATGTCACTGGTAGCACAGAGTATGCCATTAGAAAATTTCTGAAATGGAAATTCAGAATTTTTACGGAGTTGAGATAATTGTCACCGTATTTTGATAGTAGTTTATGCTGAATAGCATGGCCAGTGCACTGTGTGAAATTGTACCTAAAAATGGATGTGGTTTCCACTGCTGCTCCATTTTGTTGAATATCTCACCCTACTGTTTCCATCCTTTCTTGTTGGTAAAGAAGAATTGCCTGAGATTAAAAAGAGGAAGAAAGTTGGAAGCGAGACTTCAATTCCAGTTGAATCTATGGCTAGGTGTTGTCGTGGTTTAACCCCAGCTGGCAACTAAGCTCCACACAGCCGCTTGCTCACTCCCCCTCAGTGTGATAGGGTAAAGAATCGGAAGGGTAAAAGTAAGAAAACTCGTGGGTTGAGATAAAAAGAGTTTAGTAGGTAAAGCAAAAGCCGCACACGCAAGCAAAGCAAAGTAAGGAATTCATTCAGTACTCCCATCGGCAGGCAGGTGTTTAGAGCCATCTCCAGGAAAGCAGGGCTCCATCACATGCGACGGTTACTTGGGAAGACAAACGCCATAACTCCAAATGTCCCCCCTTTCCTTCTTCCCCCAGCTTTTATTCCTGAGCACGATGCCAAATGGTATGGAATACCACTTGGTCAGCTGGAGTCAACTGTCCCAGCTGTGTCTCCTCCCAACTTCTTGTGCATGTGTATGAAAATACCAGGTGGATCTTCTCACTTCCCTGTGCTTTTCGGCAGCCAGGAGCCAGTTTCTGATGTGAAGTTTGTTGTAGGAAATGCCTGTGTAGGTATATGAGTTTGCTTAGGTAGCACATTGAACAGGTATTCAATTCCAGTACAGCTTTGATTAAGGAAGTTTTAGCAGAACAAAATCAACCTTTTTGATCCTTAATCTTTATGCTCTATGGTACCTTTTACAGTGCCAGTAGAATGACAGGTAGCTCCCTTGTTGCTTTTATGGTATCATTTTGTATTAAATGAGAGGCTTGGGGCAGATTTATTAACAAAAAATAAAATGGAAGCGTATCCTTAAGGTGGCTGTTTGAGTTGCTGTTTGTTGGCAAATAAAAATAAGCAACCTCAGTTGAAAAGTTTACTTTTCAAGAAGCTTCATCCTAGCTTCTAAATGTTTGTTTTGGAAACTTTGTAGGTGAAGGTTTACTTTGCTGTAATGGAGAGGATATAGGCCTATTTGGAAAAAAAGAAAATGTTGTAAAATACTTACATTTGGACTGTATTTAAATTAGTATTTCCTCCCCTACCCCCACCCAAAAAAAGATTTAAGTGATCAGTTGCTATGTTGTATGAAAGAAGAGCAGGGCAAAAAGAAACTAGGTAGAATGTTTCAGAAACCTAGTGCTACAGCTGGTTTCCTGAAGTGAGTTACTGTCAGAATCTTTTGACTCTTAACTTTTTGTATTACAGCTGACAATACACAGTTTAGCTACACCTGCTGTTTTTCTTCTTTTTTTTTGTTTTCAACCCTGCATCTCTGAAATAACTATTTAATAACTGAAAAGAAAAAGACAAAGACTTGTCTTAGGCAGTGAAAACATACTGGTAAGGGGAACATTTTCGCTAATCAAATGAAATTATTCCGTGCTGTCATAGAAGCAGTGCAGGGGGCAATGTTATTCTTTAACAAGAATTTGAGACACAGTGCTGTATAGTCATGCTGGTATTAACTGGTAGATCTTTAAAAAAAGAAAAAGAAAGAAGTTAGGCTGAGATTTTCTTCCTAAAGAGAAAACTATTTTAGTTAGGAGCTTGTCAGTCAGGTGATTTTTCTGATTTTTTTTTTCATGTTTCAGTCTGAGTTACTTTACTTAGCAGTATACAAATGTCTCCATTCTATTCATTTCTCTTTAATTTCTGATTAAGCTGATACAAGTAGAGCTTACATTTTAGTAATATACCAGACATGCTGTATGTTCCGATGATTTTGTTTTGGTGTGTTGACAGTGTATGTTCAAAATCTAGCTTTGAAAATGAAGGTTAAAAATTCTTCTTTCAATCTTTATTTGGACTTTTGATTTTCAATACTTTTTATCCAATTCTGTTTTTCTTTGGTACTTCCGTTGCATCTACCTATTCTATGTGTGTAGGTCAACATGTTTTGACATAAATTTATTCCCAAGTATTTTATCTAAGAGAAATGCAATTGAAATTTTACTTAGAGCTCTTAGAAACTTGTTAAATGCATCAGTATCAGTACACAGATGCAAAAGGAACATACCTTCAAGGAAATCAGTTTTCTTTCTTATGGGATATCAGTGCATTTTGGCCAGAATGTTGCTTATTACACATGTATGCACACAAACACAGACAATTCTACAGGTTTACTGTATCTTTCGCAACTGTCTGACCTAGTCAAAGTGTTTGTGCTTTAGTTTTTGCTGCTGGAGCAAATCTGACATGACACAGCTCCTTCCATTCATGAAGAAAGCAGAAGCTGATTTCTGAAGAGCTAGACGGCAAGAACTTAGAGTCAGGAAGAGGTTAAAATGGTGTATAATTAGACAAACCCTGACACACTGCACTTCTGTGACGATATAGTGGCCATAATTTTCATTTGATGCTTTCTTCTCCTATTGGCCTTTAAAACAGGTGTGACAAGATGAATATTATAGATTAGATTCCAGGTCGTTGGGGGAACAGGCTAAGTCAAACTTAGTATTAATTTTTGGAACTGTTGAAGTAAACGTCTGACTCAGGCATGGTAAAATTGCCATTCTCTCTCTTGCTAAAAGTTACTGCAACACTTTACCATTTTTTATGGATTCTTAATGCTATTAAAATATTTTCAGTGCTTTTAAAAGGAAAAAGAGAAAGGCGATATTCTGACCAACAGAAGGTAAAAATCTTGTCTTGGGTAGATACCACGATGCTGCTTGTACGCTTACCAGAAGTTCAGATTGTCATTTTAGTATCCTGATTTTTTGTTTGCAAATGTAAAAACAACTGTAGAATTTTAAATAGTATTTTCTATAAGATTATATTCTTATAGTTTTTTTTCCTATTACAGTGCTCATACCCAGGAAAGATCTGCTACAAGACAACACTCCTTACTTTGACAAACCAACAAAAAAGCATGAATCCTGAGAAAAATATGCCCGTCTCCTCAGAAGGTTAATATCCTGTAATGAGATCTCTGAAAACCAATAATAGATACCTGTTTTAAAGCTAAATTTTAAAAACATTTAAATATTGTTACCAGGAAAACAGAGACTGAAACCAAGTCACTGATTTCATTGTGTGCTGTGGTATCATCATGCACTACTTCCGTGGAAGATACTGATACTTCCACGGAAACTCAAGACACACAGTTCTCTTAAAAATACACTGCTGAATTTTGTTACTTCAGCCAGGAATGTTTTTAATTATGACAGTTGTCAGACAGACATTGTTAAATACAAATTAAATGCAGTTCTTAATCCTGATAATATTTATTTATAAATTTATTGACAATCATAGGCTGCTTTGAAGTAGTGAAAAACCATCTTGTGGCACTTATCATTAAATTTATGCTTTGCACCAAAAACATGATTTCTGAAGTTGTCATTAATTGTACGCCAATATACTGTGATGTTTGAGAGAGTTCTTAAGGTTTATCTGAACAAATTATTCAGGTTTTACAGATGGGAGAGTGTGTGTAGTGTTTTTCTTCTCCCCCACACCTTTGAACGAGCGGGAATGGCAGGGTTTGAGTTCTTAAATGGCAGCGGAACAAGAGAACCCAGCCACAACCTAACCTAACGATGTTGTTTTAGATCACATGGTTTATGAATTTAAGGTTTTCATTTTATCTTGTGATTATGGAGTGACTTACTGAGGCATTTTCCAAAGAAAAGAGGCTTGTTGCTTAGTCGCAAGTGATCTGACTTGCCTAATGTGAATTTATGGTTAGTTTATTTACTAAGCCCTTATCACTTCCATTTTTTTAAAGGAGACTTACTTGCTTCTTGTGGAATTCATCACAATGATCTGTTCACTTCCATTTTAATTGGAACCAGATACAACTACAGTGATACATAGAATCTTCTCTGTGTGAAATCGGTAACAGGCACCATACTAGGATATAAATACCTCGCACAGGAGTGAGGTAGCCCAGTAATACCTCTCAGCTCTATTTCAGGTCCCAGGCATCCTGTTTATTTTTAATAAACCTCCAAGATGTCAATATTGCATATCCGCGTGGGTTCTAACATGGCTTTGCTGACTGAGTAAAACGGAAGACTAGTGCCTGCATCCAGTCTCTCTTCCTCACACAGCACGTCAGTGCGATAAGTACTCCTTTCTTTAAAACTATTGCCTCTGGCTGCCATGGGCAAATGATGGGAGATAGAATGAAATGAGTGCAGTTCTTGCTCTTGGTTGCGGTTTAGTGGCTTCACTACAAAACAAATGTCTCGGTCTGTAGGGGATATGCTGTTCTAGGCCGCTTGTGTTGTTTACTTCCCTAAGGATAAGGCATAGTCTATGTCTGGTTTCCTATCCCTCTGCAGCCTGCCTATATTGACTGTTTTTTCCATAAGAAGCATAAGAGAGAGGTACGCAAGGGAGAGAGGTAGTTGCAGCTGTAAAGAGAAAACAAAACAGAACATTACTTCAACCCAAGTTACTAATTTTTAAGCAGAAATAATTAAACAGGGCAAGAATGATGTTTTACAACCATTAAGATACACATCCCGTGGCACACTGGAAATGGGGAGTATTCATCTCTCGTAGGCCCATTGCTTTAGGCTACAAGAGTAGCGTATTAGAGATTTTATCCTTCAGACTGATTTCACAGAACTGAGGCCTGGTAGGTCTTCACTCTTTTGGTAGTGATGTAAAATAGTATTGCCTGTTAGCATGCAAAATACGTACTAAAAGACTTAGTGATGTCAACAGTAGATGGCGGTGTTTTGTATGATGTTTGAGGAAACCGCAAGTGGAGAAAGTATTTTCATGTGACTATTGCTTCGGTATTGTTCTGCTGTCATGTGCTTTAAGTTTTTATTTTTAACAAGATTAACACATTAATAGAAAGATAGTGCAGAAATGTCAACTTACAGGATCAGGCTTGGGATTCGACAGGCATTTGTGTGCTTCATCTTATCTACATCTTGAATACTTGTAATAAAAATACAGAATGAGCCACCTGAATAATATCTACAACTGCTGAAAATAAAGGACGTGATAAAAAAAAGTTGGTAGAATTTAATGGCTTTCAGAACCTTCCTTACACTTCTGTGCAGTATGTTATTGCACAGATCATAAACGTTCCATGTTCTTGCTGTCCTTGTGCATTCTTGGGCAGCAGAGACAATTTTACAGTGCTGAGATGAGGGAAGTCAAGTTGACAGGCAAAAGATTACTAATGTGAGAGACTGACAGGCCTATTTGTTGCTCTTGTTTCAATGTAATCTTAAATAGGAATCCAGGGGGTATCCAGATGAGGATAAATAGGAATCCACATAAGGAATTGAGCCCAAAAGTATCTCAGAGTTGGTCACTGACTGGGCCCAGCAGATGTTTTCTTTCTGCAGATTTAACTTTTCAACCTTGAAAGACTCTCACAAACCTGCTTAATGAGCAGCTGGTAATTAAAGGCTTCTCTGTGCTAGTTGGTGGTAGTGGCTGTTCTTCCCCTTATTCCGTGTTTACCTCTTGGTTCATGTTCCAGTACCCAGTCATCTCCCCAGCTTCCGTTTCCACTTTCATCTCTGGGTGTGAATCTGTTCTTGATACTGCTGGCTTTGTGCTCATATATATCTATATTTTCCTTAATTAATATCAATATAAATAATATTTAAAAGACAGGAAGTATTGTTGCATTCCCTCTGCAGAGTTTGAAGTGTTCACTGAAACTGTTTAAAACATTACAGGGGCTTTCACGTAATGACTTGGGAGGGGAAAAGGTTGATTCTTTACAACAGAAACTGTAATTTAATAGGCTCACAATAACACAATTCAATCACATTAAACTTTTTTAGGCTTTCTGGAATTGCAGAATTTTAGAGCAGATGTATGTGCCTTTCTTCCAGAGTATGCATCATCAGTCTTAAAAGATAAGCCTTAAAGGTAATAGTTCTTTAAACTGTACTTTATGTATGTCTTATATCAAAAAAATCTGTAGAGATCTTTTGCAGGCAGGCAGGAAATTCTGTTGAAAAGAGCTCACTGCTTGTTCAGGTCTGCTACAGTTCAGCAGCTATAGCCGAGAGGTCAGTATGGTCTAACCACTGGGTGTTGCTGTCCAGAGGTGCCTTCGTGACCTGTATGGATGCACTAGCAGTGCTGCTTAGCAGGACCTGGTATTTTAAAGGCGAGTTTCAGGTCTACTTGAGGTAGTCACATGCTTATACAGAGTTTGGCAGAAGAGATGTCACCTCAATGATTACACGTAAGAAAATTCTGAGCACTTCAGCTTTTGACATCATCTACCAGAGATGTGTCTGTTAAAGTCTTCTGCCCTGGTGTTCTTCCTGAAGTGTTGACTTTGTGTACACTGTAGCTTTAATGAAAGCATTAAATGCAGCCAGGGAATATTTCCTGTTTAAATATTAAGTTTTCCTTTTGTTCTAACCACCCTTCCCTCTCCTTTATTTAACAGTTTCAAAATACAAGGTTTCTTCAGGTTTTTTCCTGCAAGCAGTAGCTCAGGATAGGGATCAAGCATGGTATTAGTACATTTGCTATAGCCTGATGTTCATAAAACACAGGTGATAGATTTAATCTACGAATTGATTTTGTTTGCGTGGGTAGGATTTGTGTTCAAGTCTTTATGGTCTTCAAGTGAAAAATTCAGCAGGGCCAAATTAATCCCCTCCTCTGTTCCTGTGCACTTTGGTAAAGGAAGCATTTAGTTGCCATTTTTACAGGGAGTGCTGTTGAACACTACAAAGTGATTCCACACAGAGTTGATCTGGAAGTAGCATTAAAAGTTTAATCTGGAAAAGTGGCTTGTACCTTCCCCAAGGTGCCGAATTCTTAGGCAGTTTTTCAGGTAATATGAGATCAACAAACCTGTGGCAACTTCCGTGACGACTAAATCTAGCATTAGCATTTATTCTTTTTCTTAGAGGTCATGCCAGCTGAAGGAGCTGAACTAGACTGAATACTGCATGGCATCATCAGTCCTGTTTGTATCATACTGGACCTGTAAATAAAGAATTTAGCTTCAAGTACTGGCAGTTCTTTACACTTCCTTTACAAAAGGGAAAAAAAATATTGACAATTGAAAACTAAAAATAAAGGCTGACCAACTTACAGGAAGAGCTGAGTCCTAGTACTTCCCTGCCTTAGGTAACTCTTTCCAAACTAATTGCAACAATGTAATCCTAAACTCTGGAGTTCGGTGGGCTGTCAAAGCTTTGATCTTTAGCTTTATGGGAAATAAATTACTAAACACAAAGCACAAATTTCAACATGAATTCAGTAGTAAGGCTGCTATTTTACAGGTACAAAGGTTTGATGTTTTGATAACTCTAGTAGAAATCCAGTCATCTTTGAGGGTGAAGTATATGTTGCTTGTATGGGGTAAATATGTGGTGTAGATCTCTCTAATTCTGTTGAAAGACTTCACATGGGAAGCTTTTATGATAGCTTTGTTCGTTTTTTTACAAGTTTAGCTTTCCTGTGACTTTTTTTTTCTGCCAGCAGGAATAAATCTGAGGAGAGGAAAAGAGAGGAAGGGCACATCTTTATACTTTGATACATAGCAATAAGTTTAAATAATTTGCTTTTTTATAAGCAAATATTTCCATTTAGTTAGCACTTCAATAATCAGACGGAGGAGTAAAAGCATCTACTTTTCAAATTATGGTTTCCTTTTTCTCGCAGTATATGGTTCAGCTTTCCATCTCATCTACCCGAAAGGCTATGGCTTGAATCCAGGATTAGCCAGGATTAAATAAACAGCCGGTGAAACTACGGTCTGTAGAAGCTGGGAGGGAGGATGGCATTCTCTGCGTTAGGCCATGAAAATGGGAACAGTTCTACTGTTTCACCTGCTGCTGTAGTAGTAGCAGCCCTGTTCTCTAAGGTCAGTGGCTATGTGGGAAGGTTGATTCAGCTGCCCCCGAACTGCCCTTTCCAGCTGAAAGACATCTCCGTAGCTAAGCA
The DNA here is from genome assembly GCF_964195595.1 of Calonectris borealis. NCBI lineage: Eukaryota > Metazoa > Chordata > Aves > Procellariiformes > Procellariidae > Calonectris > Calonectris borealis. The sequence continues at coordinate 36,992,563 of NC_134352.1, forward strand.
TGGGAATTTTGTCATTCTGCTCTCTCCGCAGAACTATGGTAGTGAAAACAAGAAGGCAGTGACCCGTACGATATTCTGCACTTTTTCCAGTCAGTTTGTAAAGGAAAAAATGAAAAGGTCATTGCAGTGCTTCCTTCCCTTCTAAGTATGTATTTAAGATAAAAATCTTTGGTCCATTGCTGTCCACCTGCAGATGAGCCAGCACTGGTGTTTCTGTGTAGATCTTTATCAGTCCATTCACACATTCTCTGTTTGGGAGGGCTGCTATCCTCTGCTTCAGATCTCCTCCTGACACTTGCAGAGGTACAGCCTGAAGTCAGTTTCTTGGAGGATTTTTGGAGACTCAGCACAAACTCTGCCCACGAAAAACAAGTGCTTTTAAGGAGAAGGAACAAATCTTCACTTTTCAGAGTTAGCTGTCTCTATATCACAACACAAAGAGTATGGCTTTCAGGCTGTAATTCCTTTGGATGTGATTTCAAAGGCTACATATATAGTAAACTTTCTGTAGCAGTTTGGCCAACATGTTATACTGGATCAGCAGGGAAGAGATCTCCTGTATAACAACATAGTACTGAGAAAGGGCAAAGAAGGAATTCTTACCTAGCTGGAAATAGTCCCTGAAGGAATTTCCTTTTAATACTAAGAACATGCCAGATTTTTCTGTTCACTAGTATTTAATTATGCATGTGGTTTCCTCAGTAAATTTCCTCTGAACATGCTTTGTGGAAATACAAACAGACAAGTGGTCTCACTGGACTGTGCAGTGTTGTCCAATAGTAGCTGAGGTGAGGCTGCCTCCTGTCAAACCGATAAATGAAATGCTAAATGAATGAGCATATGAATGAGGATGAAAGCGTTAAAATTCATAGAAGGAAGAGCAAATGGAATAAAGGAATATTACGGATGGCTTTTGCACTAGTGAAACAAAAATGTCAATGTATTAAATGGTTCTTTAAACAATTTTCCACTATAAATGTCAGACTTTCATTGTTTAATTATAGTCTGCAGTGCAGACTGGAGGTGAAAGAAAGACTGATTATATGTGGACTGAAGAGGAACAGAGGATTGAATAAAAAAAGAATAAAGGTAAAGAATTTATTTATTTTGCACTTGATTATGCTTCAGTACAGTCATAATTAGGACTGCAGCATGTGCAGGAAGTAACTTCTTTGAACAGAAAGATTTAGGGTCAATTACCTGTTTTGCAGCCATTTCTCTGTGTAATTTTGCCTAAGTATTTACTTCGGTTGTATTCAGTGGGACTTAGGTAAATAAATACTCAGCTGCAATGACTTGCAGAGACTTCCGTCTGTATTTTTATTCCTTATGGAGAATGAAGGAAGATAATTTCCCCTCTAAGGGAACTGTAAAACTCTTAAATGTTATAATGAGGAGGATCATGTAAGAACTTCAAATGTACCCATACTACTTTCTGGTAACATTGTAGGTATGCACACATTAGGTAGTAAGCTCACAGCTTCTCACGATTTCATCAAAATATGGAATTAAATAGATTATAAGCATGTTAGGTACAAGAAAATGAAACATGGCAACTTAATTTGGACTAACAATACTTTTTTACGAATAAAAGAATAAAGGATTCTAGAAATTACTGTGTTCATTTTGCAATGCCTCTCGTGTGTTCAGAGAAGAAGCCATGGAGAAGGGCCTGAGGCAGGCAGAACTGTGGCAGGTATGCTCCTCAGTACTGCTTTACTTCAGCTACAGTGTGAAAGGCAGAATTTCGGGGATTTATGACTCCAAGGACAAAAGACCTGGGACAGAGTTGTAAAGGGCGCATTACCTGCGTTTGTCAGATGGAAAACGTATGTTACAAAGCACCAGTTACGTCAAATGCTGTTTGACATACTTCCCATTCCCCTACAACAAATCTGTAGTTTGAAATTCTGCTTTAAGATGCATGTTGGGATTTCTTTCACTATTTTTTTAACCATGTTTCAATGAATGTTTGAAAGTACAAACACTTAAAATGGAGAAAAAGCATGCAAATGCTGGTACATGCATTCCATCATCATTTCAGAGCAGAAGAGCCCAAATACACAAGAGAAAAGAAGTGCAAAAAAACCGCTAAAACCAGGGAACAAAGTGCATTACATTTCTGTGATCAAGACATCCAGTAAAGCTTGCTGCAGATTTCATCACCTTGTTCTTGTACAGTTCCATTTATTTAAAAGTTAATTTTCTAGCAGATGAAGTATTACCTAAGTAATTTATTCAAATACACAGTAACTCAAACCACAGAAGTTAAGTCAGGTGATCTCTCAGGGATTTCTCCTAAGTGCCATTTCCTCTACTCCATGTCAAAGAAAGAAAATAAATAGGGAAAGCTGAAATTGTAAAGAAACAAAAAAGCACAAAAGCATCTGAACTGAACCGCCTGTAACATCTGACACAGTTTTGAAACTAAAATCCCATTGAGTCCTAGAAAAACAACCTCTGTGGAAGTAATGGGACTCCGTAAATTTTAGCAAGAAGAAAAGAAATGTTAAGAATTTTGTTATTTTATGGATTATTTAGAGGACTGTTTCATTATTTGGAAAAATCACTAAGGGTTACTAAACAAAGGTGCAAAAAGCTACCATAATATTTATTAAAATATATCAAGAAAGAATGTTCTATATCCATTCCAATGTGGTTAGGAATAAAGTAGGATTAGCTAAACAGTAATCTGCAAGGAAGTATCCATATACTTAAGGAAATGAAAAGGAAAGAGCTGTAGTTCTGGCTGGTGTAAAATAGCATACTTTCACAATATGACTACCCTTCAAATGTGTGCCCTCAGAAGGTAAGGTAAGGCTGGGATGGTTTGACTGCCTATAACTGGGGCTAAGAGGAAGTGGGGAAAATAGAGGCTGAATGTCAAGAAAAGGATGAAGTGCAGCTTGCACTGATGTCAATTAGACTCTGCTCAGTATCTTCTCTTAGCGAAGTATTGCCTCCAGAGAAGTGGACACTCTTTTTGTTAGGATGTTTGAAGTCTCACCTCCCACAATACTAAAGCATCTGCAGTAATGCACTAGAATGAGTAGGAATGAGTACTCAGCTGGGTGCTGGGAAAATAATGAGTTGTACCAGCTATATTGTATGTGTGCTAAAGTAATTTAGAAGCAATGTGCTCAACCACACCGAAGGCAGCAGAAGCTGAAAGGGAAGGAGATTCTTACGCCTCCACCATTGCTTACCAGAAAATTAGGAGACGAGAGAGAGAGAGTACAAAAAAAGACGTTGTGCTGCACCTGGTTCAGAGGGAGTACACCCCTCTGTAATATCCCTCTGCAGCTCATAGCGTCTACAGCAAGAAGTCTTCCTGCCAGGTGACTTAAGATGAAAATTGTGTGAGCTGCTAGTCTTCTTTTTTTTTGTCTTAATAGATTATGTATGAACATTATGCATTTGACTTCTCCTACCCGTGCCCGTGTCAGGAACTCTGTGCAAAGCCAATTTCACAGATGTTGTCAAGTACTAACACTGTATTAGCATGGGTTATTTAATCCTTACCCAGCAGATGGATTCTGAATATTCTACCCCTGAAAAAAATCAAGTAGAAATCATTTGCAGAGACTCTGCTGGTATTTCCACCAAGTTAAATGTGAGGAAACTCAATCCCACTTGAATCAGTGGAAGCACTCTGCATGTTTTGGGTTCATTTAACAGCTATTCCAGGGTTGTGAGAGGGTTTCTTGTACGCCTGAAGTTCTGATTCTGCTGGCCCACAGCAAACTCTGACTTGGGTACAATAATCAGAACAGCCTTAGCCTAGGTACAGAAAAATGTCTTTTCTGTCTTTTCTTTCTGTTGGCCACCGTCTGTCTTCTCCCCTCAAGACTTTTGTCATTGTCTTGCTGTCTGAGAACTAAAATGCTCCTTTTTTGTCAATATACGGGGACTGATGCCAAATATGTCAGATTATTCTTTTTGAGACATTGATGTTTTTTTCTGCCCCTGCTGACCCGGGGAAGAGTTAACACCAGCCTGTTCTGTGCCAGACAGCTGTCTATGCAACACGTAAATCATTGTGGATATCCCGAGTCCATTAAAACCAGAAAGGCCAGCGATTCTTGTTGCCTTATCTTTAACCATCAATCTCACAACAAGGAAGTAGAAGGGTGCTGTATGGAAATACAGGTTTAAAACCCCTGGGTGTGTAGCCCTCACCCACACCATTGCTGCTGCAGCAGTGGGAGAGGACTTTCAGTAAGGAGTGTCTTACCTCCTTAAAGCGTGACTTTATATGAAAATTCTAGCTATGGCATAGAATTTGATCTGGTCAGCATTTGAGCAAATACAGGTTCCTGCTTACATAGACAGCCCAATTAAATGCAGTGCTTAAATGCTTGCAGAACTGGCAGCATGTTTTATAACGACAGTTTGCCAAGGAAATAAGGAACTTGGGAGTAAATCTTTCCTTCCTTGTGCACAGAAGCAATCTCATTGAATTCACCTCTGTGCGTAAAGCAACAGGATGTGGCATAATCTTCAAAGAGTGCCAGGCTTTTGTTTGCACTGGGTGCCTTTGGGTAAGTAGTAACCTAAAAGCAATACAGAAATCAATGGAAAGAATGTGTAACCACTCATTTAATTTCTGGAGCCATTTTAAATTTTTACCCTGGAGAATATCTGTATAAATCGTCACCATGGTGATTGATTTCTTTCCAAAGAAAGTAGCTTTGTGGCTCGTATCTTCCGTGTTCTATCTCTACTGACAATGTGGCTGTTATTTAAGAAGTGTATCTAGTACAGTTAAAAATATATATATATATATAGGATGGTGACAGTTCAGATAGATATAGATAGTCACAGAACCAGCTGCAGAGAGCACCAGCAAAGCCTTCTTCAAACCTTCTAACCTGCACTTGCACATGGCATTTTGGTATGGAGCAACAAAATTGTCAAAGAAACTCAACAAAGTTTCACACTACTGAATGCTTGCACAGCTGTGTAGTTGTGAACATGTGGCTTCAAAAAGCCAAGTTACACGCTGCGTCAAGTGTTTCAATTTCCTTGGTTTGTAATGCTCATCTTTATGCCTTTACACATGATCGTTTACGCTTTAACAGATATTACGTGACTTAAGGAATAATTTGAACAATGTGTTTGATTTTTTGAACAGTACATTTGACATAATAAATTATTCTTGTTTTCTGTCCATCTGTGTACCTGAACATCCTCAGATAACCTTAGATGAACACAAACACATCAAACACAAATACTAACACACAGGTGTGACATGGCTTTTGTCTGTGCTCTAGGCTCATTTATTGTATGAAATAATGTGTCCTTGCAGAAAAGACAGGAAAACTAGAGATGTGAATGGAGAACTGATCCTTGGCATTCTAACTAAAAACCTGATTCCATATTTTAGAATTGCTTTCTCAGAGCTCCAAATGGCAGGCAATATTCTGGCCAATTTCCAGCAGACCTTAAGGAGCCCGATCTCCTGTCCCATGGATGAAACTGGGTGAGGATGGGTCCTGCGAGCGGGGCAGTTGCTGAGGCACTGCTCGGAGAAGTGCATGGCATGGGAGTGGGGAGGGCGAGTTGTGCCCACGCTCAGCCCACAGCTGCTATTACTGGCATTTAGGAGTGTGTTGTGCAGGAATTGGCAGTGCTGCAGTTTTCAGTGTCCTAACCTCCTTGCGCAGTCATCCTCAGCTCCCACACTAGTCACGGTTTCAATATCCCAAATATTGCTGCTGCCTTGATAGCCTCTCCCATAATCTAACAGGCAGGACTAGATCTTCCCAACATCATCTAGCACCTTGATCATTAGAGCATGGTAGAGGCAAGGGGGCTGCAGGCTGGTCCCTAGCCCTGTGAAACAGGGGTGGTTAGCAATGACCAGCCCTCTGCACGGCAGTTCTCGGTGTCTGAGCACGAGCAGAGGGAGAGAGGTACTGGGGAAGGCATGGGAGATGATAGGGGGTTTGTAGGAGACAGACATCACCCCGAGATGAAGAGCTGGTTAAGGCAAAATTGCAGAGGATTTCTGAAAAGATCAAAATGCTCCCTCTGGACCCCTGGAAATCCACAGTGGTTTTGTAATTCCCTTCAGTGGCGTAAGAGCTTCCTGCTTGGATTTTCTTTGTCAGTTAAGCCAGGTGAGTGCAGCAACCTGAGGATCAGTTAAGGAAAAGAGGATTACGTGATGATACTGACCACAGAAACTCTTCCTTGTTTCTTTTCTCCTTTAGTCAAGGAACTTGGCGTGATCCAACAGCCTCTGGGCCCATGCAGCCCCATCTTGTTGCACAATCTATCAGCAGCAGGTACTGCCTGTAGCTGGACTGTTTGCAAACCACATGCAATTCAGGAAGGCCAGATTTGTCCCTGCTATTGCATTAGGTGTTGGCAAGTATTGTTTTTAAGTTGCAAATGCTGTTTAACTATGCAGATTATTATGTTTGCATTTTGAAGCCAGCATACAGGCTGAAGTGTAGGTGCAGTCATCTCCCTGAAGATTTCTTCATTATTCTTTCCTGATAGGAACAGTACTCCAGGCTAGAAACTATTTTAGGGAAGGCGACATGTCTCTTCTTTTTTCTCATTTTCAGGATTTTTGTGCTGGAGGCAAACTGCCAAAGGGGTTAACTGTATTGTAGTTGAATGTAAATACCAATACATTAAGCAAAAGAAAGTGGGTGTCTCTTAGTCTTCATGCACATCACAGTTGCCAAACTAGTTAAATTGGGTACTTCAAAGGAGGATTTTTATCCTAATCTCAGTTTGGTAGGCCAGGTGTTGAGGGTAGAGCTATATTTATTAAAGGGACAAAGAAAGTAACAAGAAACTGTGTGTAAAGTCTCAAAAATGGTAATCTGTTGAATTTCATTACCCAGTGATATTTGACTGCTTCTTCTTAGTCTCCAAAAAGATTAATTTAGTGGTTCAGACCAAACTTTGCTGTATAAATTAATAACGATTATAATTATTTATCATTTTTAACAGTAGTAAAAGCAAATGCCGGGGGGGAGGCCTTAAAACGCAAAGAAGGGATTATAAATTAGTTTAAAACATAATGCAACAAAGGGAGAAATGGAGCTGGGTCCAACAAAAACTTGACCTAGCTGCTCAGGCTAACACCAGAAAGTTTTATTTTACGACATGTATGTATATTTTGTTAACAGAGACACATAAACTGAGATCAAGGTACGAAATAGAAACGGGAACTAAGGAGAGATTTTCATGAAGAAAAAACCCAGAGACAGCCAGAAAGAGACCGAGGGCAGCTGCAGGAAGAGAAGATGAGGTGACGTGAGGGTAGCAGCCCAGCAGCGTAGAGGCTGAGATGCAGCAGAGGCTGAATTCCTGGAGGGGAGCTGGCTCTGGGAGGTCAGAACACCTGAATGTGGTGAATGAAGAGGGTCGACGAGGTCAGGTTTATAGCCAAGGAGAATTGTTTTAAGATCTGCTTTATAGATTAAATAGCAGTGGGGAGCCACAGGGAAAGAAGTTTCAGTAATCATGGTAGTAGATTGTGGGAATTTATACTCACAGTTTGGTTACCAGAACAGCAGAAAGAGAGCAGGTCTTAAAATCTTTTAGAGAAAAAAGTATTCTGTATGCTGTTATTTCTTCGTGTTCTGCTTATAGCAATGGGTAAGTGTTTAGGATAAAATCTCTCTGGCCATGCTAGGGTAGAAATACTGCACTGGTTGTGACATAGGACTGTTTTGAATAGAAAACAGGAAATTAATCTCTGATTGAGATCTGTTTCTTATCACTCTTGTCCTACTTTGAAGTTCTTATATCCAATGTATCTTCCCTGCAAGCACAAAATTGTTTTCATAGTAATAACTCCCCTCCCTTCCTCCCTTCTTGAAATTAGCTGTTGATTCTTTTGCATATGCTGTCTGAAGAAAACGTCTGGAGCTGAGGCAGGAGCGAGGTGTCCACGTCAGGGTCCATCTGTATGGCAGCATGGAGGCACTGAGGAGTGTAATGAAACCTGCCCACGCTGCCTGGTCCAGAACGAAGGAGAGGTCAGATGCCACTGAGCTGGCAGATGTCTGACTAAGTGGGGGAATGAGTGTTGGCTGTGTATCCACAGTGCATTAATAGCCCATGCTTTAATAGCAGCTGAGTAAAAAATAGACTCTATCAGCAGGAAGGACTAGAGCAGGTTATAGTTCCCAAAGGCAGAGGAAGGAGGATTGATAGCCAGAGAGCCACAGTCAGGTTGTGCTGTCCAGATGACACCAGAGCTGCATGCATTTCAGAGTGACTACGTCTCTCTTTTGTCTTCTGCATTTAGCTGCAGGAACAGGACCGCTATAAAACTTAGCAGTGACGAGAGTGTATTTGCATCCACAGCACACAAGCAGCAGGGCGATGAGTGTGCACTTAACAGGGTGGCTGTACAGAATGACAAGAGATTGCTCTGTTATTCGCCAAAGTACCCTGCATAATGTCAGGGCAAAGGGGTGGGGTGGGAGTAGGTCCATGAAAGAAATGAGTATGAGTGATCAGCAGCTATGCACATAACCAGAATACACAAGAGAGGACACTTCTTAAACTGGAACAGAATATGCAACACGAGTGGCCAAAGAAGCAGAATAGCACCTGCTCACAGCTGGCCACAGGCAGACGTGTGAAAGCGGACTAGTAGAAAGAAAATAGTTATGGTGGCATTACAGAGTTTCCTCAGGAGGAAGTACGTCCTCCTTATTAGAGGAATTAAGAGCTTGGTCCTCAGGGGGACAGGGGTAAGGCTACCTGTTTAAAACACCTGTTTTTCAGTATGTACTCCAGGACCTGCTTGTGCACCTGGATGGCCTGTTCTGCACAGCTGATCTGGAGACGTATCAGCAGAGGCAGTTCTCATCTCTCATCTTTAAATGAATTTGTCCACAAAGAGGAGGCTGCATGACATGACGTGGGTTTTTCCACAAGTTTGGTGAGAAGAAAACACCTGCATTTGCCTCTTCACCGGGCCTTCCCCTGACACGTCAGCCTGGGTGAAAGGTCTGGAGGAAAAGCAAAGGTCTGGGACTTGGGGTAATGTTGTGGAGGTCAAGTCCTTTTTCACAGTGTGTATCTGAGATGGATGTAACTTTTTCACAGCGTGTATCTGAGATGCTATTTGTTGGGGGAGAAATGTCCTGCTCATACTTCTCATTAGGCTTCAGTGCTTGAGGTTCTGTTGCTGTTATTTTTGTCCATTTTTGTGCAAAGAACCATACCTTGTCTTATTCCTCTTGTAATCCCCAGTTTTAGTACCCTCCTCCCTTATATGAGGAGACTGGTACCTATGTATGTGATTTGCATGTGTGTATATGCACTTACAAACACAGACATAAAAAGTCTTGATAGAGCAGTATTGTCATCTTGTCATATATTAGGCTTGATAAGGTTACTTTCAAGTGGTTTTTTACAGTGAAGCAGTAGTATTTTTAGGGCTTTATATCTGGAATAACAAATCTGGGAGCTGAAGAATACATCTGTGGGGACCCAATACTGTTCTAATTTTTCTGCTTCTCACAGCAGGAACTTTTGTTAGAAATCACTCATTAAAGTTGATTCAGTGAGATACAGTGCAGTAGTACAATTCTCTGGTGAATTACATACATCCTCACTGTCCTACAAAAGAAATATTTCACATGGAAAATACTTGGTGAGCAACAACCCTTTGGGAGACATGCACTATCCAGAATAAAGTTGCGGAGAATTTGCCGGTGCCCACAACAGGATAGCAATGATTATATGAAAAATTTCATGCTGGAAGTTTATAAATCACTTTAATAGTTGTCGGGTGTGCTGTTTGATGTTGTACACTTCTACAACATAGACATAAAGAGCAAACACAGCATGTTTGCGTTTAGCTTGTCCTAGAAGAAGCTCTGAAAGTTATGGTTATGTTGTTAATAAAATGCCTAGATTATGGTACATGCTGTGTGTGTGCTTCCATATTCATATATAGGTAACTCTTGAATGTCTTGAGCCATCAAGTGAGACTTAGAGGAGCTGATCACAAAATAATAGCTCATGAAGCGCTGACACTGTGTAGCTGCACTTGTGAGTGTGGAGCGCAGCTAAGGGTCTGAACTGTGTCTCTGCGTGCTTCTTGCTCCACACCACAAGGTAGCCCTTACCTCAGCTGTGTAGAGCTACTGCTCTCGCTGGGGCATAAGGACAGACCCAAAGGCTTCCTGCTGCTACATGCACGTTTCTCATGTAAGTGTAACGGTTGTGTTCGAAGCTGGCCTAACCACATGCTGACACTTATCAGGCTGTATTTGACAAAAATACGTTTTGACAAACATAATGCTAACGGAAGGTACACAAGGGAACACTGAAGACATAAAACCAGGTGGCTCTGGCGGAGCAAAGCATCTGTTCAAGACACTTTTTCAGCATAATATTGTTGTTGGGTTAAGCTGCTCCGAGATGGAGTAGCCACTGAAAAGGGTGATTATGCCTTGCTCCCAGGTACATGTTCTTGCTACCTCTTTCCTATCGAAGCCATGAATTGTTTGGCAAGTCAGATCAGCTTGTTGATCTGGCTGAAAACTATGCCTTCAAGAAAGAAATATTGGCCTTCAGTAATATCAGAGGGCTGACATGTCTCATGGCTGAGGGATCACTACAACCACTGCAAAGGCATGGCAAGCTTGAGCAGCTGGATGTCACGGGAGGGGCAGGACTGCTCCTTTTAACAGCAACATGGCCAAAGATCAGCTCAGGGTGTCACTGAAGCCATACCCTCACTTAGGATCCACCCTTGGTTCAGCTCAGTGCTACCCCTGTCTCTCGGGGGGAATAACAGAGCTCCTAGCAAAAACAGCTCCTGACATCTCTCAGGAGGAATCTCTCTTTTGGGATGCAAAAGTCTTAAGAAGCCGCAGGTACAAGTTATGCCTCTGCGTTTCCTAAGTGAATTGGATGTGACTCTTATTAAATGAATCCTTCTTTTTTTCTTTCAGCTACAGCTGGGGACATTAGGAGAAATTTCTTTACTGAAAGAGTGGTCAGGCCTTGGAACAGGCTGCCCAGGGAAGTGGTGGAGTCACCATCCCGGGAAGTATTTAAAAGACGTGTAGATGAGGCCCTTAGGGACGTGGTGTGGTGGGCATGATAGTGTTGGGTTGATGGTTGGACACGATGATCTTAGAGGTCTTTTCCAACCTTAATGATTCTATGATTCTATGATTTGCAGACTGGCTTCATGTCCTCTTAAGGTACAAATAGTCTTTATGGAAATTTTAGCTAAACCGGTTCAGCTACAGAGAGAGTTAAATCCTCATTATTGAGGGAAAAAAAATAAGGGAAAATAAATGAACATTAGATCTCCCCCCTCCCAGCAGCACTCACAGCCTACACCTCCATTTAAAATTATCTTAGCACCGATTTTTGTGGGGCTGGTGTCTTGCTCTGTGACCTCTGCCTGCCTGGTCCTAGAGAGTTATTATGGACATCTCTCACATAAAGATTTCTTTGCTGTTGTGAAGTGACCACCATCGGACAAAAATAACTCTGCCTCTGCCTTGGTTACAGTATGAAGCAGTTTCTCTTTGTTCACGATAGCCGAGCTTGTAGGAAACATTAAGTTTTATATTATTAGCTTTTCTTTGTGCCTGAAACACTTTGGGAAAGAAGGGATTTCATGGCCTTCTAAAAGCTGTACTCAGAATAGTTGTCAGAAGTAAACTGATTCATAATCAATATTGCCAGGAAGGCATGCTTGACACAAAGGAAGTATGTGGGCAGTTTGTTTAAAGGAACTAACAGCTGCCTCCATATATAGACGCTGGTGGTAATAATACCAATAAAAAAAAGTTTAAATAGATGATAAAAATGAAATATATGATTCTGGTGACTGATATGCAATTCTTTTTCTTTTCCTTACTTACCTCCCTTCCCTACCGTAAGGTACCTAAGTAAGATGTAAATTGTATGATGGAAATGTTCCAGCTGTTGTCGCTTGAGAAAAGACTAGAGGCATCTCCACAGAAGGACAAAACCATTGCACGGCTGAATGTTGTATCCCCTCTATTTTTTATGTCTAATTTAGTAGTGGAATGGAGTTTGTACCCTTGGCTTTCTCTTCAGCGCTTGAGATGAGGTATGTGCTAAGGAGTGGGGCTCTGGGCCTCATAAAAGCCATCATTAGTAAGTTCTCAGTACGAGACTCTGTAAGTGACAAATGGGAACAAAGTACCAAGGCTAGTCTGTTCCTTTCAGGTAGGTGGCTTTATGTCTTTCACTGGACCTCTAAGGAACTACCTGCCTTTCCTGACCACTTTTCATAAAACAACCCTGATGTGAATCAACATTGTTTTTTTACTTTAAAAAATTGGTGAAATTTAAAAGTATCCTTTATTCAACCAGCTGTAACCCCCTAATGTTACAGCACAGTGGTATAATACAGCACATAAACAACTGAAACCCATTATCTGCTAGTGTCAGGAAGACTGGCAGTGCTTTACCATAAGCATGGGAACTGAAACATCAGTTGGATGGCTCTTGGAAGAGAGGTTGGGGAGGGAAAGGAAAAGGAAAGAAAAAAGAAGAGTGAGTCAAGGAAGCCAGAGGGACAGGGGAGATTGGCAGAGTGACAAGTACCTCTTCTCAGCAGCATTTTTTAATCCATTTTTAATCCTAAACTTTCCCCAAACCCTCCGTATGTTTATCAACTCCAGAAAACCTTCAAATCAAGAGGCAAATTGCATATATCCTAAAAATGATGTTCTTTTTCAAGATGCACCAAAAAATGATCCTAAGACAATTTTAATACATAAATCCCTGGAAAAAAAAATTTGCTTGTATTTTTACTTTGGCGTTTTAGGCTATTCTCTGCCAGGTTAGTATATGTCGTGCTAATAAAATTTTCTTTTAAATAACCTCCAGATCTACAAACCTACGAAGCAAGTTCTGCAACAAAGTGACTGTTAGCCTCCACTATATCAACATGTGAAGCAGTCATGGCCAGCCATCTGCATAACCCCCCAGGTCAGACCAGTGCTGAGTCCATCCCTCGTACTGTGCTGAGTTCATCGAGGCCTGGGCAGTAACACCTGGCTCTTGCGAGACGTTCTGTCCCCACGAGTTGCAAAGGTACTTTGTAAAATGTTAATCAGTGAGCTTGGAAGGTATTGACATTCACATTTTTCAGGTGGAGAAATGGATGCAGAGAGGTTAAGTGGTTTATCGAAGGTCTTAGAGGAAATAGGTGGCAGAGCTTAGTTCAAGAAGACTAAGTCTCATGACCTTGATCCAAGTGACACTTTCTTTGGAAGGCATCTCATTATTCACATCTGCTTTTTTGTGTAATAGAGATACTTAACTCCAATTTCAGGAAAAGAGAACTGTAAGAAATGGTCAATTATGGGGAATAAGGTTAAAATCACTAATAAAATAGAGGAGGATGTTTACTGCTGCGAGGAGTACAATGTTGAGTAAGTTGGGAGCATGAACCCTATTAGTTCTGACTTCTGCAAACAGACTTTGTTAAATTGGCAGTTGGCACAAGGAATCCTCTGCTGCATTTCCAGATATGGGCTTAGTTTCCCCAGGGCTGTCTTCCATGCATTCATGTTTTAAACCATATAAACTATGACTTCCTGAAAATAAAAATAGCTTTGTTAAACTTAGACTTTCAATAAACTACGCCAGATTACATGAGGCAGGAAAAGTATTTCTTCGCACAATAAAAGTTTCTGGCTAGTAACAAGACATTTTAAGACTTAAAACATAGGCAACATCCTGAACCTCCTCTCATGTTCACCAGTTTAACTCTGAATGGAATGAATGCTACTTCTCTCCACACTTAACTTTCTTCTCACACTGAAGCTCTTAACAAGAATAAAAACTTAAACCTTACATCTGAATTCTTCTATCAGACAGAGAAGTGAAACAACTTAGAGCAGTATCAGCATTTCATATTTTCTTCTCTGTGCACAGCAGGACTTCAATCTACATGCAACTTTGTGAACAGTGTCACTGAGGGCAATTGACAAGGGGATAAAGAATCTGTCTTTTTTACTTGCGAGGCAGATTGCTGTTCTAAAGATATCCAAAGGTGACATGTTTGGTGAAATTGCAGCTCTGGAGGCTGACTGCCCAGCCGTGTAGGCAGGGTTTAACTGCTGGGCTACCTGCACCCCCTTCAGAACAGGCATTTGGTGAGGTCAAGCAGCACAAGGTAGAGCACTGTGACAGGCAGCGTCAGATAGGAGTAGCTTTGTATTTTCAGACGTGCTAAATGAATGAGACAACTTGTCTGTGTGAAGTTCGACATGGGTGTGTGAAGGGCTAAGGCCTTAATAATGTACTAGAGTTATTGCAATGATATTTTCAGGGAAAAATTAAAAAGGAAAGCTAAATCCTACTGAAGTCTCCTGAGATGCAAACATAAGCAACGTGCTATACCATCTTCCTGAGTTTATTTGATTCCCCAGAATCACAGGGGAATGCTTGGAGTGCGTTTTGTCTGTCTACCACAACATGTGTTTCAAGCGAGTTAAGGAACGTGGTTTTTATTTCCTTTTTATGGTTAAAAAGGGACCCTTTGCATCATCAAAGAACAGACGTTCATTCAGTCTAGCCCAGTCAAAAGCACAAGCTAAGGAGATTATTTCCTTGCTGGAAGAGGACACTGAAGAAGGCTCCCCTTCTTCCATGGGTACTTTCACTCATTCCTGACAGTAGCTCTCTTCCTTTCACTTCTGCATTGCTGCAGGAGGTCTATAACAGTTCATGATTGCAAACCCACTTCACCGTTGACAGCAGAGCGAAGAGAAAACTGGGAAAGCTGTGCAGGAGAAGCAGCAGCTAAGAACAAGCTTTCTGCAGCACCTTACTGCCAGCCTATAGAGAAATTATAGAGCTATGCACAACATTTTCTGCAATAGTTATTTTATCTGGGGTAATTGAAGCATGAGAGAAAGTAAACTTGCAGAATTAGCAGCCTTGCAGTATTAGCATCTTGTGGCCATATAAAGACAGCAATCTCTAAAGTTGCTTCAGTTGTTTCTCTCCAGATAGCACCATTGGCAATGACTCAAGAATACAAACGAATTACAGCAGAACCACTGATACAAAAGGGAATAAAGAAAAACAATGGGGATGTTTTTAATGAACCACTTATATGGTTCATTATAATGAACTGGCCCTGTTATAGCCAGTTTTCAAAAGTTATTTTTATGATTAGTTTATATTTATACACTATTATTTGCATATCTGCTCTTGCTAGTATGCACCAGTGACTCAGTTTGTAAAGCACTGCTCCATTTTTTCTGCCGTCACAGGAGTTTACGGTTTTTGGAGCCTCATGGAACTGGTTCTCTCTCTCTGTCAACCATGCATGCATGCACATGTATTTGATATAAATATTTATTAATTCTCTGTAGAGAATACAAGTACAACAATCAAACAGTCCTTGAATGGCCAGGGTCCCACAGCCTAATTTTTGAACAAAATGGAAGTGAAACGTTCTATGCCCAGCTGTTCAATTTACATCTGTTGTTGTACATCAGTGAATTCAGATGGCCTAAGTTAATTTTTAGAGCACTTCCACATTTTGAGCTCTCTGTGTCACAATAGGTTTATCTGAAACTTAAACAAGTATACATGAATGCAGTTTTCTTTTCTGTATTGCCAAATGAGGATCCAGCAGTTATCTTTTTCAAACAAGTAAAATAGACAATAAACAAATGTCCTATGTGCAGGGTGGGATTGTAAGATGTCCTGAGTATAGGTTGGGAAGCCAATGGTCCTGAATTCTGAGCCAGATTAGAAGTCACTTTCAAACTTTGATGACAAAGTTACATATGTAAATCCATACTTAGGCATTATAATAGGGTACATGGTATGTGAGGGCTGCTTAGAAGAGACAGAAAGCCTAACACACTCTGGCCACGTTTTGTCCATGGGTTGCTACAGTCTGCTGCATGATGTGCTTATTCTAAATCTGAAATAGTGCAGAAAGACAGTTTCTACACGAGCAAGTAGCATGGTGCAGCAGCAGCAGCGTAGTAGAGCAAAGCACTCAGTGCAGAGGACCCAATGTCTACACTACACACATTTTGAAGGTTTTGGGAGCCAAATGCAGGTGTGAACTAATTGGATATTCCTGAATCCTCAGTACTTTAAAAGAAAAATGATTATAAGCAGAAGAGACAACTGGAAAAAAATAAACTGCTGGAAAATATGCCTGTGGCCAAATTTTGTTTCTTTTTTTTTTTTCTTTGGATTATCGTTTTGCATGAACTGAGCACCAGCAAAGGCATTTTTTTGAGTGTCAAATTGGGTTGAAACAGACCATTTTGATAAAAACCTGAGGAGAAAGATTTGTCTTTCAGTGGATAGCCTGGAACGGCCAGAGTGGTACCGAGGCCACTCAACTAGTCATTTAACCATCCTCACCTCCTCCTTCATGATTGTTTCTTCATTTTATTTGCTCCATCTTGTTCTTCATCTTGACTGTGAGCTCCTCAAGGCAGGATCTATTTCTACATATGTGAGAACTTTCTTGTTTTGGTTTTAAATACGACATAGTGGGGCTTCTGGATGCTGGCCCAAGGCAAACAGTAAACAACAACAAAACTAACAGTAACTATATTTAATATCCTGATCTTCCATTACATTTTCAGCCGGCCCCTGCTCCCTGTTTTCAAAGCAGTTGACCACCTTGGGAAATAAATGAATACATAGCCATTTCCTGCTTCTGTAGATTCAGTTTGTTGTGCTTGTAAAAATTGTATGCTGTCCAGCGATCATATATACGTGAACTCCAAATGGACAGAAACGCCAGAGAAACTGGTATCTTATTCAGGCATACATATCAGTAATTACAAAATTTGAACTGAAATTTGACAGTTGTGAGATTTTCTAACATTAGTATGGGACAAATAGGCTGTGTCTTCACTGTGGGGTAAGCGTCCTTTGTAGCACTTCCCATGTTCTAGTTCACGAACACGCTGAACATAGGACCTGCTGGAGCACATTTCAGGTCCCCAACGGGCTGCTAATCCTGGTTAGCTCTGTATAGCAAGCAAGGAACAGACGGGAACAAGAGGCAGGTACGGTGTGTTCCCATATCTCTGGCTGTATCCCAACTCTATCTATGCACTCCTAGATTGAGACACTGGAAAGACAATCACGATCCAATTAATAATACATGGTGAAATCCATGTAATGGATGGTGGCAGGTAAACACGAAATTCTCAGCAAAGCTGAGGCACTTTCTAAAACAGAATCTGGCCTGTTCCTGGGTTATAAATTCGCGTGTGTGGAAGAACTGTTTGATACAGAGGGAGTTTTGGGGAAGGAGGGAGGAATTTTATAGTGTCAAGAGGAGGGTTTGTGGAGGGGGTGTGGGTGTGGGGTGTTCTTTTTAAATCTCATTTGAGAGAAGTAGTAGAAGGAAATCTGTAAAGGAAGACCAGAGCATATTTAATTGTTCTGTTCCCACACTAGATTGTCTGGGCATAATATATGGCACATGAGCTCCATGTCTCTAATTTGATACTTTGAAAGTCCCTCATACTCTTTTTGCCCAAGGCAGACATCTATTCTCCTATTAAAGTTCCTCTAAAACTAAGTAAATTTAATCCAGCTTCCAGTGAAGTCAGTGGGAATTTTTAAATTGATTTCACTGGGAACAGAAATAGGCCTCTAGGATACATCCTTGCATTATTATTTATTTCCTTTTTTTGTCAAATTATGTCATCGTAAGTACCTCTGCATTCTTGAGGAAGTGGCAGGGGAGATAGGCAGAGAGTGTCACTTCCCAGGAAATCTCTCATTTTTTCCCAAATCTAGAATGGGTTGGGGAAGAAACCTGGCAGACCGCTCCAGATCTGCCCCATGACCCAACTCAGTTAGTACATTTTTTTTTGTTTAAACCCTTGTTGACATATGCCTACATGTTAAACCTAGTTTGCCACTACAAATATTTTATAGATAAAGTATCTTACAATACCAATCTGTAAACTTTTGCTAGAGGCTACCAAAATTTTTTTGTCAAAAATTTCCAACCATTCCTGAGCGGTGGGAATCTGCTGGTGCAACATTACAGGGAAAGCTCTGACAGCTATGTGGAACAGGTTTGAGCAGCATTGGTTGCCAGCAGCATGTCTTTGCTGTTGTTCCCACTTGTTCTCAACATTACCGAAATTGCCGTAGCACTGGCAATGTGTAGGTTAAAAAATACCTTTAAAAAAAAGCTTAGTGCTTGAGTGGATTGAAATGGTTTTTAAATGTGATCCCACATTGCATGGGTAAATGGTGCTAGCTATTTTCCAGCAAGATTTTGGTTTAAGCCCAGATCTGGCTATCAGCGCTTGAAGTGCCTTAGGGACAGGGCCTCAAAATAGAACTACTATATATAACCAGATGGTGAGAAAACTGTAAACCTTTTGGGGGAGTTAAGCAGAATGTCGTTCCCAGTCCTCCACACACCGAAACAAGTCACTTGTTTTTGGTGTCCTACAGACCCTCTTCTACCCAATAAAGCTACCAAAAGAAAGCCCGTAACAACAGCCTGTGTGATACACTGATGTTACTCCCCGTTTTGAATTCCTCGCTCCTTGGATAAGGCAATGCAGTGTGTTCACAACCAGGATGTCTCAGCTGGTTCTGGTTTTGTCACGCAGGTAGGCTGCATACGGTCTCAGTGAAACAAGCGGTGGTTAACCTGCTTCCAAATGTGTATTTGGACCAACACGACTAAAAATAGAGAAACTAAAAGGGAAGCAATCACGTGGTGGACACAAAGCACAAAAGTACATACTGACTCTTCAAAATTATACATCCTTATATCCTCCAGGGCACAGCCTTATTTAGGTATCATTGCCATGTACAGCTCAGCTGTGGGTTGTTTGAGGAAAAGACCCTTTACAGTTTCAGTGAGGTATTCACCATAGAAATCCTTGGAATGTTTTCCTAAATATATAAATGGTCAGGACATTTTTTATAGTTGTTCCCTGCTGCTATTCTCCACGTTTTCACTACAACTTTTTTTTTTTTATTATTATTATTATTTATGCACACTGTAATCAGTCTTTTTGTCACGGATTTTCAAAGTGGGAAACAATTCATCAACATTTTGTTTGAACTATTTTGGGGTTGTTAGAAAAGTGACAGTTATATTATTTAGCAAGGGGTAGCTTGTCAAACTCCTGAACCTGGTCTGGTAGCATACTTGCTTTGCTTATGAATAGTACCTACACTGGTGTGCTTTGTTTACAGAATGAACTGTTCTGGAATGAATAGCTGAAATCTACTCAGGTACAATAAAAGTCCTATTGCTTTTTAATCTGAGATGTTGCTGAAGTTGCTGTAAATTTCAACGGGAGTTCAATATCTGGAGCACCTCCAAGATCTGGCTCCTGATTTGGAACCTGAATTACATTTAGTATCCATTTAAAGGCTAGGTTGTTTTTAAGTTTGTCAGTAGCTGAATGCTTCTATTTGCAGGGGAAAATCAGGTGTGCATTCCTGCAATTTTTCACAGAAACTTACTTTTATGAATTAGTGTGGTTGCTTTATTACCATCACCTCAAATATTTTCTTTAAACAGTTCCATAACATGATGGAGGTAAGAATTGGATACAAGTGGTAAATTCTGAATGGCTCGAGGGAAGATGTTTCTCTGCACTGCAGTTGCCTCCTGCTGTGCTACCGTCACTGTCCCACAAAAAAGGAGGTGCCAGGAATATAGGAAATACAACACAGAGCAATAAACCTTAGTTAAAACTACTTTCAGTGCCATTCAAAGTGTTGGTTATCATAATAAAGACCATCTAAGGTCTTGTCCTGCTGGACGGAGGCCTGATACAAATGCCACTGCAGTGGGAAGGAAGCTTTGGCCATCTCACCTTGTTACCCCAGTACCAACCTACTGCACTGCTCCTGCTGCTGGCTGCCAGGTAAAGCCCTGAAGGCATGGCAGCAAGCTACTTCCCCTGAGGGCTCGTACCTCTGAAACCCACCTCTTCTGACACTTCTCAGAAAGCCATACTTGATAATCTTTTAGTTGACAACTTACCAGTTAATTCATACAGGTGAACTATTTAATTTTTTTTGCAGCACGACTTCCAAGGCATTAAATGCCCTTATTGTAGAAATATATGTATATTTACTTTTGTCTTTGGATTTGTATTTAATTCAGGTTAAATATCCTGATGCTCTGATATGTTAGACAGCAATGTTGCTACAGAGAGCTAAACAGTTACACCTGAGGAAAGCTTCCCATGTTTTGCATGGTTTCATGAGGAAAGGAAATAAATTAAGATGAAATATAAACTAGTAAAGGGAAAGAAAATGGTTGATTAAATGCTCCTTTCTCAATTTCATGTCATAGGGGAGAAAAGGCAGTCACTCAAGACAGAGAGGAAATAGAGTTTCAGAGAATATTTGGATTTACAGTGCAATTAGCTGGCAGAACTTACTGCCACCATATATTGCTAAAGGCATAAAGTTGGAAAAAATGTATTCTGGCTGCCTATGGCAGCTATGATTTTCATCATGTCAATTGAGTAATGGGATAGTCCCATTTTCAAGGCCAATTCTCCCAAATACCTAAATGTGAAAATCTGAGATTTCTCTAAAGCTATTTTCCTGTTATTCTATTTGCTCTTTTTTTCAGTTTTGTGCTAGAGTTTCTCTTCTTTTGTGTCTGTGTAAGAAAGGGGTTTTTTTACCTTAGTTCAAGTTGTGCATGCTGTGTATGTCTCTGTGTTTGTCATAAAAAGGTAAAGTCCCAGTTTTGTAAGTCCCTACAAGTTTCATTAAAAGATGTAGACCAAGACATAAGAGAAACTCTGCCCAGGAGATTGAAAACTACAGGATGTTATTTCCCTTTATTAGACTGTGGAGAAATCACACAGTAGAGACTTTGTGAATGTTTCCACTGCAAGAAAAACTTTGGTCATTTGACTTTTTATGAGACACCAGGGAATCAATCACAGGATAGAAACCCTAAGAAACTAGAATTTATGGGTTCCAGCATTCATGGAACTTCATACTGTTCTCTTACTGTTAGTGCATCTTAGTCATATTTCAACATATATGAATACTTTGGTCCTTTTCTTTCGTAGTTTTGGCACAGATCGAGATTTAACTTCCCTTTGCAAATCTGAGACTAGCATTCAGAATGGATGTCATCATCCATTCACACTTCAGGAAAACATTCTCCTACGGAATACTATGGGCAACATCCACGTGACTGGTACCCCATTGTCAACGTTATTTGCTACATCAATGGGCTTGTTCAATTCAGGAATAAAAAGGCAGGTGTTTGGGCCCAGCCCTGTGCAGACACCCATGCCCTGTTGTGGCAAACTGTCTGGCAGTGCAGCTGGACGTGCAAAACTCCACCTTCCCTGAGAATGAATCAGTGAGGCTGATGGTGTGGCGATAAAAAAACCTGTGTAACCTCACACACGCATTTTCTGTGGCGTGGATAGCATTTGAGTTTAATTTTTGAGGCAACGTCATATATATCATGCCTCTGGCTTGACCTGAGAGTTTTCTGAAATTCTCCCAACTCTGCTAGCAGTTAGTGGGATTCCTGTTCTAGGAACAGCTCAGCACGTTTTTCCTACCACATCATCTAGTACTGTTGTGAGCCCCACCTCTTTTGACCGGTACCATGGACACGAAATAAACACCAGTACTTAATGATAACACTGTCTGAAATCCCAGTTGCAAGTTCAAAGAGCATGTGCTTCAGGGCATACAGTCACTGTTCAGATGCTGAGGGCAGTTGTTTTTTTCTCATGAATATGAATGTCCTATTCAAAACAAATGTCATCAATCTCTGGTGACCTAGGACTGAAAGCAATGCCAAATTAATCTAGCAGGTTGGCAAGAGATCAAAAATACCAACAATATATGAGTTGATGCAACTTACTGCCAGTTACATAAACAAGGAAGGCACCGTAATGGAGTGGCTGATGGCATAGCCAAATACTGCTGCAAGCAGGCTTTTAGTACTACCTATCCATCAGCTGAGTAAGATACTGTTCACAAGCTTAAAGTTAAATAATGAAATTAACCTGGCTACAATAAACACTGTACAGTGTAGGGTAAAAAAAAAAAAAAAAAGATACACTGAAATTTATGAGGTGGAACTGAACATGAAAGCTCCTGGTATAAAGAAAAAAGACCCAGACACACAAAGCACTGTGTTAGGAAGCTGAGTATACAAGGTAAAAAACTGGTCTCACTAAGTCATTCAAGTTCTAAGGTCAGCATCAGGTTGGAGTACTTCCCTGTGATTAGGAACCAAGTTTCATGGAGAGGACAGAATTCACCTTAGAAGCACAGAATACCCCTGATACTGGATACAACATCCTATTGTATTTTTTTAAAGTCAGAAATAGAATTATTCTGAAAGTATTAGGAATGCTGGTTTCCTTTTTATGTTCCTTTTTTTTGAGGGGGGGAGGGGGGCAAATGGGTTTGAACAGCTTCAAATAAGAAAAAGCAATGGGGATTTATATTGTTATGAGATGAAGAGTTGCCATCTTGTCACCATTCCTCAGCTGTATTGAGCTGGTTCTGCTGCAGGGATAGGCAGGTTAATAGCAGTGAGAATGTGAGCCCACCTGGTCTGCAGTTCAGAACAGGGCTAGTACGGTCACATTCAAAAAATAGTGAGTATAAATCTTTAATGGAAGTGGCAATTAAAAAATCAAAAAGAAAAAGAAGAAGAAAATTAACAAAAACAAGGGAGCAATGTCAGCTTTCAAAGTGTTGGCTGGATGCTAAGGAGGATGGTGGTAAATGGTTCAGAGACCTAATAAGTCACTAACCCACAGCTCCTGTTAACTTCAGAGGACTTTTTCCCAGATGAATAAAAGCTTCCTAGGAAAATACTTGAACCTAGCCAGCAGCACTAATGAGATAAGTCTGTAAAACTCTCTGTGCCATTAACAAGGCACCTAGGAATATTAACAGCAATGGTGAGAAAAATTAGACATCACAGAGGATTCCAGGGGGTTTCCTCCCATTCCTGGACCATTCTACCCAGTTTCGTAGTAGCATGTGGCAAAGCCTGTAAAACGCAAAGCCTGCTTTTTACAGTGCCTAATGGAAAGCCCCCGATCTCTGCTAAAACCAATAAAATTATATTTTCATAAAGAGGAAAACAAAGTCAATCCCTAGAGCTTCTGAAATAATAATGAATTTTAGAAGTGTAGAATTATTTATTATTTGCATCACAATAGCAAGTAGAGAAGCCAAACAAATTGGGAGTTGCTTAATACCGGGCAATGTGCAAATATAGCACAAATGTAACAGAAATATGGAACCTAAACAGACCAGACAGCCAGAGGGTGAGAGAGGAAACAGAGATGCATGTTAAAAAATAATGACTTTCCAAAGCCACATATATGCATAGAATTAAAGCTAAGGGAAGTTACAGAAAATGTATGAGAAACGGAATTACCAGCCCTGGTTCTTGCAAGTGTGAAAAACGCTATTGTTTGCGCGTTTCATTTCTGCCAGAGAAAAGGAAAATTAATGAAGGTATCATACAGAGATTTCATTGCAGGCTCACGATGAAGCAACTGTATCACTGCAGCTATTTAGCAAAGTTCCTTTCTGATAGAAACAGTACTATTATCTGAGAAAATCCCTTTGGATTTTCACGTGGTGAGCTTCCTTTGTTCAAGGATCTTCTTTTTATTATGCAGAAAAGCTCTGAGCTACTTTGCCAAGTTCAGGTCTTTACATGTTGAGTGAGAAGTGACTGAGTCAAGAGGACACGCATTCTTTTCTATTCTCCCCACACTTTCTCGGTGAGTGGTAAATCTGCCTCACGCCACTTGGTGAAAGAGCACCTCACCTTGTGTTTCAGGTCTCTGGATCTAATTCAGAAAAAGACATGTGCTACCTACAAAGCCATAAGGGAGCAGGCATGGTGCATCAGCTTCCACATGGACAGTTATCAGGCCATGTAGAGGGGCTTGTATCCAAAATGCATACGGATTCAGAGAGTTTGCTGGGACTTCCAGGTGAAACTTCTGCCTCTTTGGAAAAAGCAAGTTTTTCCCTTACCTGGACTCATTCACAGGGAAGAACCGTTTAGAGAAAACACTGGAAGGTGAAGAGTAGCTTCCTCTTTTAGCAGAGGAGAAGACAAGAGAAGAAGCTAGCCTTTCTTCTCCACTCCCACCACTCCCACTCGTTGGGCTGAGCTCCTCTTAAAGCTGGTGGTTATGACTGGACTCACCTTCAGCGTTGGTCACGAACAGACCCTTGCAACCGACTGAACGAACAGAGCATAACACGTTGCCTCTTGTTAGCTGAGCCACATTAACGGACCGTACGCCTGGTTCCTTGCCTGTGGCAACTGCAAAACAAAACACATTTGCCTAGGCTGCCGTCATGAAGGTAGAGAGTTGCCAGAGGTAAGGAATGCAGGTATGGTCAGCTAACACAGCTCAGTGAATAGCTTTCTTAACCACTTGTAATTGCTAGTCCACACCTTCACCGGTGAAATAGAGGAATCCCGTGGTGTTTATGAGTGTTATACCCACACACTGCTATTTAGTCACAGCTAACATGTTCGGTTTATTGTTCATTTAAAAAAGGGAACAACGCATTGTTAAATTTGGAATTGTAAAGTAATTTTTCCCTTTTAAAAAGCAATCTTTTTTTTCACAGACACCATCAAAGCCAGCAATGATGGATTTCTCTTTATTGTGTTTGGTATGCTAACTAGCAAGCACTCTGGCCCACAGGGTCATTTACCACAGGGAAGAATGTCATTTACCATCAAAGGTTCATATTGAGTTATTTCTGCCTGACCATTTTTTCACGCTTTGGCATGAGGCCCTGAGGACAGCAAGAGAGAAAAAGTTTTCGAAAGATGAAGTTCTTGCCTAACTTTGGATATGGAAGATGTAATTAGTAAAAGTAGTCAGTAATATGGGCACAACGCACTGGGGAAAGAAATCAGGAGAATGGTCAGCATTTAGTCAGAAGGACACAAAAGAAATACTTGGAAAGTGGTAAAGACAGCATGACAGCGCTTTTGAGGAACTAACCGTAATAAAGCAGAGTACAAACTGTTGGTCAGAGCACATGCGTCCAAACTGGTTCAATCTATTGAAGGCTTAATTGAGTTTATTTGCAAGCATGGCTGGCTCTATACACAGTTCATTCTCACACACAACATGATTAGTACTTTGTTAGTAACTATGGCAATATGAATACGTACCACTGCTGCCAGACGCAGCCTGGCACATGACTGTCTTCTGACAAGTATCTGGCACACGCTTTCACAATGTAGATGAATTTCCTGACTTCTGCTGGACCTGGTTTGGAGAGGTTGGCTTCCAGTTTTATGCTACTGGGATATGGAATGTGCCTTTGGGCACTCTAGTACCTGCTGAGACACAGTGGCAGGGGAGATGCCCAAAACTCTGAAGATGTACCAGCACCATCTAACACAGGTGACTGAGGGTGCATGCACTTGACACATCTTTGTTCCTTGAGAGGAGCTGCTGTGGGGAACAGTTCAAACCATGTGTTACCACAACTCTTTTGAATACAGTGGTACTCCTACTGTGGACAGTCCTCCATGGGAATCGCTAATGTGTTAGCAGCTTTGGCCTAAGATTCCTGCGATGTTCCTGTGATTCACCTGCTCCTGCATGAAATTTGGCCAATAAATTTAAGACATCATATGTCTTAAACGCACAATATTGAAGCGACATGTTGCAAGGGTTTCCCCTTCTTGTACACTTACCAAACCAGGATAATGTTTCTGCAGAAGTTTTCTGTGTAAATATGCCTACTTGCAACACTTCCATTTAACTACATGGTTTTTTGCACAAGCTCAACAGAACTTCTGTTAGCGTGTCTCCTTCAATATTGCTTTGCTTTTTCTCCCAAGACTTTTTCAGGAGTGGAGTCCTGAGAAACACAGCTTGAGAAAGAAAATGAACTTGTGGTTAGACTGACAGCATCCGCACCCAAACTCTGGATTAAGTTTCTGGTTTTATCACATACTATATGTAGGACCTGAGGCAAGCTATACTGCCTCTTTATGCTGCAATTTCTCATCTTGAAAGTGGGGATTTCTCTGCATCACAAGATTCTTGTGAAGTAAAGTCCATTAACAGCAATGAGAAGCTTAAGCAGAATGGAAGCAACCATCACAGCTGTTCTTTGCAGGCATCAGGTAAGGGTGTTCACCATCTAAACGTTGGCAGGTGAACCACCACCCGCACGGCACTGGATTGGGACTGGTTTTCAGTGCCCCTGTCTGTGCAAGGGGAGATCCGTGACTGGGCATGCCTGACGCAGCCACCCCTCACGCTGTGTCCTTCTGAAGGCAAGTTAGATATAACCACATCTGGTACCTCAGTGGGCACAAATAAAGACCTCTTAGAAAAATGTCCAAAATCATAAAAAATGAGAGTGGAAAAATAATAAAAACCAACCATGTTGTCAGTTGATGCAGGTCTTATTAACGACAAGAAATCTATATCGTTAGTAAGCATAAATGTCAGGGATTCATACAGACTGAAAACACAGATCAAAAGTTTTTGAATTTTTTTTTTATATCCTTATACCCTTTTCAGACTGTTTTACAACAGTTTGTGGATTTAGGTATAGACCAGGAAATTTTCCAGTCTACAATTAGTCTCTGCAGTCTCTTTCCCTGTGATACCGTCCACATTCAGCTTACTGGCAACTTGTTAGCACTGCCACATTTTCCATTTTAACCCACGCCGCTAAACCACGGATGATGTGCCATCAACCAAGACAAGAAGTGCACAGGTGAGATGGAGGAGGATGGCAGCCTGTCTCTATGTGGAGAACTGCCACTCGATAGCACCAAGGTGTCACTGGATAGAGCTGCCAGCCGTACTTTGCCACCCAGCGAGGAACGCCTGATCTTGCACGTTCGTCATGTTTCCGTTTTGAGTCATGCTTATCACCTCTAGCTTTTCTCCCCCCTTTTTTCTTTTTAAAAGAAAATATATGGTCCAGTAGAATGGAGTGGAGAGAGGTCTCTTCAAGCGTCGCAGTGGTGCCATGCCTATTTTGAATCAGTAAATCAGTTACGCGTGTGGAGCGCCCATGACGAGCCGTCACCTCTCCACAAGGTCAGGTTCATATTGCTGTCACAGACTGAAGTGACTGCCAGGGGCAGGCAGGATGGGGAAGCTTACCAATGAACAGAGGGGGTTTGCAGCTGGGGGTCAGAAGCCAGAGCCCCTTCTCTTTTCCTGGAGGTCCGACCCCAACCACACCAGCTTTCGTGACCTGCTTTCACTACCTTTCCCCCTCCTTGACCACAAAATTTTGGACAGCGGGCTAACCAACGGTCAGCCATTTGCGCTCACTGCCCCGGGGCGTGCTATCTCCTCACGGAGCGACGGCGGGAAAAGCACCTGAGGAGGTGAGACGACCCCGCCGATTTCAGAGGACTCCGGACCGCTGGCTTCGCCCGGCTCCGGACAGGGCGAGCCCATCCTGGGGACCACACTGGCGCCAGTCCGGGCCCGATGTCCCACTGGGGTGCGCAGTAAGGCCCGCGGCGGGTCCACCGCCCGCCCCGCTCCGACCGCCCGGGCGGTCGGAGCGGGGCGGGCAGGGGGCGCTGCGGCGCTGGCCCCTGACGGCAATTTGAACGCGCGGCGGCGGCGGCGGCGGAGGAGGAGCGGGCGGTACATCGATAGGGCTGACGGGCAGCGGCAGCCGTCCTCGCCGCCGCCGCCCGGCCTCCTTTGTCCCCTCCCCTCCCCGGCGCGCCCAGCCCAGCCGGCAGCGCGGAGCGGAGCGAGCCGGCCTGGGGATTCCCTCCCCGTGCCGCCGAGGTCGCCATCTTCACCCCCTACCTCGCCTCGGACCCTGCCGGCCGGGCTCCCGGGAGCGCGGGAGGGGGCCTGCGGCCGCGCCGCGCCCGCCCGCTGCATGTGACCGCCGGGCGGTAGCGGCCTCCTCCGCGGATCTCGTCTGCGTCCTCCTCCACCCCTAGCGCGGCGGGGAGGGGGCGCGAGGCGCCCGGCAGCGGGGGACGGAGGTGCGGGGGCGCGGCGGGCAGACAAAGGAGCGGGCGCCGCCGTGGGCAGCGGTGAGTGACGGGGGCAGGGGGTCCCCGCTCTCGCCGCCCCGCTTCCCCGGCGCGCCCGCGGGGCAGGTACCTGCCGGCGGGCCGGGCTGCGTCGAGGCCGCTCCCTTCCCCGGGGGGGCGCAGGGCCTCGGGCTGCTGCCGGCGGAGGCGGGAGGGGGCTGCCCCGCCGCCGGCGCCTGAGACCGCCGGTGTTACCCGCACCGCCAGCCCCGCGGCCGGGCTGTGGCGAGCGAGGGTCGAGCGAGGTGCCCCGGCGGCGGCGGGGGCCGGGGCTGGGCCGGGCGGGGCGTTGTGGGAAGAGCGTCCGGCCCCGCCGCTGCGGGAGCGGGCAGCAGGAAGCGGGCAGCAGGGCTGGCCAGTGCCGCCCGCGCGGCGGGTGATGCTCAGCGGTAATCCCGCCTGACACTCAGACAAAAAGGAGCGAGCAACAGATTTTCTGGTGGGCGATAAAAAAGGATGAGGAGTTTTTGGGGGGTTTTGGTTTTTTGGGGCTTTTTTTCCCCTCTCCGTGTGGCGGGAGGGCAGGTGCTGCTGTGAGCAGGTGGGTGGGCGGCGGGAGCGGCAGGGCAGCCGGGCCCGGGCTCGGCCTGCGCCGGGCACAGGGCGTGGTGGCGTGCCGGGGATGCCGCGCCGCCTCCCTCCCCCGCGGGCCGCGGCCACCCGTGTCCCTGGCCGCCGTGGGGAGCCCCGCACAGCGGCGGGAGGGGTAGAAGGCCGCGCTGGGGGTGTAACAGCTATGACTTTGTTGTGCGTCCGGAGAGGTGAAGTCGTACTTAACGCGGTAATTTGAAATGTGGCGCTTGTCTTCTGGGTTGAGCGTTTGGTTTTCAGGCAGTTATTCAGCGTATGTAACCTTCTGCTCTTATCGAAATTATAAATCTTACTTTCACAGGCCAGGAGAACATAAGATCCTGCGACTTCTGACTCTGAAGTTGGATATGCATTAAACCGTAAGTCTTCTGATTTTGCTTTTGAACTTGGATGGATGAATGGAGTAATTATTTCACGTTTATGAGACAAAAACTTCAGAAGTAATTTAAGTGAAACCCTAAGCAGACTTTTCCCACACCCATTGCAAATATATCCCTCCTGGACTGTGATTATTGGTTAAAAAATAGAAAAGTAAAGAAAATCTCTAAAGCCCCGGGGAAGGGGTTGCCTTAAGCTCTTTTTTTAGATTTTTTTTTGCTGAGGGGTCTTATTTAATCCTCAAGGGCTGACAGTCACCTTTTAAGTGTAAATCAATGTATAGGAAATATAATGTAAATGTAATACTAGTATGTTTCCTTATATTTAACTGAAGTAATTGAGATTAGATGGTGCTTTTTCCTCACTCATAAGGAATGTTTAGTCAATTAATTTGCTTAGGTAATCTGATTAATAATAGCTCAGTGAAGGTACAGATATGTTTCTGAAAGTTGTTTTTTACGTTGTTGAAATATAGATGCAATTTTGAAAGATGTAATAAAATACTAAATTTCTATTGTAATAGTTTTTTTGAAGGGTGAAAGGGACTATTGTAGATGAAATTGTAGAAAGTGATCAAGCAAATCATTACAACCACTAATGAACTAAGTAGCAGCTCAAATAAGCAATGAGATAATTCACTGTATACATTTTAGTATGTATATAAATTTAATTGTGTGTCAATAGTTACATCACTGCTCTCTCAAATTTAATTTCTCCATTTAGCTTGGGTGAGAAACTAGAATCTGGATATAGCTGTCTAGATATGTAAAATAATTCTGCTTATACTCTCTACATGCTTTCTGCTTTGAGGAAAGGCTGGTATCCTTTCCACAGCAGAGAATCAATTATTCTATGTTCAGGAAACTTCCTGGTGAAGTTTCTGTATATCTAGACCAAAGTTGTATATATCGGAAATTACAATGTACGGTCTATAAAACTTTATAATGCATTTGTACACCAGAGAAATGAAGAACTCTGAAACTGTTGTTAGGTGTAGTTTGTCCAGAAATGTTACAGCTGTGTCATACATTGATTTAAAGACTGTTTCGCTGAAAAATAATTGACAGTTTACTTATGCTGTCATATAACCAAACAAAATAAATTGTTTTGAAGCTTGCTAGTAATTTTGACCTTACGACGGTATCAGAAGTTCTGTGGTGGCTTGCAGTATGGTGGTCTGTGGGAAGCCTTGTGGACATGGTGGCTTGTCCTGGTAGGGAAAAGGCAGTTAGAAATGTTTTGAACATCCCATCATAGTTTCTGCTGTCCAAAAAATAAGTGGAGTTGATTTAGAAACAGGAAGGGGAGAAGAGAAATTGAGTGTGTGTTCCAAATGGCTTTCTAAACATTTTACTGTGACTTTTTTTTTTTAACCTAGATATCAGAGCTTTCATTGCAGTGACAAAACATTAACAGCATTAACCCTAGAGTAGTGTCGAGAAATCAGATCATGTCCTACGGAGGCATTACAGTAAACAAGAAGTGTTAAACATCTCATTTCCTATTTTTCCCCAACAAGAAGTTTAATTGACTTTCTCTTACATTTCTAGAAGGAGTAATGGTTTGTGGTGGTGAAATAATGTTAATCAGCAGTTGCTGCTATAGTTCATTGTCCACTGGGGAGGAGTCCATGTAACACCTGGTAATTTGAGCAAGCCTTTTAGAGCAAACTTGCACAAACCCTTTAGATATTTGTGCCAGACCTTTTG
This sequence comes from Calonectris borealis, assembly GCF_964195595.1. Lineage (NCBI taxonomy): Eukaryota > Metazoa > Chordata > Aves > Procellariiformes > Procellariidae > Calonectris > Calonectris borealis. The sequence goes on from NC_134352.1 coordinate 37,023,298, forward strand.
ACCCTCAAAGGCAGGGTGTGAAGGTGTTTCTTATTTTTGTCTCTTCAGTTAGGATTTCTTGCTAGAATTACAGTACAGTATAAGAAAAACACTTCTTCTTTACACTATTGACGTATGAATTACAAGGATAACATATTTCATTCTGTGATAAATGACTGAGGTGGCAGTTTCTTGGGAGTTTAATAATTTTTTTTCAAACTATTAAGAATAGTGTTGAGATATTTGCTTTGCTTAATATGATTTACAGAGCAACCTTTAGGCATGAAGCATAATGTGGAATTGAATTACTCAATAATGTAAAAAAAAAAAAAAAGTTAAAGTACTTCCTGGAAGTACCTCTCTTGCAGGTCTTTTTTTTGTTTGTTTCATTTTTGGTGAGCTTAGCTTGTTGTGGGGCGGCAAATTATATGTAAGCTTAGTATACCATATTGCTAAAGCAAATTTCTTGCCAGTCTGTTTTGCAAGCTCTGTCATGATTTCTGTTAGCTCTATGTGCAGAAACCCACTGGGTTCTGGTCAGTGTCACTGCGTACTTGTATAGTATTAAAATATGACTAACTTTCACTTACTTTCGAGTGATACTTTGACTATTCAAACTAGCTTTCAGCAACGTAGTTGCAACTCTTGATTACACTTGACAATATGAGTCCAGGAACTGAATAGCAATTTATCATCAAATTCATTACCGCAACACATGTTTTTACTAGATATGGTTCTAGCTAATATTAAAGACTGTTGCCTTACATAAACAAGCATCTGAGTGACCCAGTTATCTTTGGTCACCGCCTTACCCCTGGCTATCTGTTTCTTGCTGTACACCTCTCTGTGTGCTCAGATAGAGAAAATGGGTGAAGACTAGTGTGGCCCTTTGTAGAGCCTTTTGTACCTTGCTGTGTCATATTCATTAAAATGTGTTTGCTACTAACTACTGTATCTGTTTAATATTAGTCATCTTCTGTCTCCTAATCTTAATATTGGCCTGTAAAGCAAATAACTAAGTTTTAAAAGAACTGAGGGTGTTGTGAAAGTATTAGTCACTGTTTTGGTACCTTAAAAGTCAGAGAAATGCTTTCTTATATATGCTGAAGGATTGTAGGGAATTGGCTGCTGTTTACTCCACAAATGATACATGTATGCCTGTCTTCTAATGCAGTTTTATCAATTCTTAAAGTATACTTAGCAGGGTTAACATGAAGGAGTGTTTTTAATATTATAGCTGTCTTGCTGTATTACTGTTGCGTTAAAGTACTGAAGCTAAGTGTATGTGATGATGACTGCACAACTAAATTATTACTTTTTTTCAAGAACAAATTTTTGAGCAGAGGAGGTGGAGATGGAGATGCATTAGAAAAACAGGGACATGGTGTTCCTTCCTGTAGCCAAGCCTGGGAGGAAAATAAAGGGGGAAGAGGGAGGAGGAGGAGGAATGCTTCTCTGAAGGATGCTGATCCTGGGATGGGAGGGTTGGATTCCTTTTTGTTTAAAAAAACATCAGTAAATCTGAACAGAGGCTTTTGAGTATTCACAATCACTTAAAGGTTTCAGGATATTTTGATGAAGCAAGTCTGTCTTGCATGATTAGTGTCTCTTGTTTTATTGCATGACTAGTGATGATGTCAAGAAATAATGACAAATTCAAGGAACAAGCAACCTGAAACAAATGAAAGTGGATAAGAGAGCAATCAAACAGCTGCACCGAACATGTTGAAGCAGGGGCTTCACTTAAAGAGCAGACTGAAGAGGAGGTTTAGCAGTGAGAAGGCTTTTTGTTATTAACGAAGAGAATGTAAGAAAATTAGGCTGGTGGGTGTCCTACGAGAGGGTCTGTTCTCAGTGCCTGTTACATAGCTGGGTAACTGCCTGAGGACCCCTTTGGTCTCTTTCTAGTTCAATGTTTTGTGTGCAGTTAGAAGTGGATGTGAGATGAAACTACTAGTCTGAGGGTAATTATTGTCCCAAGAGGAACAAAAGTTTCTCTTGACTGCTTCTCCTCAACTCCAAGAGGAAGAAGAGCTCTCTTGCCTGTAATGAAGGCACAGTTAAGGGAGTGCAGACCTACTTCAGAGCACTCTTGCATCTTTTTTGTCAGTGACACATTAACAGAAGGGTTGAGGAGGGAGGTGTAAGGAGGAAGACGTAAGGTGTCAATGCGATCATCAGCAGGTTTTGCAGGCTTCTTCCTGGAAACATGACTATACTGTATTAACTTCCTCCTCTGATTTAGTTAGCTTTCTGTCCAATCAGATTGGTAATGTTTGTCATGAGGGAGAACTGATACCTTCTCTCTGCATGTGCAGTAGTGCATCAGAGTGGTACATGGGAGAAAGCAAGCTGCTGGCAGCTGCACTGCCTGAAGAGCTAGGAACTGCTGTTCATCTTGCTTCAAAGTTATGGTTAAGGTATATTCAATGAACAACGGAAATGGATCTCTGTGTTCAATGGATGGCTTGCTTATTTGGCTGATGTTGAAAGTATGGATCACAGTATAGGCTAACATCTAGTAATGTCAAAGGTCTATCAGGTTGCAGTTACCTGAGCACTTGGTCAGACACTGTGGTTATTAGAAAACTGTCAGCTCAGTCCTTCACTGGACAGAGTTTGAATTCTCTCCCCACCATACATAAATTGTAGCAGAAATGTCATGGCCCATGATGAGGTTTGTTTGCTCTGTATAAACCATTGCCTCCACATTGGAGGAGAAATTGCAATTCATCTTTAGCAAAGTAAAGGAGAAACTTTCATCTAAACAATAATGGGCTTATAATGCTGGGAGAAGATTACACATGGTGATGACTACTCCGATCCAATAATTTTTCACAGCAAAACAGTTACAGTACTTACAGTTGCACTTCAGGCAAGCAGGGATAAAATAGTGTAAGTGTCTCTAACCATTTAGGCTAAAACACAGAGCTATTTGTTTTATCAGTATATAAATCACAGTACAAGGGCAAAACAATGCGTGAACCAAATATCTGATTACAGACTGCATCATTGTTTGCTGGGTACTTTGGTGTCTTGTGCTTTTTTACAAATTACTGTACAACTCAACATGGTTTTTTTCTGACTATAGATGTCTTGAACTTTATCATTTATTACACAGAGTTCAGAAATATTTTCTTAGAAAAACTTTCTTCCCACAGAATAGAAAGTGTGTTGTCACCAAAGCCTTCCCTGTCAAAATCCCAATTGTCCTCATAGAAAAAATAAGTGTGTCTGTCTTTTGAATGATGTTGGTGATTTCTGTCTCAAACTTAGTGCCTTTTCTGTCATAAAGTACAGGCTTATCTTTGTATGGGCTTGATATACTTTCCCCTCACTTCCTTTTTGGAAGGGGATCTTTTGTCATCTTTCTTGTAGTCACCCACTGAATTTGGAGATCGACTGTTTAAATATTGTGGAAAAATAGGACTTTCATAAATTGCACTTGGCTTCCTCGTCAAAACAGTCATACTAGTAAGTATTGAAATTTTACATGCAGAAATCTCTTTGTTACATTTATTGGTTGCTTTTATCTTATGGCTCGTGTTCAATAACTCTTGTGCTGACCGATAACATCTCTTTTAATTGGCCCCACCTGATGCAGCTATTCGCATCAAACACCAGTTGGTAAAGGGATTCCACCTACTCCTTTAAAGCTTCCTGAGAACAGTTTTTCATTTGAGCTCAACTACTTATTTCCCCTCTTAACCCTTCAAGTGAATGGTATGTTGCCCTGATTTTATGTACTGAAGTCCGTTTCTAATAAGCTGAGTTTTTATAACATTTGTTCTGCCTTGAGATAATAAAAAGAAATTAAAATTGCTGTAAGAAAGTAGTTTGAAGTTAAGAATAATCCTGTTCACCTGAACTATATAAACAGATTTCAAGATACGATAGAAACTGTTTTCTCCAGCCAAAAGTAAGTGTTTCAGAAGCAGGAGTTTACCTGTTTTTTATTTTGTGGTGACATATCCAAGAAGTCAATCTACAGTGGACTGAAAGAAAGGTTTAGAAATACCTGTTTTAAGTAACCTCTAATTTTTAAGGGGCGGGAGGAGGGAGCAGGGAGTGGTCTTCACATAGTTGCTTTGGTTTCGGTATTTCATGCACTCCTTGCACATCAAATTTTTTTTTTTTAATTGTCCTCAAGCATATGGGGGGAATAATTTGTGGAGCTAACGGAAGACTACGTCAGTAGCTCTGGTGCATTCCTTTATTTTCTTTCTTTTCTTCTTGTTGTCCTATCAAAAATTCATCTTACACAGTGGGAGCATGTAACTGATCATGTCACTGGTACAGCCAGGGTTTGCTGCATAACCAAGTCTTTTTATTTCAGTATTTAAATAGTGACTTATTCTGAAAGATAAATCTAGGTGTGTCGAGCTCTGTTATTTGACGCAATTGTAACTTTTTTTCTGCTAAGCTGTCTTGTAATGGGCAAAGCCTTGTGATGGTCTTGAAAAATGTTAATTGGACTTAAGACTGCATTGAGGTGAATTCGAAGGGGAAGTATTGACATACAGTCATTCTATCGTGAAACATGTGATTGACTCTAATGCAGTTTTTCCGCATGGACCATCCCCCAGGGTCCACCATTGCTAAGCTTCCTGTGAGGGCTCTAAAGAAGAGCCTGTAAATCCCTGCGCTGGTGCCTCTTCTTCACCCGTGCGTGACTGTTAAGTGGTGCTTCCACTTCCCGCAGGCCTTTCCCGGGAAGTCGGTAGGGGTGGTGAGGGACGCCTGTCAGTTCTAAGTGTTTGAAATTAAACCCCGGCTATGATGAAGTTAGTGGTGAACCTTTCATTGACATCCTAAATCCATTACAATTGTTTCTGTGAAGAAAGTCAACTGCATCTCTGCAAGGATGCATTTGCAAGGGTAATATTTGTCATTACCTGCAGGTAGCAGTTATGGTGAAGTCTTGCCTGTTGTATTTCTTCACTAGAATCATAATTGCGTTAGTTGTATCCCAAGGTGCTTAGAAACTAAAGTATGAGACATTATCACTGTATATACAGGACAATGCAGATACCGGAGGTTGTGGTGGTTTTGTTTGTTTAAACTATTGTTTGATCGGGGCACAAAAAACTGAGAATTGTCATCTTTACTCCCAGTCCTGTGCCCTCTATATTGTCAGATATGTATGTATTCACAGTAAGATGATCCTCACTTCTTAAGATGAATTTTTTTTTTAAATTTCTGTTGAAAATTTTGATAAATAAAAGGAAACTACGTCAAGAGTGATCCCACTTGTGGGAAACTCGCAACAAGCACAGACCTGTTATAGTCCAAACAAGTGTGCGTTTTAGTGAAATAGTGTATAAATTAAGGATTCCTTTAAAGAAAATATGTTGTTCTGAAAGTGACACTTCCACAGATAGCTACTTAAATGTTGACAGAGATAATGGGTGATTCTAGATGATGCTTTTTATACTGAATGTATGCTATTTCTTTTCTTGATTCCTTAAACTTTGTTCCCTTTCTTTCAGGGACAGAAATCATAACGTGAAAGCTTTGTTGCTTTGTTTCTACTGGTTGAGGTCATACTAAGATATTTTTGTCAGAGTTCTTCTCTAAAGACAGCTTTATCAAACTATTTGTGGCTTATTGTCTCTTTAAATGTAACTTAATTTGTGTTTGCATCTATTCAAAGATGCTGAGGGCATTTCAAATACTGTACTGTTCCAAAATCCCAGGCAGCAAATTTTGCAAATCACCATGGTAATGTGTGTGTGTGTGTGTGTGTGTGTGTGTGGGAGGAAGGCTAAAGTCAGAATCTGCATTCACAGAATCTGTTAATATTGCATATGCTGAGTGCCACTAGCACTGCTTGTTCTTTGATGTAGATGTATTCTTTGCTTAATTAAAAACAAAGTAATATGATGCAGCTAATACTGCTTATAGTATGATTTTTAATCAGATATTTTTTGTGATTCTGAAACTAATCCACTGAAATAATCAGGTATGTGGGTAATCACTGAGTCTTCTTTCTCTTCAGGAACTAGCATATAAGAATCTTGTAATCTAGCAAAGGAACTTCAAAACTTCTTTGCCTCCCTAAGAACTTATGGATAGGCTTAAAAGTCAGTGTTTTACAACTGGAGCTACATACCAAGGACATTTACTACTGATAGCTCATGTTCTGGTGATTTCTGCCAAGTCATTGTAAATGTTTAACGTTCTTGGTTTTGGGTAAGCCTGTCTGGATGCTTTTGTACAAGCAGTTGTTGCCTTAGACACAGAATTTGTTCTGAAGTATAGTCAATGCTAGTTTAAATTTTTAAAAAAAATATTTTTAAGAGGAACTGTGTTCTGTTTTAGAGTGCTGAAACTGGTTCTTAATAATTAAGAACCCTTATTCAGTCAGTGCTGATGACAGATAAACTTACAAATTCCTGTGAATTTATAGGAAGACTGGCTATTGCTTTGTGTGGGGAACAAGCGAAGTTATACCTGACATTTCTTGGCTCTTTCCATTGTAGTCTAAATAAACTGAAAAAAATGGGAGACTTGGATGAAGGATGGTTTGTTTTCCCCATTACTATATCGATTGTCTCAAATTTTAATGAGTTGCAGTAACTTATTAGTTTAAAAATACTGGCCCACTGCTATTGAGAATTACAGAGGCATTGATACTGTTTCAAAATGCAGACAAGTTATAATGACTTTTGTGTTAAATGGCCTGAGAGAATGGGCTGCTTCACTCTTCCATTGCATAGATAAACCCTATAGCAAAACCACCAGAGTGGTTTTGCATCAGAGTTCAGATGAGTCAGGGAAACCTCATGAGAGCTGCCCGTGCCACTGGCAGAGCGGAATAATTAGCCTGGCGTGACACAAACACTCAGTCAGACTGTCCTAAACTTACACAGTCAGCTGTAGGTCTGAGCCATCCGTGTGTGCATTCACATTGCTTGGTGTATTTTGTTTTTGCAACGCTATTCGCTTGTTATATGCAGTCTGTCGTAGTACTAATGCTTATTACTATGGTATTTTTTTCTTCAAAATGCCAGGTCTCCTTTGGAGAGGGTAAGTGTGGGAAGTGATGACTTTGCAAGTCTTTGCCTTAGGAAAACAAGTTGCGGTTTTTCAAGGCTGTTTTTGCGAAGGCTGAACTCCCCTGTGTAGGCAGTGGAGCTGTTTGTATAGCTAGTGACTTGCTAGGTCCTTTCTTTGCTTGTTGGAGAAGGAGATGTTTAATGTCCACTATCCAACAGGATACCTATGTTTCTAGTTCTTTAAAAGACAAAACTTTAGGATCGATAGGACTTCAAACAATGATCTGTTGTAGTTTTGGGTGGTTTTTTTTTATTCTGTTGATTCCTTCGACCTGTCTGCTTCTGTTAGTACAGGATTTGTAGTAGCACACAGGTTGATTGTCACCTCTGTGATTTGAAGCAGGCAGCTAAGGGATTATTAATACTACATTTTGAAGGAAAAATTTGAGTAAATTACATCCTTTATCTGATAAATCAGTTAAGTTATTCATGTCAGGTTCTCAAAGTCTATGTTGGCAGGTATGAAAACACAGTACTTGCTTTTGAAAAGCATACTGTTAAACGCACCTTCCTCCCACCAAAACCCCTGATGGTATTAGCCTCTTTCAGCCATTTCCTTATGAAAAAGGAAAGCCTTAACATATAGCGAAAGAGATTGCTGTTAGATTTAGGTTGTATGGTAGTAAAATAATCTGAAAAAGAAATATTGGTGCACAGATACTTTTTCCTTCTCTTTATGAAAGGCTTAGCCTCTCAGACATTGTAATAGATGCTGAGTTTCTCCATGCTCAAAATCCAGTGCATCTAATTGGAATGAAATACAAGATTTCACGCTTTACGTAGCTGAATTTCTGCACTCCCAGCCTCTGACCGAGGTATCTTTCAGTCTTCTCCTTAGTGTGTTCATACAGTGTCCATTCATCATCCAAGTAGACACACCTGTGTCACTGATGAGCCAAAGAATTACATTAGAACAGAGAAGAGGTAGGAAAGCTTGATGCCAGCACAGTTAAACATGACCTGGAGGTCAGCCTTCTGTGTCTGACTCCCAGTAGTTTCCAAGAGGATTATTTGCTTTTTTTCTTGGGGAGATTTCTGGAGGCCAACAGAGGTAAATGTGAACATTATAAAATATTGAAATGTCTTAATGTTGCTATCTTCTAAGGATCTCTCGAAAACAATGTTTGAGATGGGGAAAAGGTATTCAGAGACAAGTTCAAGCAAGCTACTGTCCCAAGTCCTCTTCTAAGCTAAGTTGGTGAATAGAGGTATCTTCCTCCTTCAGACGTATCTAAGTATAAACTCCATCTCTACATTGTCCTCTAAAGGACTCTAATTTTGAGACTTATATTCCTCTGATAGGAATGGAAGAAACTAAAATGAGGTTTCGTGATTCTTTGTGCCTCAACTTACATACCTTATGGCTCTTTTGCTTCCAAATATGCACAGCTCTGAACTTATTGACATTTATTGGCTCCATTCACATTCATTATGGCTCTGTTAAATGAATTGGTGTACCAGTTATAAGCTTCATAATGAAATGATAAAATATGCTCTACTGGCTATCTGTAATTTTCTGTATGTATATAACTTTGCCATTGACTGGAATGGAAAGATGATTGTAAATCTGTGTGTATATACTATATATGTCTATAGAGGTACAAAAATTACTTAGCAGGAGAAAAACTAATCCTTGGTATTTTTTCCATTTCTGTTTTTAATAGCTTGCAAAAGGATGAAAAAGTCAAATGTTCTAATGAGAATAACGAAACCCAATATAAAGTTTAGATTACCATTTTCTTATGGATAAGCTGGTGAAACTGCTGAAGTTCAATGTCTGGACTTTTTTTTCAATGGAAAGGAGTGAATGTTTGCAGGCTATTTAAGTCTTCATCTGTCGTCAACCTGTGGCTTCTTTAGCTTAGAAAATACTTTTCCTTAAGACACAAGTGCATTTTTAAAACTTACACTTTACATATATAGTGTCTTCAAGTTTTTTATTAAATTTCAACCTGTTCTGTGCAATTAGAAAACAACTTAGAAAATGTTATGGGGCTGCACTAATGACTTTTCTCTCTGAATTTGATACATTTAGTAATAACAGCAGTAATTTTTCTCAAGTCTGTTAATGCTTATGACACTTGTAGCTGCCCCATCAAAATAGACTTTGGCATTTAGGTTCTCTAAAGGAATGTGTATCTCTTCAGTAGAAGCACTGTACTAACAGATATGTTTCACCTTTCTAAGGTAATCTGTATGTCATTTATCATATTGATTTGTGCTTTGTCATCTTTGTTTTCATACAAGGGTTTTATACTGAACTTCTGACTTTTAAGCTGTGATGGACTAAATAAAATAAGAAATCGTCTGAGCAGATAATGTCAGGATAATGATGAAATCGCATTAGCGATTTCTTGTAACTGGTTAAATCAGTAATTTAATTATTATTTAGAAATACAGGAAGTTTACTGAATTGTTAGCTCTGAAAACAAGGCTTCAGACAAGCATAAAGCTTCAAATTCTCATGCAAATGCTAACACTTAGACAATTGCTATTTATGACTGACATTCTTAATGAGTAAGTGGTGTGGGCAAGTCTGCAGTAAGCTGTCCAGGCTTCATAGGAAGTGGTTACAGCTTGATTAGTAGTGTGCCTTGGCAATACCTGCAAACAACCGTTCTTTCCACTCTGCTGGCTGGTACTCTATGCCAGTTCATTTAATAGCCTTTCAAGCCAGAAGTCTACCATTTATAGAAGTGGTTTTGTGAATTAAATTGTCCATTAGGATGTAGGTTTAGTCTAAAGGCTTCATTCATCTGGAACTCTAAATAGCTGTGACACGATGACTTACAGCTGCTGGTCCAGATCTCATTTGTTACTGATTTTTTAAAATGTTATTGTACAAGGAGCGCTTTCATTGTTCTGTCCTGCTGCTCTTAGAGCATGGCCCTAGATTTCTAATGCTACAGTTTAGGAAAGTGTAATTAATTTAATTTCTACTTAGTCTAATTTTTCTTTAAGGAGGGGGTGGAGGAAGACATTTGGCTTAGAAGTTGTAAATATAGATACTCTTCATATCTACCGTTACCTCATTTGTATAAATATTGTTACATACTGAAATGGCTTATACAGAACTGCAGTCTCTACATGTTTTTAGGATGTTATGTGTTACGTTAGGATGTTATGTTATGTGCTGTTAACATGTACTCTGTGCTAACATCTAAAAATGCAGAATTGTCTCAGTTTTCTCTCAGTAAAATTTACTAATATGAATCTTTCTCCACTTTGATTTCAGTTGCTTTGCATTTGAGTGAGGAGGTCCATGTTTAACTACAGTTAAATTAGTTGATTCTCCTGTCTGTGTATCAGAGTCTTTAACTAGAAGGTAGCCAACTTTGAGTGACAATTCAGTTACAAAATTCACATCTACTCTAAAAATGCATATTTGCCTTGCTGGGTTTAAGGATTTTATTTGCTTTCTTACTGAACTTGTTAGGCAACCAGTGCAGTGTTATGTGTTATAAGCTGGTTGCTCAGCTGTTTTGTCTGAGGAACAGCTTATTGTGATATGGTTATTTTACCAGGGGAAAGAAAAATCATTAGAACTCTACTCACAGGTATTCTGAATATAGTTTATGTGGATCCCAAGCATTATGATATGGAAGTGTTTTGCCTGTGAGCCTCTACCGCTATGTTGATAGCCTCCTGCTTTGCTCCGACTAGATGTCCCATCTTTGGGACCTGTAGTTTTCTAGCCCTTCATCCGGTAACTCTACACCTTTTATATAGTCTGTCAAGCTTGTTGTTCTGTCAATTAAAGTTTACTGTTTTCTCCTCTTCACTATTGTGAGGTAACAGCAGATAAACAAAGAGTAAAAAGCTGTTGTCTGACTTTTTAGCCAAAGGAAGGAGACTCAAATCTCATTCTTTCCACAGAGTCTCCTTCTGTCTCTGTCAGGGCTATGCAATCAGCAAACGTGTTATTTTCTCAAAGGCAGTTATAGCCAATTCCTAATACTGTTCCTCTTAGTAATCCACTGTTGTGAAGTCTTTCTTTTTTGGCCACCCAGATTTCTATCCTAACAAAAAAGGTGATCAAAGCTTTCTGTCTCTGACATGTAACACTGTCCAGACAAGTTTCCACCTTCCCTCGTTTCCTCCCCAGCATTCTTCTCTTGATTTACCATTTTTCTTCATTTATAGCCTATTTTACCTGCTCTCATCTGCCTCAGCTCTTTGTTTCTAGTCCATAAATTTTCTGACAGTCTTTTCTGAAAACTACCGGGATAAAGATAAAAAAGCCCCTTAATTTTACTTTTTAAATCTGGCTTACGTCAGTCTAAGAAAAAACAGAAGACTTGGTTCCCTAGTTTGTGAGCAAGGAAGGGCTGACACATGACAAACAAGCTCCCAGTGGAAGTCGGCAAGCAAATGTCTTGCCGTTTTGTTTGAAAGGTAAAACACCAGGGAGCTCAAGTGTAGAAGAGAGGGTTTTTTTTTTTAAATAAAATCTACAAAACATGCCCTACCTAACACAGGTGATGCATAAAATTTAATTTACTACTACTTTTACATTATTTTATGTGAACGTTTGAAGTGTTTGGAGTTTTCAGCCTTCCTCACAGCTTCTGTCTGTTTTGAAGCCCAATTCTGATACCTGAACGCTGTCATGACAGTTTGTCATTAAAGGTGGATGCTCTCTGAATACAGGGATGTTCTGGTTTGTTGGGGTTTTTTTTTGAATACATGTTTAACACCGGTAAATAATCCAGTGCTACTTCAACAGCAGATTCTAGAGCAGTGATTCTTCTCGTTGCTCAGAGCCAGCTCTTACGAGTGTGTTTCCTTTCTGTTATTGCCAGCAGTACTTGTAATCCATCCTTCCTTTTACTGAGAACTGCTGAACTTTGTAGCAGACGTCATGGACAATAATTCAATAACAAACTTGTTTGCTAAACCTCACACATGTCATGAGACTTAGCTGCCAAGTTACATGTTTTTATTGGGCAGTTAGTACAAACCAGTTATTTCCTGAACTACCTGGTATTGCCAGTGATCTGAAGGCTGATCAGTAAGAAGGATTATCTAACTGATCTTGGAATATGCATCTGATTTAGGGCCTTTCCACCAGCCCCTGCTAATATTAAGGTTTGACCCTAGCAAAGGAAGCAACCAAAACTAAGTAGTTACTGCTTTTGAACCCATGCTCCTTATTTACTTCCTTTAACTATGTCATACATATATATACACATTAATTATCTATATGTATTTTAAACAGTTGTCGTGGTTTAACCCCAGCCAGCAACTAAGCCCCACACAGCCGCTCGCTCACTCCACCCCAGTGGGATGGGGGAGAGAATCGGAAGAGTAAAAGTGAGAAAACTCATGGGTTGAGATCAAGACAGTTTAATAGGGAAAGCAAAAGCTGCGCACAAGCAGCAAAGCAAAACAAGGAATTCATTCACTGCTTCCCATCAGCAGGCAGGTGCTCTGCCACTTCCAGGAAAGCAGGGCTCCATCACGCATAGGGGTTACTTGGGAAGACAAACGCCATCACTCTGAAAGTGCCCCCCTTCTTTCTTCTTCCCCCAGCTTTATATACTAAGCGTGACGTAATATGGTATGGAATACCCCATTGGTCAGTTGGGTTAGCTGTCCTGACTATGCTCCCTCCCAGGCTCTTGTGCACCTGGCAGAGCATGGGAAGCTGAAAGGTCCTTGACTAGCAGGGTACTTAGCAACAACTAAAAACATCAGTGTGTTATCAACATTCTTCTCATACTAAATCCAAAACACAGCAGTCTACCAGCTTCTAGGAAGAAAATTAACTCTATCCCAGCTGAAACCAGGACAACAGTGTGGAAACATATTAAGATAAGAATAAAGATCACCTGAGAGTGCACAAGTCTTCCAACATTGCAGTGAACAAGGTAGCCTCTAATCCTTGAATTCATTCACAAATGGCGGTATCTCAGCTGTTCTGACATCTGTGGTGCTCTGCAAAGGAGAATAGTTGGAGAAACTCCTGACTCTCCCCCTTGGTAACTGTTTTCTTCTTGCTAACATGGTTACATTGCTCTCTGTTATAAATAATTTGCATTAGGAGCTGTAATATATAGTTACTTATGCCATTTTTTCCCTTCTTCCTTGCTCTCTAGATTTGGGGATCTTTTCAGTGAATAACTTGCCGCTTAAAGAAAGGACTAGAGTAACTGAAGTTGTGAAATTCAGGTAGGCAATACTGTCAGTTTACTTTTGGCTTCAAATGGTGAGGTAGATGACAGATCTATGAATATTCATTGTGGTACCAAAACCATCAAAGCATGATAGGGATTTTAAGCTTAAGTAGATTGGGTCTGCTTTCACGGCTCTTCTCATGAATTCTAAGCAGCATTTCAAGTGCCTCACTGGCGATGAGCCCCTGATAAGAATTCCAGCAGAATTATGATATGCAAATGTCCTTTGTGCTCATAATAAAAACAGATTGATTAATATTCATATCTAATTCAGACTAACTTTGACAGGAGGTCCAGGTACTTTGTGACCCTCAATTAACTTAATGAATTATTTTTGACAGCATTAAATTGTCTTGTTGCCCCAACAGATTCTGGTATTCATGGTATGTGCAGCCACATATACTTTATCTAAATTTCCTTCCCTAATTTTCTTACCAAAGTATATTCTCGATGGATTTGCTAATAACTTTATGTTAATTTCACATTCCTATATCTCTGTTCAAAGTAAGGCTTCTAAATAGATCTCCAATACCTAATTCTTCAGTAAGATGACAAAACTCCTTTGGTGTTCTTTCTGTGATACCTTTCATGGCTTTAATAATTTAACTTGCAACTTAATATCATATGCTACTGCTTATCCTGGTTTGCTGAGATTTGAAGGACCCCTCCAGCTTGACTTTACTACTTTCTAATTGCCATCAAGTACACGTGCTTTGGTTTGGTGTTAAATAATGTAGACGAATGGCCAGTGTTTTTAATCAGCTGAATTTGCCTCCAGCAAAATTCTGGGATAGATCTATTCCTATTCGACTTTAGTAAGTGATACGATTGCACCACATTTAGGTAGGGTTAATTTCTGTGGATTACATGAGTGCTGACAGAACAGCTGAATCCTGAAACTACTGCTGGTTTCTTATGAGCTTGGTTCCGTACAGCAACTTTAATTTTAGAAGCTTGTAAATTCTACTTTAATGTTTTCCTTTACTATTTCATATTTTACTGTCTAAAAATCCAAATGAACTCTGGAGAACGATTCTGTTAGGTAGTAACAGTACTTTAGGAAACGTGCATAAAAATCTCTTACACATGCTGCTTCCTCAGAAAGAGGTGTAACTTGTGGAACACATTGCATAATTCTCCACATTGAGAGCAAAGCCTGCAAAACTATTTCATTTCTCAGGTACTACGTAATAAATCTCTTTCTATTTTACCTTATTCTTTGTGCTTCTGAGCATCATTCATGATGTAATTCAACTAGCAGTCAAACTTGATTCTTTACCCTAAAAATTCTCAAAGTCTGCTGAATTTCATTTAAATACTGATAAATGGCTAACATTACATTTTCTGTTTCCTTCTTTCTCTCTCCCTTTCCCCATGTTCCTTTGACAACTCTGAGGTGTTTTCAGTGCGACTGACGATACCAGACATGTTTGGGCTTATCCTTCACGTTGTGCACTTCCTTTCTATGAACACGCCTGTTTTTTTCAGCTTTGATTTCACTATTACTTGTAAAATCTTTCTGCCAGAGAGCCTGGAGAAGGAAGAGTCTGCACATTAATGTACCCTGGAGAAGCATGTGACAAGGAGGTGGTTTTATTACTAGCATGTGAAACTGGAAGTGTTAAGTGGCATTCCAAAGTGGGAGCAGGAGCTGCAGCCTCCCAGCTGGCCTTGCTGCTGTGCCTCGGGAGCTTCCCTGGACATTTAAGTACCCACCCTGTGAAAAAAACGTTTCATTGCAGAATGAGAATGGGATGTGGGGATGGGGAATCTCTGTCCTTGAGACTCTGGCGGGGGGGGGGGGGCAGGGGGGAGGGCGAGGTCAGAGAGAAGAAGGAAATGGTAGCCCAATCAGGTAATTTTAAAATAAATTAATAAACTGCCAACCCCATAAAAGCCCACAACCAAAAAAAACCCACCCTGTGGAGGCGGATGGAAGGGGGAGAAGAGAAGGCAGGCAGTTGGGTAGCAGATGTAGGGGTGATAAGGGCAGGTGAAAGATGGTGATGTCTGTTTGAAGAAGACTGAGAGGAAAAGAGGAGGAATATTTACTATTGGGGGAGAATAAGGGCTGTACTGCAAGCAGCAGGAGGAGGGTGCGGGCATAGATGAGAGCTGATGCAGGAAGACCAAGTGGGGAAGAGACAGGACTTCTCCTGGAGCACTGGCGTCAGCCAGTGGTGATCCCTCCTGGAGCAGGGGGAGGCAGGGAGCAAAGAGAACTCCACAAGTGCAAAAATATGTGTATTTCCTTCTTGTGCCAGAAACAAGTGAAGTGCATGGGTGTTCCCAACCTGTTGTCTGCCCTTTCTGTACATGCTCCAGGAGTGTGTGCAGGAAGCTTCAATCACAGGTCAGGAAGTACAGCCTTCCTGAGGTGTCTCGCTGGCAGCTGTGAAATTGGTGAGTGTAAAATCTCCATAAACATGTTACGGTATGTCCTATTCCGGCCTAAAAAAACCATGCTTGAAGTCCTAATATTTTTCTTCATTTATCTTAAGTGGTTTGAGGTTCAAACTGACGGTTGTAAGACAGTGATATGGGACAGTGCACCAGGGCCATTCCCTGCTGCCTCTTCACCTAGAACCCTGCATTTTTTCCCTCCACTGTTCCCCTGCAATTGTGTGGCTGGACTTGCATCTTCATTCACATAGCCAGTGTTTCTTATCGCATGACTTCAACCGCATAGTGGGTGGATGTATTTCCAGTCATGTGAAGGAGAAGGCAGTAGGGCTTGTGGCTCTTCATCATGGTTAGTTTGTTCCTCATCTGGTCTCATATACTCTGAAACATACACTTTGCAACTGTTTAGACCAAACCCAGAATAATCTGAAAAAAAGGTAAAAATGTGTTCTCCTTAACTTTTCCGTTCTAGTATTGCTACTTATCACTTAATTCACTAAAGGTCTAGAATACTGGGGTGGGGGAGAAGGTGGAAGAAAATTTCTTTTCTCCCTTCTGGAGGTAGTGTCAAAATGGTAGTGAATTTTAGATAAATGCTTTCACACCAGTAAACGACTTGAGTTTGTCAAGGAAAGCTTACTGCATTCACATCTAGCACTAACAGCTTCTGCAACACTTCTGCAGTACACACTTGCAGCCAGAAGTCCTAGCCTAAAACATTAGCAGACTATTCATGTGTTGTGCTCGTGGCTGGATACCACCAGAGAAAAGCCTGCATATCTTCAAAATCTGATATATGTCTTTTCTATTACCTTGCTTTTGTAGTGTGTGGTTTTCAAATTTGGTTCATGGGCCATCTTTTCTGAGCAAGATTTTCATGGATTTTAGTTTTCTGTGTTTAGTTTTGTCCACCACACTTTAATCAATTCCATATGACTCTAATTTTCAGTTTAATAATTGATTCATAAAGTTGGAGCAATGGCAAAAGGAAGTTTTAGTTCACTTACTTAATTGAAATTTATACGTGCTGTTCACTTTAAGGGCAAAGGAAAAAAAATCACATGAGATGTTGTATTTTAACTTTTTTATTTAATGAAGGACTTTTGGTTTTCAGTTTAGCTTAACTTCTACCTGCAACTTCTGAGTTCTGCTCATTGCATTAATCCTGTAGAATAACTGTGCTCTTCTGTTACTCCATTTCAGATGCCCATTTGTACAAATACTCACATTTCATTACTGCTGTCTCTTGCACCAACTGTGTTTATATCTGACTGTCCTCCACTTCCTTCATTGTTAAACTTGGGTCAAATCACTGGGCTGCAGCTGGATTGTGTGATTGATTCAGCTTCCTAAATTGGTCTTCAAAAACAGTTTTGGGTTTTTTCCCTGAAATATTTTGTTGCATGTTGAAGTAGAACACAGCTGATCCAATTGAACGATATTAATGCAGAAGTCCACAGCACAACTTTTGCTGTCACTTTTCACAATAAAGTGGAACATGAGGAACAAAGTCACTGAAACTTTGTGCCAATGGAAACCATAAAACAGAAGAAAGCTAGGAATCAAAGACCATTAATAAGAAAATTGCTGTCATGGAAGCCAACTTTCATTACACCTGTCTGCATGAAGAGAATAGTAAACAAAAAGTAGGATAGGAAAGTGTGTTGGAATATTGGTTGATGTCTAAATTAGACACTTAAACTGCTTTGTCCTCCTTTGTGGGTAAGCCATCCTGCAGTGTAATGGGGAAGGGAAGGAAAGCATGAGACCTGCAAAGAAATCATGCTGGGAAGTACACCTGCCTGATGTTCAGTTACTGTAGTTTGAAATATTGAATATATACCCTGAGAGATCTTTCTTTTTCAATGTTTTATATTTAGACTTCTAACTAGCTATGGAATGTACTTTATAATGATATTTAAAGTATCTCTAACAGATGGGAAGTTCTGTTCTATAAGGTCTTTTCCTTAAATTGGCTAAGCTTATGTACAGTGTGAAATATGGCATCCTGAAAAACCTGTATGCACCTCCTGCCCTCTTACACACACTGTACTTCGCAATCATATATTTTTTTAATATGTGATTTTATGCAGGGAAAAAATCTGCCATTTTGTAATTAAGGCAAGAAGCCTAAGACTGAAATTCTGGCTTTTACCACCGTGAATAATCACGTCTCCGCAGAAAATGCCCCAAACCCACGTGGTGCGTAACGCTCAGGACAAAGTGCTGTCTGCAGTGAGAATGCCAAGGACAAATGTCCTGGGACTACTTGAACGCTGGCGTCCTGTTTCCTGGGAGAGCCCAGGCTAAGCGTTAACAGTCCTTGTGACAAATTGTTTAGTGCTTACTGGCTGTCTTCTGTACATCAGATTTGTAGTTACCCTCCAATGTCCAATGCCTATCCATTCAGAAAAGCTACCAGACAATGTGCATGTGTTATACAGTCAAATTAGATCACTATAGGTATCAAATAATTAAGGAACCCTATTCTACAGCATTAAGTTACTTGAGATACTTAAAATCTAGTAAGTTAGGTACCTCAGAGGCAGAAAAAAGGTCATATGAAGTCTAAGAATCTGATCTTTACAGCAGGTTGGATGCAAAAGTGAACACAAGTGGAAGAGATCTGCTTCCCTTACCATATCTGAATCTTGTTCTTGAATTCTGGATGGAACTTCTAACCATGGCAACTTCTAACCATTTTCTTCAAAAGAAGGAAAAGGATAATAATGTCTCCTGTATTAATGATCTAGTATCAAGAAGGAAGGAGGAAGTCATGAAAAGGCTTTTGCTAATGGCCCAATTTAACTTTCAGGTTCATCTTTACCACACAAAATACTTTTCCACTCTGGTGTCTTCTTTTGGACCAACAGTTGCTACAGCACACCGAAGGACATAGGATGGATTATTTTCTAGCTTTTTTTTTAACATTATGTACAGCTTACTGGGTACTCCCTTAATAGGAGAAGCTATGTCTCTTGAAGGAAGAATGTGTTCCAGTAAGCACTTATTCAGGACTTTGGCACATAGATTCAAAATACTGTCTTGAAAATCTTACTAACATTCAGCTTTGGACATGCAGATTTCACAAACATCTTGCTTTCTTTCTGTAGTTTCACAGATGCCTAGCATGCATGTTTACTTATGTTCAGAATCGTTGCAGTTTGACTGAGCCGTTTGGATGCTACCCTGTGTCCAGGAGAGACTGATCTAGTTTCCTGGAATACGCTTCATTCAAATCATATTAGGCTTCTCATAAAACCCCATTCTGCGATGTCATTTTCTTTTTAAAATACAATGAGCAAAGCGATTTCTTGCTGCTCTGCCTCCTTAAGCATGAGCTAGTAGCTGCAGCATTTTTCAAGAATCTGATTTCTTCTTTTGACTGAGGCAATTCAGAAGAAGCACATCTTGTCTGTCTTCCTCTGTATTGACATATATATCAATCTTTAATCCTTCTAGTCTTTCCTGATTCCCAGTTATTAATCTTACCAGGAATGTTATCTGTTACTGAGTAAATTGGAGAGGAAGGGTAAGCAGGCCAATATTTCCATTATTCCTGTTGCATAATAGATCCATGCCTCTCTCTGGCTGGATTATGCATGACTGACCATTCTTTTGAGGCTGATTTGTTAGACTTCATTCCAAGTATTTGTCAACGGTTATTCTGTCAGTCAAGTTGAGTCAACCAGCCTTAAGTATGAATCATGTTCATAGGCTGAACTGCATTTGCATATCCTGATCACATTGACTCGTTGATGCAGGAGTTTGAAGAACTGGAAGAGTGGCCTCAAGCTGTAACTTCCTTAAATCCCATTGACTGGCAGAAGAGGAACGCTGCTTTTGAATTGACTCAGGCAGGAAAATAGTGGTGGGGGAGTTGCAGTGGCTTCACTGGGGTTTTTGTTTGCTTTTTTAGTTAATATGAGTGAATTAAAAAATGAGGATGGTAATGCCAGCCTAGCCCCCTTTTTAACAGTGTTAAAAGTTAGTTTTAAGTTAGTGCCAGTGATGTTGGGGAAGATGCCTTTACTGTGGTGAGGTGGAAATGTGAAATACCCTCTCTTAAAGAGGAATGCATGGGTGAATATTATTTGCTATACACGTATATGAAAAGATGTTAATTTCCTTATGGAGAAGAGGGAGTAGAGGTGTGGAGAAGCATTGTGATTAATTATTGGGGGGCGGGGGTGCCAGAGGAATTGTTTGATTTGTAAAACAGCAAGCCAAATCTGTAGTTGAGTAGCACCTGTGTCTCAAAAATCTTGCAGGCTTTGAGTGGCAACTGCTGGGTACTTGGCACTTCTGAAAATCTAGTTACCTAACTTTCCAGCTGTGTTTTGAGATGCTTCTAACATAAGGCTCCTAACTTGTGATGTCACAAGAGACTGGGATGCTGCTGTATTGAATGTTTTTTGCCTTTTAATGGACTGTGGCTTAACAAGTAAATGAAAAGCCACACTGTGACATGAATCTCTGTAGTCCTAGCTGATTTTAAACTGCAGATCCCCAGATTAGTTTGTACACAGATGTTATTACTTGATTTATCTGTTGTATGGAAAACAAACTCATGGAAGACCGCTGAAATTTCTCATTGTTAACAGAGTTGCCATAGGATAAAAATATGATTTACTGTCAAAATTTTATTATTTACCTTCAGATAAGTCAGTCTAGAAAATTATTCTGTCAACAAGTGCTCTCTCATAAATACAATGGTTCCTTTGTTTCTGTATCCTCTTTCTTCTGCTCTCCATCCACCTCCTCAATATGTCCTTCACTATCTTTGCCTCTGGATATTTAGATATATTTCAGCAAAGGTTCTTAATGCAGTGGGTTATCTGTTGTGGTATCATTACAAGTGCTTTTACTTCCCCTATTTTTCAATTTTTTGTTTGTTTAAAAACACACAAATTTCCCATCCAGTTCTTTTATATTGCATGTAAACTTCAGGCCTGTTTCATGACTATAGTTTCTTTTGCTCTGCTCTGCCTTGCTTCTCCTCTCCGTGTCTCCTTCCCCCGATATAACACTATAACCTTCCCTGTTACCTTTCTGTCTCTTCCTTTCAGCTGCTTGTATCTTAAAATAGCTGTAGTGGTCGTTACCACTGTGGTGATGCTGTAGGATGGACCCAGAATTTGAAGGCTGCCGTATAAAGTTACGTTATGAAGTCCTTCGTGGGAGGAAGGCATGGGAGAAAACTGTAACTATTTCTGTTTTAAACGCCTTGGAAAAAGTTGCTAGCTCTGCAAAAACTGACTGTAGTGCCATTTAAGGATGAGGGGCTTGGTGTGCATTACTAATGTAGTAGTGGAGGCTGTTGGATGTTCTTTGATAACCTAATATATTGCATTGCTGTGGCTAGTAACCCCTTGTAAATAGGCATCAAATTTCCAGATGTAAGGCTTTGTTGCAGGAAAGTCTGACTTATGTGTCCCAAAACAAACTGTAACAAAAGCATGTGCTTGTTCCCGTCTCTAGAGACTGATATACTTTGATTTCCATATACGTTTAAAAAACTCACATAGCGTTTACTTACTGGAAGCTTCTACAGTAGAGCAGCACTGCAACTATTACAAATTTGGTAGTTCGAGCTGAACTCAAGTGTGGAAGTGGTTTTTTGTTTGTTTCACTGCTTCTTTTCAGATAGCTGAGAATCCTCTAGAAGGAAGAAACATTCACACATATCCAGAAATAACAGCTTGTTTTGCAGAAACCGATTATATTCTGAGGAAATGTTCAATAACACAGTTATTAATAACAAGCAGTTATGAAAAGAAGAAACATCCGTCACTTCACAAATTAAGAGCAGTTAACTTCTCAGAAAAGCTTTTGAAAGGCTTTTCACTGTTTCATTGTCCTGCTATTAGTATTTGTACATTTTAGAAAGTACTTCATTTTTGAGATATTGCATTTTTAATATTACAGTAAAATAGGATATTCATCAAGAAGTGGAAGGAAGTATTTTAGACTATTGTTTACAGAACTTCTGCAAAAATCCCAAACGCTTTGTCTCTTTCCCTGTCAAAGTACTAGTACAGAATTAACGAGTGAAAGTTGATGACCAGTATGCACTGACTATTATTACTGGTGTTACCAATGCTGTCTAAATTTTGCAACTGTCTGGGATATCAGTATATTATAAAGCAAGTTAAATCAGCATTTGTTTTGACGTCTCAGTCTCAAGTTGAGGGTGATAGCTTTGTGCACATCTCACTAAAGCAATTGGAATGCTTGTGATAGATATATATATATATGCTTTTTATATATATATAAAAATAAAATATACACACATACTAGTTAATTTCAAATGTTCAAAAATGGATGTAGTAGTGACATAAAAAGCACATTCACTCTCTTTTGGCAAAAAGAGAGCATTTTTCACTACATTGCATGTTCAAGAGTTGCAGTTATTTCAGCATCACTGTGTATTACTCTACCGCTCCTCTGACTCTTACCCCTCCTTATTCTTCTAGTTAATTCTGTCTTGTTTGCTGCCTAATGTGAAATACCTGTGTTGTTTTATTGTTTTTTTTTTGTTGGGCTCTAGCAAATGTATACCTTTAACACGGAAATTGAAGTTCTTCCTACCAGTTGTTCTACCATCCCAATTACAGAGCTGTACAACAGGAGATGGAGAGAGAGGTATGCGATCAGGCTAGGAAAAAGATCAGGTCGAGTCAAGTATTAAAATACATAGTATTACAACTAAGCATGGTATATGTACCTTTTTTGATCTTGTATTCCTATTATGAGATACTCACATGGAAGAAAGCCTACAATTGTAGGTTAAGGCATCACAAATTCTGGATTAGAAGAACAGTTTCTGTTGCACTAGAAGTATTTGAGTCATGGTCCTTGAATAATACCAGCTATATTCTTCAGGATCTCTTTGTTTAAATTCCTGGCCGTTTCCCCCGCTTCAGCTCCCCCAGGTTATTAAATGCTTTACAGAGAACTGAGACAGTTAACTGTGAATCTGTTGTTTTTCTCAAAATGTGAACTTTTGAAAACATTCCCTTGCAGAAATTAGGCTTCTTCATCTCTGCCTTCCTTTGTGCCCATTCAGAAATAACCCATGGGTCTCAAAGACCTCAGGAGAAGTACCAAGAGGAAACACCTTAGGGAAGATCTAAGCTGTTTCTCAAAAGGTTACTGGGAAATAGACTAGACTGCCTGCATATGTCCTGCATCAACACAGAGTTAAAGTATCATACTCCTGTCTGTGGTCCTTCCAGTGTTAGATCACAGGTGTGTCAGATTCATGGGGCAGGTAGCAGCCTTTTAATTTCAGAGTGTATCCGGAAGTTGTCAGACGCTGACTCCTTGGGAGGGCGGTAACTGCATAACCTTGCCAGGATGCTCTGGTAATCTTATGAGCAGCAAACGCTGCAATTCCTATCGCCTTCTGTGGAGACTTGGGTTCCTCAGCGCCAGCACAAATCCCAAATGTTTCCTCCAGTGTTGTTAAAGAGATAAACTTTCAGGTATAGGACTGCTGATCTGATAACAGTAAGTGAAAAACTAGTCTGACTTTTAGTTAAGGTCTAGAAAAGCGTGATTTTCTTTTCACCCCTTGCTGTGTAATAGTCTGACACCCTATAAGAGAATGCTTTTGCACCCTGTGTACTCTCTGCATATGCTTATTAATGTAAAACTAATGATCACTTCGGGTTGCTTTCTGTGAAATAAATCTCAGTTTCCATTGTAAACTGCTTATTTGCACATGGCCTCAAAAAACATGTTTTATGAGTTGTTATGTATTGATACTCAGGGTTCTCATGGAGAGTTAATTTCTTCCTCTTCTCTGTTCATTTTCTGCTGTTCAACAATGAATTTTTTGCCCTGAGGAAGAGGAGTCCAAAGTGAAAACCAATTATTTTTGTCTGTTTTCTTTCCTCTGACACTAGAAATGCTAAACAACAACTTTATAGGAAATTGCTGACAATAGACTGGCATTTACAAGCAAGATGTTACCAAAATCAGTAACAATTAGAACAATTAGTTTTTAATTATTTCAAATTTTTTAAAAAATTTATTTATTATTCTAAATTTTCTGAATGGAAATGCTGCCCATATTGCTCTCCCCTTCACAAGTGACACAACCGTATAAACGTGTTCATAGAATGAATCCAGCTGTTAATGCCAAGACTTAAATCAAGTTCTGGGAAGGTAGTTCACTGTGAATGAATAGAGCTTTAGACCACAGCATGGTGTGCCGATTTGGTCGTTGTGTCCTTTTCTCTTTCGTGTCTTCAATCCGAATGTCCCAGAGAAGCCCAGGACTTCTAAACACAACTCTTTCTGGAAGATTAGAAATATTAGGAGGCTGTTCTTACTGGTTTTAAAAAACACAAATCCCATCTCACTAGTTGTCAAGTCGAACTGCAGTGTGACCTTCCCATCACGTCGTGAGCAGAGATGACTGGATCATAAATGAGCAGCTTCTGAAGACCCTTCCCTGGAGGGGACCCTTCCTGTGGTGGTGGCGGACAGCTTGGCCGGGGCACCGGATGCCTTCTGCAGCTCTTCATTTGTAAATGGTCACAACGGAGCGGAGCAGCAGGGCTTGCCTGCCTACTTTCTGGTGGGGGGAGAAGGGTGAATGCTCTATTCTGGCGGTGCTGTGCCTGCCCGGAGGAGTGGATAATGAAACCCTTTGTGCCTCCCTCCAAAGACATGTGCTTCAACAGGAATGGGCCGTGCAGCTGCAACCCTAGCAACAGGGGCCTGGAGGAAAGAATGAGGGCAGCTACCCAACAGAGGATGGCCACGTTTGAAGATGAGCAAATTAAACCGGTAGCATAGTATTAAGAACAACCTGTGTGCCTGTTTTTCTTCTTAGGGATTTTTTTCCTTTTTTGATTTTAACCCTTAGACTGAAATCTATCTTATGTGGTTTTTAACACATAGATAAATCAATGACTTTAGACTTGCCAGTGTCTTTGTTTGTTACTTTTAACTGTATCTTGGTTTGGGCTTTAGGAATTTCTCATATTGAACATAACACTATAAGTTTGTTCTCATAACAAGTAGTAAAAATCCTTGATTTTTTTGGTTTTGGGTCTCTTTTTTGTTGGGGGCGGGGGATGTGATTTTAGTCTTTCCTGGAGATGGTGTATTTCCTGGAGAATTCACAGTGCTGTTTGAAACAGTGCACAATTCATTGTCACCAGTTAAAAAGCATGAAGGAATTCAGTTGAAGCTGCTCTTTGTAGTATAGATGCACAAAATCATTAAAGAAGCAGTGGTTTAAGAAACTAATTTATTGTAAAAAAAAAAAAAAAAGATTTTTTTTTTTCACGGGACTATTTGCAAGATTTGCATTGGTGCTTCTAAAGTGGTTATGCTTATTGTGACAGATGTTTTCTAGAGAAATTGTTAAATGTTTCAGTTGTAAGATGCGGCAATCTGATGTATTTGCATGGGAGGTCCTGTGAATGAATTGGGATAACGCTACTGATGTGAATACAATAGGCTTCATTAATTACCCAGCTGTGGATAGTGATTCACCAGCCGCAATGCTGGCTGCACGTCTGGGAGAGAGGGGGCGTTTGTTTGAGGGAGAGACTGAATAATGAATACCTTAAACCAAATGATCTGTGGCTGAAGGGCAGACAAAGAGAGCTTTGGGGAAGTGACTGATTATCCTGTGTGGAAGGATCACAGCCATATCTGGCCTTCATGCTGAACCTCGCATGTGAGCCATCGCCCCTTCTTTTTGGGGAGAAAAAGGGGAAATCAAACCCATGTAGGAAGTAAGTGCACCTTGCCAGTGAAGGAGCTATTACTGCATTATGCTTATTTAGTTACTGTAATGAAGAATGGTGAGATGGAAAGTTTGGTTATTTTAGTTCTGTTTTCCAGTATTTTGACAAATGGAGTAGCCAATTTTTGGCAAGATAGCTACAGATCTTTGTTTTGTTTTCTCTTCCACTTTCTTACCTCCTATATGCAGTCTCTAACGTCTGTGCTGCAAGCTGATTGTAAGTCAGAGCCCAGAGCAAACAGAGCAGCAGATGGGATGATTCCTGGATGCTCTCTGATCAGACCAACGTGCTGACCGGGGCAACCGCAAGTCAGGAGCACGTTCCCTTCCACTGGCTCTGCTACACAGGCAATAATGTCCTGCTCAAGGCTGGGTGGAAAGCTAGAACAACATCATTTTAAACTGTTCAAGAAAAATTTACTGAAGCTTGGTTGTAGATGGGATGAGTTACTCCTTTCTTGGCTTTCCTTTTTTTCTTTTGCCTCTTCCCTCACTTGTTCTGTATTCAGCCTGATCAATGAAAGAGGACTGAAGGTGAAAGCTAGGAAGAACATATTCCCTCACTAGGTGTATTTGTTGACTTGCTGTAAAGTGCAAAGGGAAAGGTCTGGCACCTGTAAAATATTTGGTGACACCTTGAGTCTCAAATTATAGAATTGTCTGTATTTTTGTGAGGGGTAAGAAAGATGAGGGAAATGTTTTGGGCTGGGATAGGATTTGAGGCTGTACTTAAATGCTAGATGTTACAACTGTATCTTGTGCTCTTTGCAGAAGTTGCTAGTGAAAGCGAAGTTACAAATTTAAAGAGCTTGACACCCCCTTTAACAGCCCTTTCCTTTATTTGAGAAAGAGCAACCATAATGGAGAAAGATGTTAAAGAGCAACTGTAACTTTTATACTTCTTACATACTTCTTACATTCTTACATACTTCTTGCATACTTCTTACACCTTAATCTTAACTTTCAGATAAAAATTGTTATCCCAGGCAAAGGAATTGGTGTGTGGTTTGGGGTTTTTTGTTTCCAAATATATACAGGATATCTTTGTCAGCAGATTCAAGGAAAATGTCCCCCATCGCACCCACACATAGAAAAGAAATGAACAGTTGTGAGGCACTGGAGGAGGTAGGATCTTATTCAAAATAGGGAAACTTTGTATGGTAAATGGAATTGTCACAATTGTTTGACAATTTAGTCAAAGTAGTTGTTGCTTGCTTTTCATTTAAGTTAATTGACAGCAAAACCCTAGTGACTCATCTCCAGACCTTTCACAGAAGATTATACAAGTCAAATACTATGATGTTATTAAATAATTAGCAAAAAAAAACCAACCCCAAGCAGAAGAAATGTGAAGGCAGAAAAGACCTTTCTTTTTTTTCCCCTTGAAGAGAGAGGATTCCACTGAATTTTACAGCTTAAATTTTCAGTGATAATGGAGTTTGCCAGCAGTTCTGTAGCATGCGGAAAGAATGCTCACCACAAAGTTTGTAAAGTTCAGTATGAAGATACTTACAATTGCATATACTTCGAAGCTATTACAATCTCTTCTTAACAGTGGCTGCAAAACTTCTTAGGAGTTCAAGGTAACTGAGGAAAGAGGCAAAAGTCTCCATAGGACTAAAGAAAATAGTGCATCTTCTCTCAAAATCAAAAACTCTGCCATTTTACCTCTTTTGTAAAAGGCAGTGTGCCAGTTTGGGCTATTTTTATAGTTCAAAACTTGTCTGTTTAATTCCAATTTCTTGGTCATTTGCCACAGCAGTTCTTGAGAGAAAATGAAGCTGTTGTGCTACTTAGTGTTTTGTATCTCCAGATTGCTGTGATCCTGGCATAGGACAAAGTTCCACTGTGTTTAAAACACAAGCATAGTCTTATTTAAAAGGGAAGCATGCACCAGTATCCATAGGCTTTTCTGACCCTGGCGGTACCAGAAAAGGTAGTGGATTTGTATGTGGGAAATTTTAATGGTCTGTCATGTTTCTCCATAACAACACTTGGAGCTAAGATGGTCCTTCTGAATAACTAATATATATTTACCTTGTGGTCTAGGGAACTAAGTATTCGCCAAGAGAAATAACGCTGATTAACTGAGTTTACCTGTCAAAAGAGTAGAATAAGACAACAGACGGTGAAGGACAGAGTAGGTGGTGTTGGCAAAGCTTTTTTTTTCAGGCTTAAACTTGGAAGCATCTGATGTTAAATCCATCATGAACCAAGCCTTGTAATTCACTTTACTGCCTGTGGCTTGTTCTGCAGTCTTCATCAGCATAGTTTACAAAAGAGGTCTTGGAGGAACCTGACAGTCCTTCCTGACACGAAGAGCTGCAATGATTGCTACTGCCATTTTCTTTATGGCTTTGTCATGTGAATCAAAAAGATTGCCTGTTGGCGTTGGCTGTCTGAAAAACTTCCATAGTTGATCTTGACTAAAGGAACTTGTATTTCCCTGTTTTAAGTGGGCAAATGGTTTTGACTGATGTGAGAAATGAGTCTTCATGCTTATATTTATAGAGATTCTTACTCTGTGTAGCAGCAGCATTCTTTTCATAGCGAGGAAGCACAAGTTTTATACTTTATATTTGTTTTTCAGGACCTCTCAAGTCTATCAACAGAAGTACTGTATATCTAGTGATTGCTTTGGCATGAGAAATAGCACGGTCAAAACACTGTTTATTTTTCAGGCTTCCATTAGGGGTTTTGTTTAGGTCAGAAGGTTGGAAAGAAGAGGGCAGTATTTTGTGTGTGTGTTTTGTTTCCCTTCCTTACCTGTTTGCAAGCAGGTAACTAACTAAAATAATGTAAGAGAGATTGTTTGGAGACAATATGCTACTGATCCATACCACAATTGCTGATACTGTTTTCAAATGTGTTTTCTTGTAAATAATCTCACTTATTCCCTTTCCCTTCCCTCCCTCCCAAACAAATTCTCCGGAGGTAGGTCTTTGTACTTGAAAGTGTTCATTCAGTGTGGATAAGCAAATAATGTTGGGTAACGTGACAGCAGAATTGAAGTGCCCACAATGGGAAAAAGAATTTAACTTCATTGCTGTGCTATCTTACAGTGATAAGATTTTATTTCATGCTGCTAAAATCTGCTGTCAGTAGATACTATTTTGGCTATTACAAAATGCAGTATTTAGTGAATCTTTTTTCCTCGCCATATGTGTGCATGGAGGAGAGAAGTATAGATATTTTTGAGGAAGGGATGAGGAAGAAAGAAGTAGGTAGGGGCAATGTCTGAAGACTGTGCCAGGCTAGCATGGAGACCTGGACAACACAGGGTAGGAGCAGGAAACACAGCCGCCTCTTTCAACAAAAATTCTGGGAACCTAAGTGTAAAAGGACCCTGTAGCAAGAAGCACCTAGTTCAAATCACTTTGAAGGGCGGTTTTTCACCTTCACTGGACGGAAGAGGTGGACTCAGCACAAAAGGGTCACTTGGCTTGTTCTTTCTGTTTTGTTTTCTAACTTTTGGCTCCTATCCCCACTACTCCCAGGATTCGACATGCTTGCTTCGCAGTGCAGTACTGCAGGGAGAACCGAGGCAGCACAAAGAGGAGAAACACTAGAGGCTGAGTATCTGGCAGCTTGACGCACCTTGAGGGTGATTGCTTTGTTTGTTTGAAATACCAGCAGAAAGATGAAAGCTGCACAAAACTCTAGCTAATAACAGTTTCAGCCTTAACAGCAGTATAATAGTGCAGGTATCTTCAGGGAAGGGTTAAGGAGGAAGGTGTTTGCTAGTTTCGCATTCACTTTTCCTAAATTCCTGATTCCTCTGTCACTCCAATATCTTTATTCCCTTAAGATTTGAGCTGTACCAGGTAGATCATCCTACAGAACCTAGATACATAGACAAGACCAACAGCATATTTTTAAATTTTTTTTTAAAAACCAAATAGAATACATGCATGGCAAAAATGTGAAGGTAGATTGTGAAGTAGGGAAAATTTCTACAAAGCCTTGATTAATTTATTTAACAAGAGAACAATATATTGTATGTCTTTACTTGGATGTCATACATAATGAAAATAATAATAAAAGGCAAGTGATGTGTGATCTCCCCCCACATGCATACCTTCCAGATGCTTACTTGTATTGCTTCCTGTATCTTGCCTTTTGAAAAGTGTGGAGGTTGAGAAAATGTTGTTTGAGAAAGGGAGAAAAAAGTTGAGTGGGATAAAGTATTTGCATAGCTCTGAATTATACGGAAATAAAGGGGCATACTTATAAGACTTAGCTTGCTTAATAATCATAACAACTTTCTAATGGTACTAATGGATTCCCCATAATTTGTTTTCTTCAAATGACATTTGAATGCCTATTTAAAAAAAAAAAAATCACAAAACAGTCTAGAGGTTAAAGAACTTAGTTTTCATTCAATTATGACATTAATGTCTCTTTGTTAGAATATTGGATAACAACATTGTAGAGGCCTCTTCAGACTGGAAGAACTACCAGTCTATTTATCACCGTTTCAGTTTGTATCTAGAAATTCTAAAGCAGGCCATCTTCGGTTTAGCTGGCATTTGTCTACACAAAAGCACTTTCAAACTTCAGGGTTTTTATCCCCTGAAGTTTTTTTTTTACCACCAACCAAACAACAAAAGCCCCACAAATAAACAAACAAACAAAAACAACAACAACAAAAAGAAGACTGAAAATTTTGCTAAATATAAAGCGGTAGAAGCATATTAGTAGCAACAAATCAACCAATGACTTAACTATATCTTTATTTGTTGTTTTGACTGAGTAAAAATGAGAATCTACTTTCAAGTTAATAATGCTTGGCAAACAATCATGCAAAGAACAATCATGCAAAGAAATGCAGTTTTCTGACTGATGTACTAGAAAATACATGCATCAGTAAATAGGATGATGTTGCTTCTCCAGCTAACTTCTGTAGGTCAGCATTAGTAAGTCAGCTTTCTTTGCAAACCATGTTTTGTTTCTTTAGCTTATTTTTCTTGTATAACTTGTCTCATCTGCAAGGCTTTTGTCTCTTATTTGTATCCTCAAGCCTTAAGTATACAGTATGTATCTTGAGAAAAAGATTAGGCATTTTAAAATCCTGTTATGTCATACAAAAATCCATTCAAAATAAAATATGAAATTCTAGTGATTTATGCAAACCTGTGTCTTAATAAACATTAAGAAGTGCAGTGCTATCTGGCACAGTTAGGGTACTGTGTTTTTGCCTAATTGTAGCACAGAAGGCAAATCTTGTCTCTCATATTTTTGAGATTGTCTTTGCTTGGCATGTACCTGGCAAGTAAACATTGATAAGTATAAGAACCGCATATGTGATATATTAATACGTTACCTAAAGAAAAGACTTGCTGTACCCATTAGGGATTTTTAAGAAGGTTGTACGATGATGTTTTGTCAAAGAGCTGCTGAGTATACTGCAGAGCTTTTATAAATACAGAAGACAAGGTTGACATAGGGGAAATGAAACTACTAAAAGTGCATAAAAATCGATGGATATCATACTCTAACTCTCCATGTGGATACTATAATTTCACATGTCTAGCAGAGAAGTAGTATCTGTGGATACTGCAGCCACTGCAATATATTCATAACATAGCTTACTACAGTCGGTCTTTCCCACCTAAAGAAATATTAAAACTAGTCTTTTCTTAAAGTGATAATGTTAGTTGAGAACCAACATGTTGTCTTACTGCCAGACCTGCAAAAGACCACTTGTTTGCTCTGAGCAGCAAAACTCAATAATTGAAAAGATTCCCTTTAAAAAGAATGTTGTGATTTCATCATGAAATGGTCTGAATACGGGACTTTACAGTTATATTGCTAGAATGCAATGAAAGCAGATATCAAGACAGTTGTGTAGAGGATTTTTAAAATTCATCACAGATTAAAGTTATTAGTGTATATTCAGTGGGTTTTTTCAAGGCAGACCATTCATGGCAACTTCAGAGTTCCGTGAGCAGAGTTCAGAAAAAGGTCTGCTGAGAAACATACCTGTTGCTTTATATAAAAAGATATCATATTTTTATCTTGCTCTTTCCAATGCCTGCTCATAAAAATCTAAAAGATTAACATACAGAATTCTAAAAACTAATAAACATTTGTTGGCCGGTTTTGCAGGATGAAGTGTTGCCTTCTGTCTTTAGCATCACGGAGCAGTTCCAGTGTCCTAGCTCTGCAAGAAGACATTCATTGAAATCCATAAATTGGTGGAAAGGCATGTGCTTGGAACAAAGTTGCGTGAGAATGTCCTTGGCTATTCTGAGTTATAAAATATTGTCATTATGCCTCAGTTTCCTACACATGTAAAGTGGAAGAGGTCAGGAGACTTCCTCAAAGTCAGAGTGCTCATGGCAAAGCCTATGCCTGCAATGAACCTCCTAATTGTGTCGTCTTTTTTTTAACAATTAAACTAGTTGCTGTTAGTTAGCAATACGATTCATGTAATGGATTATACTCAAAGATCTTTATATGTATGCATGATATGTTTTTACAGTAATTCAGTAATTGCCAGTCTTTGCAATGACAATCCTGTCACAAAATTGACTTCACAAATTATATCAATGAAGTCACCGTGGTCCAAGGTGGAGAGTTATGCCTGTGTTAGAATGCTGGAAGTATATAAAGTTCAGGAAAAAAACTTTTACCTGCTTGATACTGGTTCTCAAAGTTTTTGGCAAGTCTTTAAATACTTACTGAATCAATTTTCTTTTTTTTGGTAATGCAATTTTTTAATGTACATTAAAGACCTTTTAACTTATTTCCCAGAGAATCATTAAGAAAAATGGAATGGAAAAGATCTGCTCATTCATCTGTTAATTTCTTTGCCAAGATATGACTGTTCGTGTGTGGGGTTTTCTTTTGTTTTTTTAACTAATGCTCTGTACAGTTTAGTACTAAATGACTCATGTGCTGGAACTTCCACCACTTGCCTACTGAGACTGTTCTACAATTTAGAAAAAAACCTAGGAAGTGGGTTTTTTGATAATCACCTTCCTTTTTTGCCCCTATAGCTCAAGCTATATACTCATTTAAGTAGGGTTAAATCGATTAAATCTGTGTTAGAGTAGGAAGGGCACCTGGAGGCTGGGTGTCAGAGAACAGAAGTGCTGATTTGCAAACCTATCTTCAAAAGTGTAATTACCCAGTTATATCAACAATGTCATTCGTGCTTTTGGGCATAATAATTTTTTTTCTAATTAAAGGTGTGTTTTATGCTTCCATCTATCATCTGAAAGTGTGACCATGCAAATAAAAAAGTGCCATGTTTGATAAATAAGCTAGATTAGTTGATCTCGTGTTTATTCTTTGTAACTTAACTTTGATTTTTCATTAATTGGTAAAAACTCTGCACTGGTGTCTTAATTGCTCTCGGGGATGAAAAATATTGACTTAATAGGTACAGGGCTTTCTAGCTGGCATGAACTAAATGAGGAATTCATGTCTATGTCCAGCATAAGCATCTCTCTTTCCCCTCAGGGCAGCAGAATCTTTCTGTGAAATTGAAACAAAAGCGTCACATAAAAGTGTCTTGAGTTGGCTGTGTGCTCTGAGCTTCTCTTGAGATAATAGGTACTAGTTATTGACAAATAAGTAAATGTTTTATAACAGCACTGTACCCATAAATGCATTCATGCCCGAAGTTCCTAGAATAAGAATGCGAAAAAACAGATCCTTTTAAGTCCAGATTTTTTTGTTGTTGTTACAATAACCTGGAAATAGTTATTTTAGTTTTGATGTGATGCAGCTTTGATTCCTTCATGCAAGATACCAATACACTGCATTGTAGGCTGTATCTTAAAAACAAAGTTAGAGCTAGCTCTTGATGCCCAGCTATCAACTGTGCACAAATGAATCCCCTTTTCCAGACAGATGCCCATGCAGAGGGTGAGGTACAGGGCATGTGAGAGGCAGGGGTGAGATATTTGGTGAGGGGCCATGCTCTGAAGTTAGGTGAGTCTGGGTCATATCTATATGTGGAAGTTGCAGTAGCTAGTCCAGACTTACTTTCTGTAGTCTGCTCAAAAGTCCTGTCTGGCATGGGTACTGCTACTCTGCTTGTGAAAGTCAGCTCCCCTCACTTAGAGCCGCGCTTGGGACCTCCTGACGTGCCCACATGGGAGGGGATTAAGTGCAGCACAATGATTATGCATGAAATCACATCTCAGACAACGGAGTACCGACCTCTTCCTTCTGTAGACATAGCGTACGTGACAAATAGCAAATCTAGTTTCACATCCAGCATGTTCTTGGTTGCTTTTCTTTTTCTTTCCAGAACAGGTTTTCTGATTTCTTTGTTAGTAATGTAGTTTGTTCTTAACATAATTCACAGATAAGAGACTTTCAAAGGCAGAAGTCACAGTGTAGGAACATAACTGTAACTGAAAGATAATAGGAAGTAAGCAGCAAATGCTGAATGAAATACCCTAATTTGGGGGTGGGGAGGATTGTGGTGTGGTTGTTTGGGGGATTTTTTGGGAGGGGGTGTTAGGATTTTTTGGGAAGGTCTTGTGCTGTTGTGGTAGCTACTTGCTGATCCAGAATAGAGCTCTCCGATCAGTCGTGGGAACCAATCCTGATAAGAAGAGCTGGACAGCTTGTTAATTTTTGTTTAATGAAATCAGAGCCTAGTTAAGACTCCAGATAGCACAAGCACTGCGGTTGACTGTGTGTTCCCATTGATTCTGAACACCTGGTCGCGTGATAGAAAGTACTGTTTTTCAAACTGCATTAAATTGAGAAGCAGATAGCTTTGCTGCAAGTTGAGTTTTAGAGTACAAAAACATTTTCTCCCAACAAGAGGTTAGCAATTAAACCAGTGACTGTGAAGGTAAATTGAGCAAAAAATGTCATGCTATTTAAATCTTTTTTGTTGCCCTGGATAGAAACACAGAGCAGATTTATAATTGTGTGTGCTCTTTGCTTTAGAATGGCTTATTTTTCATGCTGCAGTGTTCTCGCATGTAAAGCAAACCCATTTGCAGTGTAGCAGAGGTAGCATTGAAAGCTGCAGCACTGAGATTTTTGGGAGGAAATACCTGTTCTGTTCCACTGGTTGGATTGAGATTGGAGCCTGACAGTTAGTCTCCTTTCATATGATTCTTAATGCCTTTTTGTGTACTTTTTTCTTTTTTTTTCCTAAGCTTGTGCTTTTAGGAGGAAAAAATACTGTTCTGATTAATTTTCAACTAGGTTCTATTGAATAGCTGGCATGACTCTGCTCTACAAATGTCATGTAATAGTTCTGCCTCTAGTGAATGTAATTTTTATTGTGTGACATGAGCTTAGTCTAGAATGTATTGGGAAAAGAATAGGAAGGCTGTTTCTAGTGCAAATAAAAAGCAAATAAAAAGCAGCATTTTTAAGGAAGAGAATTAACAGCAGATGCACGAGTATGTCAAAGCCAACTTTTGCATTCAGAATAAATGAGTAAAAGTGGTGCAGGTGAATGAGTTTTTTTTACTGGGGAGAAAAAGAAAACCTTACTAATCTAAGTATCCATCTGTTACCTCCTCCAGCTTTTTACAAAGCTGTCAGCTATCTGCACTGGAGGGTACTTCCAGATGTGCGTAACACCAGCGAGGCCGTATCCGGGGGCCAGGAAGCTGAGTGGGGGTCCCTGACCCAGGGCTTGCCCCCTGGCAAAGAGTGGTCTGCCTGCAGCAAGCTGGACACCTGGTGGCTGCTCCCACCCGGCCTCCTGCGCCTTCAGCCGAGAAGCTGCTCCAGATCTTGCCAATTTACCTGCTCATCTGGTTGTCGTCCCCTGCTGTCACATAGCCCAAGTCTTAAACAAATCGAACACTTCTATTTCACAGAAAAGTTTCAAGCTAATGGTGAAATAGACACAACTGAGAAGGTGGGTATCTTGAGGGAGGACAAGAGACTACCCACTGAATCCAGACGTATCCTGAAAAATTTGTCTGGCTGTGTCCTGAGGAACAAACCAGAATCGGATAGGTGTACTGTCTCAGTCCTCTCTTGCATATTAGTGTAACATATAAAAAATATTTCCTTTGCATCACCAAGAACAGCCAGGTCTTTAGTTTGAGAAGTGCTTGTATTTATCACAATTCATTCCACATGAGTGGTTTTTTGATGTTTTTAGAAATTGAGGGATTTTTTTCTTTAAAAAAAAACAAAACTCAGAATTTACAAGAGCAGTTGTTTTTGTTGTGAAGCGTTTTTAAACACATTCTGTTAGTAGGCTCTTGGATAAGATTGGATAGTTTATGACATAGGATAATCTCGGCAATTTATTAATGAAAGTTCTTTAAATTGTTGGCAGACTGTATTTGCATCCAGAATATCATATGCTATCTGTGATATGCCTGTTTTTTAAGAGGATGTATAGAAGTAAAATTTCTAACTATATGGGTATTTTCTGTCTGTTGTATGAGAATACAATTTTGAATAGCTGTAGTTAATATAACTAGAATTTCATTGTGGAGTTCAAATAGTGTCATCCTGTGGTTATTTGGTGTCAGAGTACACTTTTCACATTGCCTATTTACTTCCTTATAGCAAGCCACTGACTAAGAATCAAGATACGTAAGGTTTCTTTCATTTTTAGTAGACAAGCATTGCAAGTTGCTTATGGTTTTGTCAGCAGCTTTCAGTTTGGGGAGCTGAAATGAACCTGTTTAGCATTTACAGGTATGAACAACTTATTTTAAAACTCGTCGGTAAAATAACTCTTAGCTTTGACACACCTTTATTCTAGGTTTTTCTGCTTACTGGATACCTCTGTGTAAGTATGCCATATGCTGCTGTATACATGGGCGTTTCATAGGAAAGCCAAATCACTTGAGATTTACAGTGGTTTTACATTGGCAGTAAATTTCCAGGTGACTTAACCACCACTGAATAGGACCCCCAGGGCATTTTCCAAATGAGCATTTTTAGCAGTAATGGCCTTGAACTTTTTGTGGGTAGACAGGGAACACAATTCAGTGTTTCTTGGCAAGATGGGCAGGTCACTTCTGAGGAGACAATTTAGCCTCCTGTGCGTTCAGATTTCAGAACAGCAGTAACTGTTCTGGTGAGAATACGTACTTTGTTAAAATGTTTCTGGAACATTTTGAAACTCCCTTTTTTGTACAGCACTTTGTTTCTTAACTAGGTCAACAATTCTAGTATCTTCACTGAAATTGCGTTTCAGTGTTGGAGATTTGTCTTTTGCACCAATTATTTTTGTTTTAAGCTGACTATATGTATGGTTGGCTATTTTTTCTAC
Organism: Calonectris borealis; assembly: GCF_964195595.1. Lineage (NCBI taxonomy): Eukaryota > Metazoa > Chordata > Aves > Procellariiformes > Procellariidae > Calonectris > Calonectris borealis. Next base: position 37,059,907 of record NC_134352.1, read on the forward strand.
ATATGTTACGGCATAGTGTCTTTTGGTTTTAAAATTGCACATATCTCTACCTGATTTCTTAAACTTTATTAACTTATAATTAAACTTTATTGGTAAAGTTGTTCATGTTGTCTAGTGTATAAAAAGATGTGTTGCAGGTGAATTATTAAGACAATTCATCGTTATGGGGTTAACAAAAGGGTTTTATTAATGCTTAAACAATGATCAAATTATAATTAATTGATGATTGAATGAAAATTAAATGGTAATCAGCTAAGCAATAATTGAATGGTAATTAAGCAGTGATTTAACCCAATTTTCAAGAAGGGTAAGAGGGAAGACCCTGGCAATTACGGGCCTGTCAGTCTCACTTCAGTGCCTGATGAAATTCTGGAGAAGGTTATTCTGGGAGATACTGAAAAACACTTGAGAGACAATTCAGTCATTGGTCATAGGCAGCATGGGTTCACAAGGGGAAAGTCCTGCTTAACCAACCTTATTTCCTTTTATGACAAGGTCACCCATCTAATTGACCAAGATGTGGTCACAGCACCAAGCCTGTCAGAGTTCGAGGAGTGTCTGGATAATGCTCTTAGTCATATGGTTTAGTTTTAGGTAATCCAGTACTGTGCTAGCAGATCTCTGGTTATTGATGGGAGAAGAGGAAAACGCCATGCAATTTATCTGATTCCCCCGCCCCCCGACGTGCTCTGGTCTGAAAGCACACGTAGCTGTGGTAAGCATTTTTACGTGTACGCATATTTCTGACTAGAGCATTCTTTTTGAGACTTGCTTTGTCAGGCTACTGGTGCAGCTCCCCATGCTTATCTTTAGAGTGAAATCTTAACAGGCCCAGTTAGCACTTGCCACCTCTCACCGGTTCTAAAGCTTCTGCGCTTCCTGGCTCTGCCATATACCCCAGTAACATCCTGCTTTTCCTGCCTAACTTGCGTGGTATTGCTTGTATTTCTGCACAATTTTCTGTCTGAAGATGGACTTCCTATGAAATAAACTAAATATTTTAATATACTGCTTTGAAGTGTCCCAGACCAGTCGTAGCCTAATTTAGACTTCTTGTCGTGTGAGTGCTGCTTAAATGAGCAACCAGTAAAGGTGGTAGAAGTTGAAGCCAGCAGATGTGATCTGTATTAAGCTACAGAGTGGTCATTCAGGAGAATTAAAGAAAGCAAGCGCTGGAAGTACAATTGACTGCACAGTACAATAGGGAACCAGTACACCTGAGAAGGTGGGCTGCATGAACTAATAGTTCTCTGCCTATAACTTCCGTAAGTACATACTCCAAACATCCTAAATTCCACTTCTATTCTAGAGTGATTCAAGTATCTTTGAAAATGTGATTTCTCTTAATTTTTAAGTTTCTTTAAGCAATCTCCCATGTGCATGCATGCAGGTGCACGCACAAGTCATCTAAAGCAGCTAATAATAGAGAAATGATAAAAGGGCTAGAGAATAAATACAAAGAAATGGTAGGGTCTTAAATGCTAGCAGATGAAAAATACGTTGTTCTATCGCACTTTGAACAGAAAACTATTGCTGTTTTGTTGCTTGCAAGCTACGGAACTGAAAGCTAAAGCAGAAGCATGCTGCTTGAGCTGATGCACTCCTCCTGATTGAAACATCTTGTCGCCACGTGCCAAGGAAGGCTTGAACAGAGGTGATTCATCTGGCTTTTCAAACAGGCAGATATGCACCCTAGCTAGTGTTACTGGGTGACTGAGTAAACGTAACTTATCTAGTCTCACAAAACGTGATGCTGCTTTGCTTACTGTCATTGGTCTTGTAATTGTTTTGTACTCGAGTGGGAGGTGAGGAAGTGACAGCGATAATCTGCTGAAGTGCATTAAAATCTCTTCAGATACAATGGCAGACTTCTGTTGCAAAGCTTCTCTCTTACAGCAGTAAGTTAAAATCTGCAGTAGCGGTGTGCCATGTTGATTTTTTTGACATGAAACACTTACTGTACTGGTGAGAGTTTGCGTCTGTGAACTCCCGACAATTTTAATGGCCTTTTCTCTCCTTGTTCCCACTTATTCCTTTTCTCTATCACTTATTCCTTGGAACTTGCTTTGGTGTATGAGCTTTCTGTGGAAAAAGGAATATTATAAATGCTGTGATTAATGCTTTTTACTTATTGTCATACTAAAAAACAAGTAGGGGTCCCGTGGATATCTTGTATGGTCTGTCACGTAGTTTGTCATGGGTATTTTTTCCCCATAGACTATTCCATTCCTTTTAATGCTACACTGTTGTTAAAATGATGGACTCTTTGGACACCAATGTTGAGCATTTCTCGTCATTACTTTAGACATAATAACAGAGGGCTGTTCAGGGAGGTTTTGGTTTTTGTTTCTTTCCCCCCCCCGCCCCTTCTTTATGGAAATGGTACCCTGTTCAGAGCCTGCCTTAGACCACTAGTTTGCCTTCTTTCTTTTTTCTCTCTGAGTGGTATTACCTCCTAGAATTAACAAGGAGGCCAGCTGAGAAAAGTGTTCTTTTGTGTTACCTTCAGTAGAGCTTGCCACTTAAGAAGATAATGTTATTGACCAATTAGAATTTTGATTAACAGGATTTATTTATTTTTTTAACGTGAATGGGTAGGCAATATGAAATCAGATTTCCTAAACCACAGGAGTGGATTCTCAAAGGCTTCTCACTTGTTCTTAACTGACTGTTTTTGTAGGTAGAGCAAAATACATTATGCCTGGACTATGTCTTAGGTAGGACAAAACATATTTATTTTGTCTTTGGTTTGTCTTCCTGTTATTTAGTAAATAAATTTGGACCATTAGTTTTCTGTTAGTTTTTCTATATTTTCATAGTGCCGAACTATTAGATTCTGTGCTGTGGTTTTCAGAGAAGTAGGTTCCTGTTTCAGAAAGCTGCATTGAACCCATGTATATTGAAAGCAATTACAAAGTGAAGACACAGGAAGCTTTGAAACGTCAGTGCTGGGGAAGAGGTTACCTGCATTGCTCAGTCACACAGTTAAACTTGGTTTGGTCCTGAAAAACTCTGCTTTTATGTTTCAAACTGGACACGGGGATTTTTAATGGGACCAGTGTAATACTGTCTGTTTCAGGTGTTGTTTTTGTGCACAGCGTAACAAGGACCTTTCAAGGGCTGGCCCACTTTGCTAAAATAATTAAATTTAACAGAATGGCTGGAGAGTAAAACTCAGGCAATTGTAGGTAGGGGGTGTAAAAAAAAAAAAAAAAAAAAAGGGCTGGATACTTGTTAATGATAAAACAAATGTTTGAGCTTCATACTATCAAGATGTTTTAAGGATGTTTAAAGGCTCTCTGCTTTAAGCTCCCAGCTGGCACTCGCAAAGAATGTGATTACTGTCACACTGCAGGGGCTGTTTTTTCCTTGACTGAATGGTGTGCTTTCCTGTCTTCACCTGCTTTACAGCTCCCTCTCACACCGTCAGTGACCTGATATGAAAAGGCTAGTATTTCTCCTTAGGGACTTGCTGTGGTTCCCTTCCTCTATCTTTTGCTGCCTTCCCATGTATTATCTCCAACAAAAACTGGAGGTGTTTTGGTTCCAGTGAAAGTGAGATTGTTCCTAAAGCTAGACTCTGTTCTATTAACAGCAAGAAGAATTAAAAAAAGCAACCCATCTTTCTCCTTTAAGTAAGCCGTAAGAGTACCTTCATCCTATTCCAGCATTTTCAATATTCTTTTAAACTTTTAATTCAGAAGCAAAGCGCACTCGTAATATGTAGTTGTTCATGACTATTAATTTGTGTTGAGCTTGATTTGAAGTACAACCTATTCCTAAGTTGCTTAAGGAAATATGCTAAAGAAAACCATTTCAGCAAAAAACCCAACTGACTCCAAATGACCAATAATCCCAAAACAAAACCCTATAATAAAATCTTAGAAGTAGCTTTAGTCATAATGTTCATAAAACTGTATCATAAAAACATGAATAAAATACCTTTTTACAGAGTCAGGACCTATGTGTTCAGGGTTTGAAAATGCACAAGAAAGTCAGGCTTTGAAGAAGCTTCTTCAATGTCTTGAAACTAAACTCTAAAGCACTTGGGGGGACGGGCAGAATAGATACGGAGAAGTTATGAGGAAGCGAAAAAGGGATTTCAGCCTTATTCAGTCTATGTCGATGGTGAATGTTATCTTTTGTCTGACAAGAGTTGCTTGCAGCTCAGGTTTCTCAGGATCTGAAAGTGTAAAAGATAATTGGTGCATTAAAAGCAGCGCCAAAGTCCCCAGAAGTGCCTGCTCTGTTGGGGGGGGAAAGGGAGGAAGAGTGCTTCTGCAAGTGCACTGCCCTGGTGAGATAATGTTTCTGATACAAAATTCATGCATGAAGGCAACTTTCCCTGTAGGTAGTGTTTGTTTAAAACCTCTATTGCTTCTTGTACAGATTGTTTTATTTCAAAAAATGAGGCTGGCAAGGGAGTAAACACTTCTCACTTCCTTTGAGAGCTGGAGAACATCCTCCAATTGCTACAGCTATAAGCGTATGGAAGTGTGCACCAGCGCAACCTCTATGTTGGTTTGGACACACCTTAATCCCCTCGCCCCCCTCATTTCTTGCTGCCACTTGACTGTATCTGCTAAGCAGCAAGAGGAAATAGCATGGCTACAATAGAGATTTAAAGTTAAAAATATGAAAGAAGTCTTAAAAATACACTCTGAAATGATAATTTTCTACTTACAGCTTGCAGGATTGAAACAAATGATAGCTGTTCAGAGCCTTTAAGGCAAAAAAAGAAGAAGAAAAGTGTCTTTTGTGAAATGATACTTCCATATTAAGAATAACTGTAAATTTCTTTCGTATAAAGTACTTGAGACTAAAAAACTAGTAGTAGTCCTGGTCGTGACTTTGTGCATGTTTCACTTTCCTCACCCCCTGCCTTAAATAATAGTCTGAGCTTTGGAGCAAATTTAGTTAAATTCAGATGTTAACACCTGCAGTCGTTTTCTTTCTCTTCCTGTGGTTTTATTTGCTTCAAGTAATTGTCAAAGAGCGCTGTTACTGCATTTCCTGTTTGAAGCCATCATGAACAGTATGCAGTCAAAGGATATAGAGGACATATATGCAGTCACCCTTGAAAGAAACTTTATAGGTGTTTTTTAAAAACAGCGGGCTGTTCTTAAGCTATGTAATTAATAAGCAGCTTTATTCGAGCTGACCCTCCACAGCATGCAGCATACTCCTGGTTGGATCAGCTAAGGTAAATGCTCTCTAACCTGCTTTTTGCTAGTAAACGTGAAGAGCTTGGAGGGGAGATTGATTTCTTTTTGTACCTTTCCTCCTTTCCTGCTCTGTTTTTCCTACAAAAAAGTTAATACTGCTTTAATAAGAAAAATTGCTGATACTGTAAGAGAATGTACTCCACTCTCACTATCCATTAATGTAATGTTTGCACTTACTGCCTTTGTGACTGGTATTTAACAATAAGCAGTAGTTTTGGTTTTGCATTAGATCAACTACCGTGGAATAAACTTCGTAGTAATGAAAATTACTTTATTGGTTTTTGCTTTAAATTTTAAACAATGTATCCTTTTTAATATCTTCATTTCTTCATACTATTTAAAATTTCTATAAATGGGATGAAATTAAAGTCATACATAAGATATAAAAGCCTTAAAATGTGACAAAGTTGTTTAGCATAATAGTCCTGCGTGTTCTTGCAATGTGAATCGTACACTCTAAAATAAGTTGCATTCAGAGTTCAGAAAGTTTAAATGGGAAAAAGCAAATAGGTGTTTCACCATTCGTCACTTCGATTAACTTTCCGGTTCAGACAGAATAAGCGCCTTGTCTTTTCGACATGAGCTGTATGGTCTTCTGCCACTCTGAGCACCATAAACTGTGTAAAGAGCGAAAACAAAGAGTGATGGAGCTGTTGCCTCGACCTGTGTTCTTCAGCCTCTGTTGGCCTCTTTATCTGGCAAGTCTACACAGACAAATGCAGCAACACTTGCGAACTGCACCATATTGAAAGCTTGATGGTAGGACAAAGCAGAGAACTGTGAAGTATTGTGCATGTTTGGGGATCTCATTAGGTTTGGGGTGCAGCCCAGGCTTTGCAGGAACACTTTTTCACGAGATTGCTAGTGGGCTGATACTACATAATTACCTGACTGGTAGCTGTAAGTCAGTATGATACTTTTTTCTTTCTTTCTTTATAACCAATAATTTGGAAAAGAACAGCAGAATTTTCCTGTTTCAACTTGTTCTTTAAACAAGCAGCTAGCAGTGTAAGAGAAGTCCTAGTGTGTTGCGGTTGATATTGCGGTGCCGATACGCCTTTTTGCCTTCAGTTTAATTGCTTTTTCTTTCCATTTTCGTGTGGCAGATTTATACCGGATCTTTTATATTAACTTGGTCACTGTAAAAGTCATTTGTTTAGCAGAGTGGGGGTATAAAATTCCACTGCTAACAACAAATACTGCTAAGCTTTTGTTTGCCTTTTAAGAGGTGCAATTACTGTCAGTTTTCTCCAGTCTTACAGATATGTCCTCCCACCATGTATTTTTTTTTTAATTAAAAGACGACAGATTGAAAAACTGCTTGCTACTGATTGCAGAACCATGAAATTAAAGGCAAATGTGGCACTATACAGGCTATGGAAGACGAAATACATTTTTAAGAATGAACGTGTTATCAGAGACTATTATTCGTGATCTCTAGTTTGGCTTTGTCATTCAGCAGCTTTTGATTTAAGGGGGGGGAGTCTGTTTCAAAGAGAACTCTCCTGGAGGGCACAAGTCCTGCACGCTGACAGGGGCTGAGTGGAGAAAGTCTTCTGCACCCTTGAGTATTTCCAGGCTGACAGGAGCACACACGAGCCCTTTGGGTTTGTTCCCAGGGCTTCAGCTCAACACGGCGCTTGATGCTGCGGTGAGCTGGAGGAGTGTGCCACCTCTCAGTGAGCAAATGAGGAGACGGATCGACAGAGAGATTTCCCTGCCCTTTCCATGTACGTCTTCTGCACAGGGGTGTAACAGCAGGATGGAAGTTAACCCTCTGTCAGAACAAGGATTTGATATGTTAACTTTGGACTTTGTCCAAAAGACATTGTGAGGAAGCAATAATACAAGTGTCAGAATTTCAGGAGCTGCCAATCAGAATTTAGGGTTGCTTGCGCAGCAAGAGAAGCCCACTGCAATGTATCCGTTTACAGCTCTGGCAGGTTACAATATATTAGACTTCAAAATGCTCTAACTTTGAGTACTTGCTTTCTCAACTTCTCCTAATCCAAGCAGCTAGCATTGGGGGAGCATTGCTGCGTTTCAGAACAACTTGGAGCCTATCTTCTCAAAAGTAAACCCACCAAGTTTTAAGGAGAGATAAGCTGTACAGTTACTGGACTAAAATTGTCAATTGTTACATGCTTGACAGGAGTTAACCATGTTTCAGTTCCAATTTTGTTACATATTGAATCAAGTTTAGAAAAGAATTGTGTAGCATGCAAATTCTGAGACTGCAGAGAACAGTATTTTCTTATCAAGCTTTTCTACGTTAGTCCAGCTCTTGCTATTTAAAGTTGATCAAACTTTCACTAACCAGAATAATTGAGAAAATTATGTGAAGCTACCTAATTATGAAGTGAGAACTTCCTTAGAGACTTTTAAAGTTATTTTCATTCTTGGATTTCACACTGTTGGTTGATAATTCCCATGTTTTATTGCAGCTTTTTGACACATACATGGGATTTAGATGATCGTCTTCGAGGTAGAGAAAGATCTTCTTTTGGGTAATGAAAATATGTCATATTAGCACTGTACTAAGACCTTTCTCTGAAGTGTCTGACAAAAGAAACTTTGTGTAGAAGGATTTTTTGGGTTTTTTTTTAGTTTTTTTCTTACCCTTGAGGTGTTCTGTTTAATAAAATTGCTTTGCTCTATATGGTGTTAGTGATAGGAAAAGCTAGCAAAGCATTTTTTCCCCCTTCCTGTTCTGATTGTTAGGCAAGAAGTGCCGCAAACAGGCATATAAACTTAATTTAAACACTGCAAGTAGCTTTTTTCAAAACTAGGAGAGACAAGTACTTTTGCTGGGGTTTTGCTATTTAGATGGTGTTACTGCAGCACGCATTTATTTCTTGAAGAGCCTCTGTTAGTCCCTTAAAAGCTAAGAAGTGGGAAAGCTTCCCAGAGGCCTTGGACTTAGTGTGGGAAAGGTGCTACTGTATTTCTGTATGCGTGCGTTGTAGCCAACAGTCCTGGAAAGTACCTGGCTAGTGGTGGCTGCACAGTACAGTAAGTTGGTATGTATGTAGTAAATGAGGGACCTCATAGCTTATGTGCTTGGCATGTAGAGAACTGATGAAGGCAGTAGCTAAGTGGGACTGCTCTGCCACAGAATGTGCATATATGTGCATATATATATATGTAGCGCTTATGTATCCCATGGAGTCTCCAAACTATGTCATGCTGTGAGGAGTTGCATACAAATAATGATGCATAGTTATGCACACATTTCTATGAATGAAGATGCAGTCATATATAGAATTATTAACAAGTATGCATGTAAAAGCTTCTGAATAGTCATTATCTCACTTTCTCTGCAAGTACAGATTATGATAGATGGCAAGATAAATGACCAGGGTGAAATCTCACAGGAATTTTTATTGCACTCTTACTGAAAGAAACCAGGTTGGAGATTAACCAATAGACATCATTTTAACAAAGGAATGGTTGGAATCTGGGGCCTCAGTTGTTCCACATGAGGAATTTTAGAGGGTTAAGGGAACAGTTTCAAACTTGACAAGTAATGTCCTATTTTGAAGCCAACTGTACGTGAAGCAGGAGGGTAGAGAGAGTGGAAGGAAAATACCATGAGTTGACCAAGTGCAGCCATTTTGCAAATATTCCATATACAGAAAATTATTTATTTGTTTCCTCAACATTTAGAAAAGCACGCCTTTGCTTGACAGCTGTGCGACAGGGTTGGCGTTAAATACTATTTAAACCTCCTGCTGTGAATGGACTGGCTGACTTTTCCGTTGAGAAATATGAAGTGTCAATAGGCACAATTCCCTAAGAAATTTAAAGGGGTGTATGGGCAATTGTCACTTATTAAAATGACATTTGAAAATTAGAAACAGATCAAACAGAGCTGGCTGCCAAAAGACTGGACACCAGTTCTTGATATCACTTCATCTAACCAAAGCTGGAATGTAAGCCTCATATGGATTTCTGGTATATGCCATTTTTGGTAGTCACTGTAGAAATAAGGACATGACATGTTTGCTAGTGTCTCTTTTTAGTCTATGGTTCAAGATATTACCAAGAAATCAGTGTGTGGGTGACTGTCTGGGAGCACGAGATTCTGTATATTCTTCTTTTTGATGTAATGTACTTCTGTTTTCAGGTTCACATAACGCTAGGGACCAAAGAAGCATACGTAACATTTCTATGGTGCTGGGACCAACCTTCTGAAAGAAGACTCTAAAATAACTTTTTGCCTTCAAGTTGTTTGTCCTGGGACTGACTTGTCTTTGGAGAAGAGCTCAACAGAGAAAAGATTTTCACATTGGAACCATTATAAATAAACCTATTTAAAGAACTTGCTACCTGGAGACAGATTTACGGAGGTTGAGTTCTGCTTTTCGTCTGTGTTCCCACTTCAGACTGTAAACAATGAGCGAGTTTTGGTTGTGTTTCAACTGCTGTATTGCAGAACAGCCTCAGCCTGTAAGTATGAATATTGGCTGCTTTGGTTTTGTATATTTAACTATATTGTTCATATTTTCTGGTTTTCTTGTAGCTTTTTAAATTAGTGCTGTTTGGCCAGGCTCAATGAGAATTAAGGAATTAACTAACATCCTGGCTTAGTGGCGACAAAAAAATGTCTGTTCTAGGCGGTTGTCACACAGATATTTTCCTGTCCTTAAGATCAAATCTATCTAAAGTCTTTGGAAAGAGCCTTTATTTGTTTGAATTGAAGAGGAGGGGAAAGGAAAGGAAGGTAAACTATCATTCTAAAGTAAGTCATTTTTGAGTGGAGATTTGTAAGTGTCCTGACTTCTGTATGGCTTAAGGCCTGTCTTCAGGTGTGGCTGGACAATGATGAAGGAAGGAAATGATATTGTTAAAAAGTCCAGAGTGAAATCCAGTACTCCTCCACCTTAATTTAATTAAGGATTTCAGCCTTAATTGCTTTGCTAATTTTTACTTTGGTTTTTGTTAATTTCCAGATGAAACCTTAAGAGAGTGAAGGGATGCACTTATACCGTAAATACTTTTTTTTTAAATAGAATTTGGAATGGCTGTTGTGTGAAAAAGTACATAGCAAACAGTGGATAAAAGAACATTTCAAAGCATACGTAAGGCAGACAGAAAGTACAGAAATATTCTTGGGTTTCATATACAGGAGGACAACCAGGTGATCAGGCCCAGTCAGCATGGATTTATGAAAGGCAGGTCCTGCTTGGCTAACCTGATCTCCTTCTATGACCAGGTGACCTGCTTAGTGGGTGAGGGAGAGGCTGTGGATGTTGTTTACCTGGACTTTAGTAAAACCTTTGGCACTGTTTCCCACAGCATTCTCCTGGAGAAACTGGCTGCTCATGGCTTGGATGGGCGTACGCTTCTCTGGGTAAAAAAACTGGCTGGACGGCCAGGCCCAAAGAGTTGTGGTGAATGGAGTTAAATCCAGTTGGCGGCCGGTCACGAGCGGTGTTCCCCAGGGCTCAGTACTGGGGCTGGTCCTGTTCAATATCTTTATCAACGATCTGGACGAGGGGATCGAGTGCTCCCTCAGTAAGTTTGCAGACGACACCAAGCTGGGCGGGAGTGTTGATCTGCTGGAGGGTAGGAAGGCTCTGCAGAGGGACCTGGACAGGCTTGATCGATGGGCTAAGGCCAACTGTGTGAGGTTCAACAAGGCCAAGTGCCAGGTCCTGCACTTTGGCCACAACAACCCCAGGCAACGCTAAAGGCTTGGGGAAGAGTGGCTGGAAAGCTGCCCAGAGGAAAAGGACCTGGGGGTGCTGGTCGACAGCCGGCTGAACGTGAGCCAGCAGTGTTCCCAGGTGGCCAAGAAGGCCAATGGCATCCTGGCCTGTATCAGAAATAGTGTGGCCAGCAGGAGTAGGGAGGTGATCGTGCCCCTGTACTCGGCACTGGTGAGGCCACACTGTGTTCAGTTTTGGGCCCCTCACTACAAGAAGGACATGGAGGTGCTGGACCGTGTCCAGAGAAGGGCAATGAAGCTGGTGAAGGGTCTAGAGAAGTCTTATGAGGAGCGGCTGAGGGAACTGGGGACTGCTTAGCCTGGAGAAAAGGAGGCTGAGGGGAGACCTTAACACTCTCTACAGCTACCTGAAAGGAGGTTGTAGTGAGGTGGGTGTTGGTCTTTTACTATTCTCCCAAGTAACAAGTGATAGGACAAGAGGAAATGGCCTCCAGTTGAGCCAGGGGAGGTTTAGATTGGGTATTAGGAAAAATTTCTTCACTGAAAGGGTTGTCAAGCATTGGAAGAGGCTGCCCAGGGACGTGGTTGAGCCACCATTCCTGGAGGTATTTAAAGATGTGGTGCTTAGGGGTATGGTTTAGTGGTGGACTTGGCAGTGCTAGGTTAATGGTTGGACTTGATGATCTTAAAGGTCTTTTCCAACCTTAATGATTCTATGATTCTATGCTTTAGAGTGTGTTCCTGAATCCAATGCTGTTGGGAGAAAGTCTGTCTGCATGAAGGTGGCATTAACCAGGAATATGGTTAGCACTGTGCGAAAAATTATTGTCTGGTGTGGCACCCAGATCAAGCTAAATGAATGTATAGAAAGGACAGTCATCTTGCAAATACGTAGAAAAGAGTCCGGTTACTACTAAAGGATACGCTGGAATTACAGTGACCAAAAGAATCCCAGAGTGAATAGAGCAAACTCACATTAATATCTGAGATTATAGTATTTGGCTTTAGGGAAGACAAAGGATTAAAAAAAAAAATCTAATGTTAGACATTGTCATTGCATAAAGCCTGAATGCCAGACTGATCGTTGCGTGGCAATGCAGATATTAAAGTGTGACCATTAACATTTCTAACAAATGAATGCAACTTTATCTTACTCTTAGTCAAGTAGAGTCGTGGGAGATGAACTCCAAGATACCAACATGGGAAGCTGCAGTCCTCTCCTGTTATTTGAATACCATGCAGTGCTTTAAAATGCTAGCTGCATCCATATATAGCCAAAGTTATTTGCCTAATTTTTGGAACATGTATTTCCATTAAAAATAAGGTATGACTGTTAAAAATCTTTGAGATAGAAAATGGCATATTCTGTTTGTTCACAAAAATCCTGAGGCTTAGTCCTTATAAAATCCTGACTTTATGATACAGTTAAGTTATTGCCGGAGAAATACACGGAATGTTAATATAGCATGTCATGATCTGTGGGTCATGACTCATGGGAAGGGTGGAGAATGTACTTCAAAAGTGGAGAAAAGGGAAACAACCCATTTTTGTATGTTTCTGCTGATCTGGTGGCGTGCATTTACTTAGAAAATTAAAACCGTCTTTATGTTTAAGATACAAATAGCACGTTGCTGAGCATTGACCTAATTCCTGAAATCTGCCTTTCAAATGTTGTAGGAGCCTTGCCAAAATTCTTCAGGACGCATCTCAGAAAAAAAGTGGTGTGGGCCCTCCTTGGCATGCCTGACAATAGGCGCTTAGTTGTCCTTCCCCTGCAGTTACTCAGCTCATTTTGCTGTGTTGTGTTGTACAGCCATTGTTCTGCCATGCGCTGTTGCAGTAAGTGGAGTATTTAATCAGATATATGTACATCTGAGTAAGTGTACTTACCTGAGTAAGTACAGGAATGTTTTTCCTCTCTGACATGTAGCAAAGCATGTACCATCAGCGTGAGCAAACTGATAAACCAGACAAGTGGTGAGGAAGCAGTTTTTCCCTGTCTCTGCAGGTGTTGTGTGACTCCATGTTTGGGAGACTTACATGCTGAAAAACATGCTAGTTTTTAGCCCCAAAATACTGGTTCTTAATTGCCCTGTTGTATCAAAAGATAGGTGAAACACGCAAACTTGTGTAAAAGCTACTTGTCTGTCCCCTACCGTGCATTCAATCTGTCAGTTTAGTCCAGTTTCTCAGGAGAAATGTCTCATCAGCCCGGTTTCATCTCTTTCATGTGCCTTCTTTCATTTTACCTCCCACATCTGAACTTCTTCATGGCCTGACTAACAGTGTCCCAGCCATCACTTTCATGTTCAGCCATTCTATGTTCAGCGTGCTCCTTCTGTGGAAGGACTAATGTGGTCTTGTAGCAACACTAACAACTACCAGCCTCTCAGAATAAAGACCTTGAAAGCAGGAAGTTACTTAATTTGCTACTTGTTCTGATCAGTGCTTAAAATGTTGCTTTTGTTTTTAAACTTACATTTTCTGAAACATGATTTTTTTCACATAATCTTTGTCAGGTGCTGGTATCTGGGAGACCTTTAATGTCATGGACAGTGACATAAATTTTAAGCCTCTTCACTGGAGAAAAAAACCCTAGAACTTTTAGTAGTTGCATGTTTCTGTGATGTTTATAGTTTCCACTGAGCTAAGGCGTTTTCCTCATCTCTTTGAAATCTAGGATGCAGGACCTGTCTCTGTTGCTTTCTTCTGGCAAAATTCTAGCATATTAATTAGGAATCTTCAGCATGGCATCTCTATTCTTTGTAGCTATAATGCACTTAAAATGAAAAACGCGTACATGCACTGAGTCCTTTCAGTCAATTTTATAGCAGACTATTATTTGGACTGTACAAAAAGGCATTTTCTAGGTTATTGCCAATACTCTGTATGCCTTCCAGGCTTACATACTGGTGCTTTCCAGTGCATTTTCATGGTTTTGAACCACGTCTTTTTAGATAAGATTAGCAAACTTCGTGGCAGTAAGAACACATTACTTACCTGATTTCACTGCCATCACTTCCCTAATAGCATACCCCAGAGCAGAACAGTAACAATGTTGCAGTTACATATTAGTGCACTTTAAGAGGTTCCTTAATTAAAAGACAGTATTCAACTATTACCATCATCTTGTACTGAAATGGATCACGGCACAGCTTTTTGTCTTTTGTCAGTGCTAAATGGGTGCACTGTGTTGCTGTGAAATAAAACATGGGCGTCTTAGAAAGCAGTGTTCTACTCTCTCTCCTAATGTTACTTTGGTTGCTAAATATTTCACTTGGTGTTTCCAAAACTGCAGTACTCATAGTAAGATCATGGAAGGGGCATGTTTGAACATGGGTCTCTATGCTTCTCTGAAATACGGTGATAAATGAAGAAGTTGAGTATGCAAAGAAACAAAACTAAATAGTGATACAGTTGAAGGAAGCATGTTCCTGATGGTGGCTTAAGTCTTGCTTCTTAATAGGCTGAGGTCTTTACCAGAGTAGAATGCAAACAAAAGCCAAGGGAAGGTGTTTTTGTATCAGCTTCTAGTTTTCTCTTATCAGATTTGGATTGGTAATAAAAATTTTACCACAATGAAGACTTCAGACAGCTAGTTGATTTCACATCTGTTTTCATGATACCAAGGAAGTATCTCAATAACTATGTTCAGGTTTTCTTGGTCATTTAAATAGGCTGAACTCAATCTCTTATGATCTGACCCAAACCTTTTTTTATTTTGAGAAGAGTAACACTTCCTATGATTGAACCAGGTTTCTTATACCTCCCACTGATACCCTTTATAGGTTCTGTAAGCTGATCTTGCGCTTCCCAGTGACAAGATGAGTCTGTCTTCCCAGGCTTCCTATGTGCTATCATCCCATGCACTATTACATTTCAGTAAACTCTCCCAAATCCCCACTACCAGGTGCATTGCTTGGTAACAAAAGTTTAGAGAGCCTTTTATCTTGCAGGTTTTCAGAGAACATGTCCATGGTTTCTTTCTTAGGCCGAGCTGTCGCCTACACCAGGAATCTGTTATTTTCCTCCACTTTTTTTTTTCATATTCTGTCCCTTTTTAACTTGCAAAGTTAATTTTCAGTCTGAGAAGCCTTTGGTCATAATCTGGTGCACTCCCACCTGGTTTGGGCCACCGCCCAGTACAGCTGAGCTCTTCAGTTTCCTTTGACCTTGCAGTAAAATTACTGCTCCGCTATAAAAGAATAAACTGTGCTGCTCTCCTTCTTGCTCTGAGCTTCCTCTCTAGTTAACTAGTTTCTGTTTTGTTGCTTGTCTCTTGTTTAGATTATTTCCATTTTGTATTTTGTCAAAGGGCTGTTACGGTTTTGCTGCATGCTATGCCATAAATGTTTAAAGTGGTTTAGAAAGTGAAGTTTCCTTCGTGTCTTTTTTGATGTATGAAAGAGGACTGACAGATCTGTATTTAAAGTGGGAAGGCTCATCTCAAAATACAGGCGGAAAAACCCTGCACATACTGCTCTATTTATCAACTGAACTGAATGCTGAATGCTACAGAAGACATAAATGATCTTGACTCTGGTTACTTAAGTAAATTAACCATTGATGGATATTGTCAGCTTTAGCTTTATTTCTAGAGGAGTCATAGATATAGCTGAGGATACAGCTAGCACTGCAACTCTTAAAAACTTGAACACAATAAAGATAATGAAGCATTCAGTATGCATAATAATGCAGAATAAATCACCCTCAGTAGGCATGCACAGTAAATCAGGTGTTTGCTACTGAAGAAGTACTGGACCAGGCTCCCTGTTCAGCATGGCAGTGCTGTGCAAGTGCAGCTTCTGGCTCGAAATGACTAAAACACATGCTCTCTTACTCATTAAATCTAGATCGATGGGCTGAGGCCAACTGTACGAGGTTCAACAAGGCCAACTGCCGGGTCCTGCACTTTGGCCACAACAACCCCAGGCAACGCTACAGGCTTGGGGAAGAGTGGCTGGAGAGCTGCCCGGAGGAAAAGGACCTGGGGGTGCTGACTGACAGCCGGCTGAACATGAGCCGGCAGTGTGCTCAGGTGGCCAAGAAGGCCAATGGCATCCTGGCCTGTATCAGAACTAGTGTGGCCAGCAGGAGCAGGGAGGTGATCGTGCCCCTGTACTCGGCACTGGTGAGGCCGCACCTCGAATCCTGTGTTCAGTTCTGGGCCCCTCACTACAAGAAGGACATTGAGGTGCTGGAGCGTGTCCAGAGCAGGGCAACGAAGCTGGTGAAGGGCCTGGAGCACAAGTCTTATGAGGAGCGGCTGAGGGAACTGGGGTTGTTTAGCCTGGAGAAGAGGAGGCTGAGGGGAGACCTCATCGCGCTCTACAACTACCTGAAAGGAGGTTGTAGCGAGGTGGGTGTTGGTCTCTCCTGCCAAGTAACTGGCGATAGGACGAGAGGAAATGGCCTCAAGTTGCACCAAGGGAGGTTTAGATTGGACATTAGGAGAAATTTCTTTCCTGAAAGAGTGGTCAGGCCTTGGAACAGGCTGCCCAGGGAAGTGGTGGAGTCACCATCCCTGGAGGTATTTAAAAGACGTGTAGATGAGGCCCTTAGGGACATGGTGTAGTGGGCATGGTAGTGTTGGGTTGACGGTTGGACACGATGATCTTAGAGGTCTTTTCCAACCTGTATGATTCTATGATTCTATGATCAGCCTACCACATTCAGTAAGCCTATGAAAGACTCAGTTGTAAAAGGTGACAACTCTAGAGAGCCCTCAGATTTCAGAATTGTCATACTGAGTTACGTATTGAGCTGCCAGTTCAGATGTTCCAAATTTCTTCCTTTCCCTATTCAGTGCTGTTGTAGAAGTAGCCTGAGGGAACACCTTATCAAAGGGGGCAGAGTTAAATAAGCAGCAAAATGCTTGGATTTTATTTCTCAAACCTGATCTGTTTGTGCTGCTTTCAGCCTGATAGAGCTACTTTAGATTTTTCTTTTACCTTTAAATTAGGCCCCACGTCTTAAAATATCCGTTACGATGTTCAAGTATTAAAATGTTTACAAAGAAAACAAAAAAGGCAGTATTTTGTGTTTATGTATACATAACCGAATGAAAATTAACTGAATATTTTGCGATCCCTTATTATGCCTGTGAAATTTTTAGGAGCTCTTAGTTAGCTGTATTGATGCTATTTATTTAATGTAGTACTAGTTGATGGGTTGGAAAAGAGCTCTTCGGGGGACTGGAAACAAGAATTGTGCCAGCTTTCTGTTGATGAGAATGTGTCTTGCCATTATCAACATATTTGAAGAAGGACATAATATGCTTTCAATATCTACAAGCTCTACAGAGCTCAGGCTTTCTGCTTAAACATGGGGAGGAAGTAGACTGTACTCTTTGTTGATCTGGACACCAGTGTTAGAGCCCTTAGAGCCTCTTTCTTTTAAATCTCCAAATTTTTCAGTGAGAAGACATCTTCAAGAGCAAAACCTAGTATGAGTCACTGACAAAAGGAGCTGCCACAAGAAATAGTTGATACTGCCTAGCAAAAGTTGAAGTTTTGCAGCCACCCTTGGAGGCTGTGCTGAAGCATTTCTGAAATTAACAAATCCAGTGCAATTTTTGTAATTTTTTTTTAATGGAAGTTGAAGCTGCAAAGCCCTGATATTTTTGGTATGCCTTAATTTTAATGCATGGCAGTTCACCTGTTTTTCCCCTGTTCTGCTTTTCCTGTCGGACCAGGAGAGATGGGGAAGCATGTAGGTTTAGGGGCATTTCTACTTGCCAACAGCTGAAGGCAGAGGTAACTTGGATATAGTCTGAGAGATGTGCACTTTCACTGACTCCGTATGGAAATATGTTTTGTGTTAGTCAATAGAGAAGTCAGTTGTTGCCTTGAAGCTAAGTGTTCAGCCTTTTACCTTTCACTGGTTTTGATATGAAAAGGAGTATTGAGAGTAGAAGCTTCCTCTGCTGCTATCTTGCTGTATTTTTATTGTAATTTTTCTGTAATGCATCTGAGATACTCTGTTGGAGATAATTCTGAAGACCAATATGCAACTCACAAAATATGCATTTTTAAATGGCTATTTTAAAGATCTCTGCCTGCACTTACATTTTTAATTCCCAACATTAACATTTCACAATAATGAAAGTTTTCCTTTTTCAGACTGTTCCTCAAACCTTTGGTTCTGCAGTTCCTGTTATGACTCTTACTTATGCGTGAGACATGCATGATTTCCAGTTCCCGTTGAATTATATTATAGTTATTCTTCATGTATTCTCAGAGATCCTGAAATTATAAGGTACCCATTAAGCCATAGACTTCAGTATGTAATCACTTGCAATGATTTTCTCACTTGCATCTTCAGAGTGGCTTAGCTGATCACTCTAAAATGCTGACTTCTGTAATTCTGGGTTAATATCCTGCCACAGAGTGAAGAGAATAGAGGAGTGGAGGTTGGGCAGAAAAAGTGAAGCTGTGAACCGCACTCTGATGCAGATTCAAGGAAGTAATGCCTCTCTGAACCCATCGGTTTTATTTTTGTTTTTTTTTTTAAATAATTTTAGAGGGGTTTTTAGCTGCTTGGGTGTACCCTCAAGAGAGCTGTAGTTTACTGTAGCTGAGGAAAGATATCATCTCTCTTTGTGTTTTCTCCCTCAAATAAATGTGTGACATGGAGTGATTTGTTGACATGTCAAGCTCCGAGAGTGACCTGACATCAAAAGGGAGAGGCTCGCATGGAATTTTTTTAAATGGTTTTAAGTTACATTATCTGTCTTCTTGAACTGTAAATTCAGCTCATTCAGTCTCAGAAAATAGTGTGGGTTTATAATACACTGTCTTCAGCAGGCCCACGGTCTTCATAATTGTTTGTTTCTCTTGCTTGTGGTATGACTGTTTTTCAGTGTGAACGTAACTACCCTTTGTTTTCTGCTTGATGGTTTATCATAAAGGACTACCTAGTTCATAGTTCATATGTTTTGGTACTGGGATGCTCTCAAACCAGAATATTTTAATTTTGTGTTACCTTTGGCAGGCCTGCATTACGGTTTAGGTGTTCCTAACCTGCACAAGATGGTTTTAAGTTGGTATGTGACTGCCTTATCTCTGGAGATTGAGAAATAAATTGGGACCAAATAGCGATTGGTCTTCTAAGTTTGCCCAGACCAGCACTTCTTTGCTGGATAGCATGGCACTTCATGCTCTACTGCTCTAGCCAATGGTGGTATTGGCTAGCTGGAGCTCTCCACCTCTGGAGCAGAGCTCATCTCATCACGGTGCGCGGTGGGAAATACTGTTGCTTATCAGAGCCTGCCTTCCCTCTCTTTTACGTCCATCTCTCTGTGGGGATGTGGTGCAGCACAGAGCTTTGTAGTTTCACTTTGTTAAAATAAATTGTGATCTTTTAAATTCTTCTACTTACTTAAAAAACCAAAAACATTTCTGATGGGCAGTGACTGTGGTGACAGCTGAGTGCAGGTGAATGCTCTGGAAGTTTGTGACAGTCTCTTATTCTGGCCTCAGACTGCTTTAAGCACGGCTTAAAGTCTTGCCTCCACCGAAACCCCCAAGTTATGCCACTGATTTTGAGTTCAGTTTTCTTGCAGCTCAGGCCTGACTCATCTGAGACATCAGCATTGCTATCCTTGTTTCACAGCTGGAAGATGTCAGGCAGGTTACTTGGGGAGCTGTATGGTAGTCCATCAGTGGCTTCAGAGCTTCTGATCTTAAATGAGGAAAGAACAGAAAAATTGTTTGGGGCGTATAGGATGATGTGAGTAGAGAAAAATGAATCGGATTTGAATAAAATGGAGGAAGAGACTTCAACAGGATTGATGAATAGATGTTAATTGGGGATTACGCCAGAATGATAGAATATTAGAGATGATGTCTAAGACAGTTGCATAAACTGTAGTTATTAATCTTTATCTCATTATGTATATTTACATAAAACTTGCCTTTTGGGGTCCTTCATCAGTTTTGTGAACTGAAAAACTCATGCTCTCAGGAATTAGATTATCTAAAGAAAGCACACTTGGCTATGTTCAACTGGGAACTCAAGTTGTGTGTCAAAGAAGTGTATTATTTATAAAAGGAAATTACTCTTATGACTCATCAAGTTCCTCTAATGTAGGGGGCTTCCAAGCCAAATCCACTTCAGGTAGATTTCTTGAAAGACTTGTGTAAAACTAATATAGGCCAACATGTTATTTAACTCTGTTTGAAACAAATACTACATTAAATACAGCTTGCCGTACTCCAGTTACTTAAAAAACATTTAATTCCTAGGCTCTAGGATGATGGTTAAATAGTAGATTACTGTTAAAATGGGGCAACAAATCCTGCTAGGCACATATTCCAAACAAATCTGCTAGGATATGCAAACGCACACACATGTATATGTATGTAACTGGATTGCTTGTGTTTGTGATAGCAGCTTGGCATTGCTGAACTTGTAAAGGGAAGAAGAAATGCCAACACAAGAACAGGCGTGCTGATATACAGAATAGCAGGCAAAAGAGCCTGCAGGGCCTTTTATTCCCCATGGTAAAATATCAAAGGCATATTTTCTTTTTTGAACATCAGAATTAAGCTTTGAAAATGAAATGGCTCTTCAATTTGTAATGCAAAGAAAGGAAGATTTGGGGGAGGAAAGAAAATAACTGCACTGTATGTACTTCAGAGAATAAAGAAACAGGACTTATATGTGAGAGAGAAGAACTGGGGCTACTTAATTATTGCTTTTAAAAATTATTTTAAAACCTGTCAAAGATTTCTAAGCCCATTATGCTATGTGAATATTATCTTTTCTGTAAGCTAACCATGAAGACAGTGAAAATCTGTGAAATGCGATGCAACCAATGTTAGGCTGCTACCAGCAGTGAGTATGAGGGAGAAGAGGTGATTAAAATGGCCATGGTGAAAGCCGTGTGGATTAAACTGACTGCTGGTAGGCTAGAAAGGATGTAATCAAGGACGCTTTTTATGGCCCTACCCCTAAAGAAATAAAACATTTGCACGCATCTCAGGTCAGTGAGATTCAGCTGCTCTTTTTGATTCAGGAATAAAATGCCAACATTTCCATTATAAAAGGAGAGTAATGTTCCTACACAGAGAAGATAATCAAGAGGAAATTTACACATTTTAATGCATACACACTTAGATTAAAATCTGGCAAGAAACTGACTGATGTGTGAAGATAGATGTGTGTTAACTGATTTAGTGGTTAAAGAACTGAAGGTTATGGGGTTTTCTGCAGGCTGCAATACTTAGTGTTTTTCTACATAACAAAGGCTTACAAACTGTAGTTCCTGGTTTCTCGGATTTGTGAAGTATGATTTGGATGGTGGGTTGGATTTTGGTGTTTTGTAATTTTTTTGTGTGTGTGTGTAGGGAATAATCTGCTGAATTACAGCAAAAACCTACTGCCACAGTATTTTTCTGAGTGCTTGCCTGGGATCCTGCTAACTGTGCTGAGATCCTCTGAGGAAAGGCACTACTAAATACTAAAAAACACAAAACTCTTGGATGTTTAGTAGTAGGTTTTTATGTGGCATGTGTATAAGCATCATGATTTTTTTTTTGAAGGCAGCACAGCTTAAATGTTAAGGCAAAAATTTATTCCAGCTAGATTTTTAAAATGGATTATGTTAATTATAGATTACATATATATTATTTTTTAGACTTAACTACTTACTTGATGTTCATTGTAAACAGAAAGAGATCTAAAGAGATTATAATATTTAAAGAGATTATAATATGAGTTTCTGAAGTGCACAATACTTGTGTCAGATAACTGCTTTGTAACATCTCCCATAATATTTTACAAACGTTAGGGCATCTTGATCATCCTTTGAAGACAGTAAAATCAGTCGCCTTGTATGCTGCTGGTAGCATGCTTCATATCACCAAAATGACATTCTGCAATATCTTTGCCTCTTGCTCACTCTCTCTGAACTTGACACCAGTATAAATACTAATTTCTGTTTAGTCAGAGTGAACAGAAGAGCTTACATCAGTCTGATCTGTCTCTACTTTATATAATTAGGAAAAGTGATCAGGTACTCTGCAGTACCTTACATTACATAATAATTTATGTAATTTAGTGTTCCAGAATTAGTCAGCTCACATTATTACCCAGTGAAAAGGAAAGAAAAATGATAAAGAGAATAGGAGGATTTTATTTGGTTTTGATGTCCGTGTATTTTTTATCTAAAAAGACAGACAAAACTTTCCCTTTGAAGCATGCTCTGAAATACAACTCGAAAACCTGTTTTACCATATAGTTGTTTGTTGGTCAATAAAATGTACGTCAAGTGATGGACTCCTACACGGAACCACTTTTGAAAACAAGTAAAACTTCCAGTTGACAGGTCTACAAACTCAGTCTGGGTTCAGAGAGTCAAGCTGAATCTTTTTCTCACACTGGTACAGTAAGTTTTCTGCAAGTAATCCCTTTGCTTCAGCTCACTGGAATTTAGTAAATTTTGGTCGTGCCTAAGAAGGAATAGAATTCAACTTAGGCTCTTAGCAATGTTGGCTCTGGGGGCATTGTAGGAGTGAGTATCACTGACAATTTATTTTTTATGACCAAACATAGCAGACACTTATGTTTGCAATGCATAAGACAAGAAATGCTGAACCTGGTACGGTTCATGCTGTTCCTGTTCCCCAGAAAAACAGCCACACCTAAGTTTTAGAGTGTGTTTTATGCAAGTTTACTTGTTTCAGTTTCTTAAACAAAATTGAACTGACTATACAATCTCAGAACACAGAAGAGCGGTTTAAAGATGAAGCCTGCAGGGAAACAATTGGGAAGGGCGGAAAGGTTTGCGTTTCTCAACTTTTTCCTTAGTGATCCGAAAAAGGGAATGTCGAGTGTCTTGGTAATGCACGCGTCTTTCCGCTTTCTGACTTTTTTAGCTTTGCAGCTGGAAAACAAAACCTCTTTGTGTTATTCTTAGTGGAGAAATTTATGTTTGCCCTTGAGTTGTAAAGAATATTAGATACATAAAGTGTACTTAAAATGTATTTGCGTTTTCAGTATAATATGTTAAAATTAAGACTTTAAAGCTTAAGAAATTATGTTATAGGGAGAACTAGGGTCACTTCTGAAGCTGTAATGTTTGGCTTTGCATAAAAGCAGCTGGAGCATAAACCAAGTATACATTGTTTTTATGAAGACAAGCTTTTTAAGCTTCTGAGCTTCTGAAGAGCTATAGCAATTCCCCTTTTTCAGGAGGGACTTTAACATAGCTGCTACAGATGATTTAGGACAAAGACAGGTGAGGAAATAGAAGCTTGAAGTGGCAGGTTTTCTTAATACTACTCTATTGTTCTAGCTGTGCAGCCTTTGGGATCCTTTATCCCAAAAATCAGTTGTTCTTTCTAGAAAAAACAGCAGTGTTTGGGTAAAATTCCTGCCTGAATGGCTGTCAAATAACGAAGTTGACCGATAGCTTTAGGGGACCAGGACAGAGGTTAAAGTTATTGTAATAAAGAGCAAGGAGCAGAGGCAGGGAGGGCTCCTGAGAAGTGAGTATGCGGTAATGACTGTAAATGCTAGTCACCTGAAAGGATGAAATTTCTCTGGCTGTCTGTGCCTGCTCACGTGTTCATTCCAGCAGGCAGTGAAGAAAGGGATGTGGAGCAAACACCAGAGGGACAGCAGGACCACCACAGCCTTCTGATTTTCAAAAATATTTCTAATGCGCTATTTCCAGACATCTGAAGTGAAAGGTTAAAGAAGCTCTGAGAAGCTCTGCGTAGGGTAACTACAAAGTGACAACCGGTGTTTACCAATTCCATGGTAGACAACTCAGATTCTGCCTATGAGACCTTTCATGTTGGTGCATCTCTTCTTGTCCTAAATTATTTTGATGTAGTATGCAGCTCTCCTTAGTGTAAAACTTCAAAGCTATTGAGAAGTACGTAAGTGGCAATGTCAGTTCAGGATGGCAGTTGTAGGCGGCTACTCTAATGCCTGTGTCCATGGATCTTCACAGAACTTCAGGGAAACTCAGTGAAACGGCGAAGCGAGGCTGAGGCATAGAAACCATGCAGGAAATCTCGGAAGAAAATGAACTTCTTGCAAATTCTGTGCCTTGATCATGGAAGCATGTTCCTGGGTAGTGTAGCCTGATGACACTGTGGCACAGGGAATTCTTAAAACAATCTGATACGATCGGAATTTGGCAGTTGTCATGCTGGTGAGCCAGCTGTTCAAAAACAACTTGTTTTGTTGGGATAGCTGCCAGAGTTCACTGGAGACCTGTGTGTTGGTAAAGGGTACCTGACGCTCAGGCTTTGAAACATAGAGTGATAGTGGTAGTTGATGGTTTTTTCTTTAACTTAGGAACAATAGATATTTTCCTAACAACAATTACTATTCAATTCTGTGTTCATAACTCTAGTTGTTGGGAAGATGGAGTTGTGTACCTGTCTTTTTAGGTATCATATGGTTCCATTTGCTGACGAGTAAAAGGAAAAATATTTACTATAAATAATCTACACTTGTTGTTATGCACCCAGTTTAGAAATTCCCAGCCTGCAGCTCTTCAGAAAACCCGGTTTTGTTCTGTATGTTTATTGCTTTTTCTTCTCTTCATTAACTGCCAGTGACTGTAAATTTGTAGCCAACAGCTGATGTTGGCCGTATCTTGTTTTTGATAGAAGCTGACTACATTTGTGGAACTGGGAAGCTGTTGCCCTGAAGTTGCCAATAATGCAAGAACCTGGAGGAGTCTGAGAGATCTCCATGGTCCTCAGTGTTGCACTGCCAAAGCTTCCCGTTTTGCTGACTGTTAAAGAACCATGCTTTCCTATTCTTCCTATCTTAAGACGCTCCTAAATATGGGCTTATTCTGGCAAGACCAATAGATCTGACACACTGAGAAAGCCACTATATTTTCTGGATTTCTACAGTGAATCCAACTTCAGAATTGCCAGTACTAAACTGAAGGAATGGTGTCAAAAAGTATGCAAGTAGGAGACACAATAATACAATAATAGAAATTTTGCTCTACTGTAATAAATTTATCATAGATAACTTAGTGCAGAAGATCTGCAAGACAAGGAGGGATAGGCTTGCCACAGAAATGGATTAGTAAGTAGAAAGATTTTTCATAGAATCATAGAATCATTAAGGTTGGAAAAGACCTCTAACATCATCGAGTCCAACCGTCAACGCAACACCACCATACCCACTACACCATGTCCCTAAGCGCCTCATCTACACGTCTTTTAAATACTTCCAGGGATGGTGACTCAACCACTTCCCTGGGCAGCCTGTTCCAAGGCCTGACCACTCTTTCAGGAAAGAAATTTCTCCTAATGTCCAGCTTAAACCTCCCTTGGCGCAACTTGAGGCCATTTCCTCTCGTCCTAAAACTGAACATAATGTTTCTGAACATTATGCCTCTAAAAATGATTGTGTGATGTGTTGTTGATCCTACTCGTGAGTCTGGCAGTAAATTCTGAATAATGAATGTACCTGAGACTTCGTCCTCAACAAAATTTGTGTGTCTTAGTGCAGCTAGTGGAAGAGTAAGGAGCTATTGCTACTGCTGCTGAATACTTCTTTTCAACGAGGCCGTATTTAGAAGAGTAGAATTTGACAAATAAATCAGGAATATGGGGCACTTCCTGACTTGATGAAATTTAAATAGTTAATGATTGTTTACACTCAGGACCTGTGGAATTGTGGCATGCCTCAGCTAGACTATGCTAAAGTGCCTGTACATGCTTGGAACTGGTGTTTTTCTTTTGATAGGAAGTTGGACAAGGCAGCAAGGATTCCTTTGTTTTGCCAGGGAAAGCAGAACACTCCTTGAAAGGACCTCCTTTTTATGTTCCTTGTTGAACTGAAATAGGTAGGAATACAGTGCTTGACTACAAGTTTTCCCTCACAATGGCCTTTTTTCTTCATTGTCTGTCTTTTGAGCCTATGGATTTGCAATGGCACACCATGTTGCTCTTCCTTTGCCCCCATGCTTCTGTTAGGACTCATTAATTAGCTCCTGAACAACTCCCCTTCCATCTTTTGGGGGTATTTGCCACACTTTGGGCACAGGCTTTTGTGTTGCTGCTCTGTGTCAGATACTATTCTGAATATGTCAAAAGTTGAGCAGAAAGCTATTTTAAGTCTGAGGGCAGCTGTTGATTTGAACATTTCGTAAGAGTTGCTGGTAGAGTACTCTTCCAGAGATGCTTCTAGCCATGCTATGTGTGGGCTCGGCATCTAAGCATCCCTAAAATATCTACAGGGCCATCAGTTGCTAAATTGTCTTGGATGCTGCTTGTATTGTCTTTTTTTTTTTTTTGTGTATAATGCCATCATTTCCACGTCCACTATTGGGATCACCTTTCAAATGCCTAACTATTTTTCATAGTATGGGAAGAATATGGGAGGCTGTTCCTGCTTCCCTTGTGTAGGTTGTAACTCCTTTTTGCTTTGATGTTTCAAGAGCAAGCAAAGACAGACTACATCATAACATATTTTGGGACACACTTTTTCCAGTGACTTACCTAAAACGAACTGGATGAACAGATTTCCAACACTGACATTCAAATTTGGGAGCTTTGCCAAAGTCCTCACAGGAGCAAAGTGGGATGGCCACTGAAGCAAATTTGTGATTCCATGTTTATAAATGCTTCTCCCCACTGCAAAATGGGCTACGCAAGGCTATGTGACAGCGCTTATATGCTGATGAGGTAACTGGTCAGGATGCCTTTGTAGCAGCAAGGAGAACCCAGAGATAATGATGAGTTCACACAGGTGACAAATAATTTGTCCTGGCAAGGAAATGCCAATGGGAAGATTGCCAGAAAGGTCAGCAGTCAGAAGTGTGTCTTGTAGAGCTGACACACACAAAAGTATAATGGGATTACTTCGCTTAAAAAAGGATTTGTACAAAAAAAAGAAAGTATCTTCATTCAGAGTAAGTTCATTTTGATAAAACTTCACTGAGAAGTAAGTAGTACAGAACACCACTAGAAAACCAGGTAAATATTTAGATATTTCACTGCATAGGTATATAAACAAGAAGCTGCTGCTATTTGGGCAAACTAATGTCAAGCTTCTAAGATGACATTCACAGAGGTATTTAAAAGCTGATGAATTCACTGTGTGTTTGTTGACTCTTGAGGATATTATTATTAACTATCGTGGCTTTGTCTTTGCTTGCGGCACAAGTACTAGAGTTCCCACTCAGGAATCCTATTGCTAAAAAATATCAGTGCCATAACTCCTGAAGACCCATCTTCTCCTAGTAAGGGAATTACTATGAGTTGCCTGTGAAGGTTTTCTGAAAATACCACGTGTGCCCTGATTTGTTGTCATAGTCAAAGGTGAATCACAGTGTGCAGTACCACACTGCTGCTTGCGAGCACATGTGACAACGCGTTTAGAGCTATTCTCTTCAGAGCAGTAGATATTTTAACTAGCTGGTTCAGACAAAGCGTTGGACTTAAGTGATCGGTTTTGTATGCTGAGTGTGACTGAGGATCCTGTATCTAGCAGTGGCTATTACCTGTTCGGAGGTAATATTTCAGTTTATTTTTTGTTCTTTTACTTTTCTGCAATGGAGTTTGATATGTGCATATCATTCTGATTTAGAAGATTATACAGAGTGTACATAGGAGTACAGAAAGCTTGTATGTAATGTATCTTATGCAACATGTATGCTTCCATATAGATGCAAATGGGTGCAGAAGCCTGCAGAAGCAGGACATAACAAACCTGTTTATATTAGCCAGCTAGCTCTAGGAAGTCTTACTACAGGATTTGCAAGCATGAAATAAATTTCTTAACAAAAGAATTTCAATATGCATTGTACTTAAGGACACCTGAAGCTTTTGTTTCCGTTGTAGCGGGGGGGTGGGGTGGGGGGGGGGGGCGTGACAGTCATTTGGTTGAGCAGGAGGTGGCTACATGTTGTAATCCTGACACACGTCCTCTAGAGAGCTCCAGCTCTGATCATGCCAGATGACCTTTCAAGTATTTCCTATGTTCTTGTTGGGGAAGGTGAGCAAGTGCAAGGGAAGAGAGCTCAACATGATGCCATTTGCAGTGTGCTGTTATCAGGACTTTGGGATTTGCTTTTTTAAGAAGCTATTAGAAATTTCCAGAAAGTTTGTATTGTGGTGTATCTTTACATTATTTGTTTAATGTGTATCTTTTAACATTATGATTTTGATCACTGGGGAGAATATACTGCATCTGTGTTACAGCAAAGTCAATTCTAGCCCGCTCTACATTCTTCCTCTTCATCACCAGCTGAAGACAGAGACTTGGAAAATAATCTTGGTGACAAGAGACCTCTGGATGCCATCTAGTGCAATGCACCTACTGAAAGCAGAGCCAGCTACACTGGCTTTCACAGGGCCATGTCCAGTTGTGTTCTCGGGATCTCCAAGAACGGACATTCAGATTTATTGGGTTCTTGGTCCAGTGTTTGACCACCTACGTAACAATTACTTTTTTAAAATTATTTATTTAATCTGTATTTTCTATATTGCAACTTCAGGTTGTGGCTTCTCATGCTATCACTTTGCACCTCTAAGTCTGTTTGACTTCTGTACCCTCCTGCTAGGTAGTGGAAGACCATTAAGACCACAAGCAGATGTCTCCTCTTTTCCTAAGGGTGAACAAACCCACTCTTTCAGTTTCTCCTTCTATACCATGTGCCGCAGAGTTTTTGTCCCTTACCTGTGTCACAGCTCTGGATCACTCCAAAAGGTGTGCAGTGATAAACTTTGTTTCCAGCTGTGCGGGCTGGTAATAAGCACTTGTTCCAAGCAACAGCTAATGTGTTGGAAGTTGCACAGCTTGGCAACTGTAAGAAAAGAGTATATGTTAAATGCTAAGTTCTGATTTTTGCTGAGATACCACAAGCCAGTATCACAGACTTGTTCGTTTCATCACTCCCTGTTGTCCTTATCATTGATGAATTACCTGTTACTCTACAATCAGACGCATAGTCTAACGATATTAAAGAAGTATGGTTGCTAGAGTAGAAAACCAGTATTATTATCTTAGATGACTGTTTTGTTTTTTACATGATGTTAAAGAGGCATTTATCACCAAAAGTAATGAAAATAAACTTATTGGAAAGAGCAGTTAGTTCGTGGCATAATGTGACAGCCAAGTTACAAGTTGTAAATGTCATCTTAAAATTGTGCTAATGTGTATTTTGAAAAGGACAGTACTTACTAGCTATACCAAGGAATGGATTCTGATTTACTATGTGAATTAAAGTTGGTTTAAGCATCTGGAATGGAACAAGTTCCCTTTAATGTATGAGCTAAACACATTTCTTAAAAGACCTATTGTCTTTCAGAGTCATTTGACCTCATCTGGCAATTTTTCCTGTTTATTTAGAAAACATAGGCTACAATTGCCAGTTTTGTCATGTGATGACTACCACCATCATAATACAAAGGAATATTGTGTAAACAGATCAGAAAGCATACACTTCAAAAGATTCAAGAAGGTGCTGAATTTGCTAAAAGCAAAGGAGCTGTTTGAGGTAACAATATGTGATCCAGTTTGAGGTATTCATTTACAAAATAGATTAATTCGATGTGAAGTTGTACTTAAAAACAGGCTAGAAGATTTGATAAAGTCAGCTTCTGTGCCATTTTAGATTCTCTTATTTTCCCTTTACTGTTGTCTTTTTCTAAGTACGAGTGGAACTTTTAGTTCCTTTGCTCGGGAGTTCAGAAAGTGATCAGATTTGCTTATTCTTTTTTTGCCAGTTAGTCAGTAAATGCCAAGTGATTTTGCCTAAAGGCTAAATCCAGTGTACGTTTGATAATCAATCTATTAGATGTTAATTATAACAGCTTACATTATTTAAAAACTTACCTCTTTCAATCCGTTGTGTCAGATTCCTGACTCTCCTTTTACTACAGAAGTCAGGTAGCGTCCTGGATTTTTTGAAAACTTGATGAAAGCTGAGCGTGCTGGAGGCCTGCTACTTATCTCTCTTGCTTAAAAGTTGGCATGAAAACCTGTGCTGGTTTCCTCCTGCTTCTGTTCTGATGAAGCTGTTGTTTCTAAGATCCATACGCAATCAGGGCTCTTAAAGCAATTAGCTAGAAACTGCCCATGTAAGGGACTGAGAAAAACAAGTTAATGGTAGCAGCTTTGGTGTTTCACAGTTGATGAAGATCACAAGCGCTGGTCAGAACATCATTACGCTGGGCTTAGATACCACATGTTGCTGCTTTAGAATAAATCTGTCACTGACGTATGGTGGTTTGGAGGGATTGCCTAGCATTTTAATTTATCTTGCATATTATCTTAGTTGTGTTTCTCTGTACGTTTCTTCTGGAGGACAGACCTCTTGAAATACAGCATTTGAAACTTAAAGGTCTAGTTCTTCATCCTTGCTTCTTCAGAGAGTATGTAGTCTCCTGCAGTTCAATATAGTCACTGTCACTTTATGGTTCAAAAATTAAATTAAATGTTGAAACTTTAAATATATGCTAGTGCGTGACTGGAGTTTTAACATTACTGTGGGTGGTGTCTCTTTAATTTCATCAACTTTCGTATGGTACTTGCAGATTGTATAAATGTTGGAATTGGCAGTGTAAGCTCCTGGGTTTAAAAAGCTGAAAAAAAATGGAGAGCACTGCAATATTCAGGGAAATGTTTAGGAGGTGTGCAGCCTTTTGTTCAAAAATATTATCCTGGCTCTATGATGGTCCTATACATCCAGCCATTGGTTTCACAGTACTAGTTTGCTACATAATGATCCACTTGGTATTAGCATTCCAGCTTTATACGTGTACATGCTTTTTGTTGTTTTTAACATGGATCTCTAGGTTCCTAATTAGGGACGAAAGTGTGGAGAAATGCATCTTAAACACACAACGGACAAAAACAAATGCAAGGGACACCCTTGCCCCTGCAGCCCCTTTATGTGGGGTTTGATAAAAGACACTTTAAGAATTTTTAGGGAATTTTGATGGGTCAATATCGGGAACCCAGACACATCACTCAGACCACAGCTTGTCTTAAGACAGCCACCCTGTGCACATCAGACTATTTTGGGAGCAGAACGGCATGTATGTGGGAGGAGAGAAAGCCACCTCTACAGGGTGATCTGATACTTCCTATTCTGAGCAAGTACCTAGCTCTTCCTGTGTGTTAGCGTATGGAGGATCAGCTGGGTGGCACAGCATAGGGACTCCTTCGCTGCTGGTGCTCTTTTCGGAGAGATATAAAAAGTAGGAGAGATCAAAGAAGGAAAATAAAGTGGTGTTTCCTCTATTTCAGTTTCTCCTGTAACCATCCAAATCCCCCATCTTGAAATGGTTGACGATCTTGTCTTTGATTAAATCCTTTCCTTAGATTTCTATCTTAGTTTTCTCTTTGGCCTGCACTGCTTTTGAAATTTCAGCTGAGTTCTTGAATACAAAGCTAGCAAACAGCTCTATTTCAACAGAGAGTTACAGTATTGAAAAGTTTAATAGATTGCTTTGTCCTCAAGGAAAAGTTATGAAACGCCTATCTTGATTGGTTGCGAAGATCCCAGAGAGTAAATTAGCAGATTAAAAGAGCTTACTTTTTGCATTGGGTTAGCCTGAAATTAACACTAGAATGAATGGTAACAGAAGTTCTCCAAAAAGGGCTTGCTGTTTGAGGGTTATTTGTGAAAGAAGGTCAAACATAATAGCTGTGAGCCTCCCTAATAGCTGTGAGCCTCCCTAAAAAATTTAAAAAAAAAAAAAAAAAGGCAAATCACATACATACCTATCACTGTCTTGATAGTGCATCCATAGAGTGTTGGATGTACGAGCAGAGTAGCTCCTAATCATGAAAACAAATGCACTAGGCAGGTACAGAGGAGAACCAGGAGCGTATTCCTGGTTTGCATGTGTCTTGTCTTATCTACCATAAGAACAACAGTTGTGATTGCTCTACTGGGTTTTATTTTATTTTAGGAGAGTTTGGGATTTGGATTGTTTTAATACGGAAAGATGTATTAACTCTAGATCTCTTGGTGTGGCAAAGGATTAGATGATGTGGTTAAAATTTATTATACTTTATTATGTTCAAATTACCCTGCTGTTAGTTTGAAGTCAAGCTTGCAAAGAGCTATCATAGAAAGCTAATTGCTTCTTACTGTATTTGATGCCATTTTAATGACTGAGATAGCAGTGACTGAGCAGTCTGAAAGACTGACCCTCATGTTGTGGAGATAAGTTTAAAAGCTGTGTAACTTTCTAGTGTTTATGAATTCGAAGTCATCTTTCTGCTTTGAAAAGAGCAAAATTTTTGGAGGTAATAAACGTAAGTAGTCGTTCTCTGACCACAGAAACTCATTCTGCAAAGCAACTCTTTAGAGCATTCACTTCTCTGTTCAGCAGGGAGAGTTTTCCAATAGGGAATTAGCAAGTAAATTTATTAAGTTTTGAATGAGGCTTCAGAGAGGAAATAAATGTTCTTTAGTTATCTTCCTGCGAAGAGAGATAAGCCTGTTGTATGACAGTAATCATTTAAGAAAAGGAAAAAAACATTTTTTTGTCTTAGCTAGGTTACTGAGCCTGCCAGCCAGCAGTAAGCATTGCTGAGTCGATGAAGGCAATCCTGGCAGGTGAATGGGGCCCACTGAAGCCTGAAATGCTGCTGCAATAGCCCACTCTAATGTGGAATATTATGAATACCTTGATCTATGCAATCTGCACTCCTTTTAAAGAATTAATTTTTTTTAAAAAATAGTCTGAAATTAGAGAAAAGACTGATACAAGACTGGAAAATGAATCTCGGGAAGTTGATGGTTTTACTTTGCATCAGATGAGGTGCCAAATCATGGTGTTTTGTTCTGTTTTTCCCTGATGATGCGTCAAAGCTGTTTTGAAGTTAAAATACTAAAGATGTTTCTCATAATTTTATTCAGAAAGGGAGACTATAAAGCACAGGCATTATGCTTCAATAAATGTCACTTCTTAGATTTTCTGCATATAAGTCTTTGTGGCAAGCTTACAAATTTTGTATTGAAATAACAAGAGTATAGCAAAATAACGTCATGAAAAATAATAGAGATAGTCTTGCAGAATAAGGAGAAATGATGACAAATTCGATCCAAAGTTCCTTTTCTACGGGGAGTTAGAATGAAAGACAAAAAGAACTGTGCCAAAAAAAGGAAGGTGCATCACTTGCCGTTTTACAGATGGATCACTTCATATTGATTTGGATCTGGTTGGAAATGTGTTGCACAAGATTAGACTAGGTAGATCACATCGGCATGCTATTTCCTTTTTAATTTAGTTTACTGAGCCCTACATTTTTTGGAACACAGATAAATATGAAGTGACAGAAAAATGCCTTGAAATGCAATATATGATATATTAATATATATTGTTATGTAATACATAAATATATTAAGTGCAATATATTTTTACTGCACATAAAATAAGACAAAACTATATATATATATGGAAGCACAGTCATGAAAAATGACACTTGTAACGTTTTGGTAAATGTTACAAAATTAGCACTAGGAAAGTGTTATCCTTGCCTTGTGGTAGCTTGATGATAATAATAAATAATAATAAAATGTTCTCCTTAATAGAAAAGCAACTGTATTTGTTAGTTTTAGAGAAGAATGATCAAAACAAAGATTTACTACTTGTGACTTAAATACCAAAATTTGTTATTCTTCATGTGAGGTGCAAAGTTCTAGTCTGCCCCTGCTCTGTTTGTTCGCCATGGTAGGCTTGCATTGAAGGCAGTGGGTTCACTGGTGCCTGGTTTCTTACAGTTTACTTGACTGAGATCCTAAGATACAAAAAGCCAGGACAACATACAACTGGGTAAAAGCATTGCTGTGTGGGAAAAAGAGTTGGCAGTTTTTCTTGTGTGTAAAGTGGAGATAAATTAAAGTAGGTGGTAGGAGAAAAGTGCCATATGTGGGGGATTTTAATAAAGCAGCATTGTTTTCAGAAACTCTACATGTTCGCAATATGGCAATAACTTACCATCCCCTCTGAATTTCTTCAGTTTCCACCATGTATCGCTTTACGCTTAGAGAGCATGTTCCTCATCTGCACCCGCAATACCACTTCCACTTGAGTGCTGACCGGGGCTGAGATGGAGCCTTCTGCAGGTCAAATCCACGCAGGCTTTTATATTGCAGCGTCCTTTGAAGTGCTGTGTGTAACTTATGTTTCACTCAGACTTGGATTTGGGAGATGTATCTAGCAGCTATCTCAGAAAATCTGGTGTAGATTTAGCCGAACATACTTTTCTGCCAGCTAACAGAAGAGATTTCTTTGCTTTTGATCCCCAGCATATGTAGGTTGGTACTTGACTTTGCGATACCTTTGTATGATATTCTGTTTGACTTCATTTGCGACTTCTACTTTTAGCAGTTTCCAGAAAAATAATTATCAGCTTGCTAGGATCTAAGTGACATCACTCAAATATTTTCTGATATGTTTGAGACCTTGATGTTACTCTGCATGTCTTTTTCTTTTTTTGAGAGGGCCTGTCATGAAGGGCAGAGAGGGATGCATAACTGTGCAATGGAGAAAAATTTCCAAAACTTTTCTTTTTGGTATGTATATATACAGACAGAGGACTTGTCTAATTCAGAACTGTTGCCATCACTATGAAGTGGCTTGAGCTAGAGAAGTGCAGCTGAACCTCTGGACAAAATTTGGAGATAGTCAAAAAAGATCACTTCTTCCTTGCAAGCCAAAAATAGAAGCGAATAAAAAGGAAATTTTACATGTCTCTGGACCCATCAGTGGCAATTGTTTAAAGAAACAGATTACAGTTTTGAATTTCTTGCAAATAAGTATTTTTTGAACAATGAAAACGGTGTTTCAGTAAAATGCTTGTGGCTTTTCCTGAAGGGCAGGTTGATAACATGGTATAATTAGTTTAATTTTTTTAAACAGAGTTTAAAACTGTTTATCAGAAGTTTCAAGAAACTTGCAGGGTTAAAATAATTTCTGTGTGATGCAACTGTTGGTGGCTTTCTGAA
Organism: Calonectris borealis; assembly: GCF_964195595.1. Lineage (NCBI taxonomy): Eukaryota > Metazoa > Chordata > Aves > Procellariiformes > Procellariidae > Calonectris > Calonectris borealis. The sequence continues at coordinate 37,094,756 of NC_134352.1, forward strand.
TACTGATCTTGTACTTCGAAAGAGATGCTACCCTGTGTGGGTGCAAAGCATCACTCACAGATTAAGAATAGAAGAGACATCAATTCTTTACTTCATTACTATGGTAACTGAAATGTGATCCAGTTTCATTGCATCTAGTATACGTTCAAAGCAAAGCTTCTGAGATGGGTCCTGAGAATGCTTCCACTCCTCTCAAACATTTAACACACAAACCTGCATCTCTTCTACTTCTGTTTAAAGATTTTTTTTTTTCCCATGGCGTAAAAATTACCTGGTGTGTACTTTGCAATCCAAATTCTGCAGATTTTTGTCAAGGGAATAAACTGATTAAAGCCATTAAATGATGACATTTCATATTCCACTTCCAGGATCCCTTTACAGGTATTTTCCTCTCATCTCACCTCTGTTGTGCTCCTTGCCACCCCTTCCCCACGTAGTAAAGGGGGAAATGCCTTGGGACAAGGCAAGGGGGCGGGGGAAAAGTCAAATACTACAATACTACAATTCAGATTTTAAACTTTTTTTGCCTATTGATACCAATGACCCAAACTAACAAGAAAGATAACAGACAAGTGAGGTAATCGTAAAGTGAGCTTTCTTCTACTTCCCCCCTGCTAAGAAAACATCCACAAGAAACACAGATACAGGACATAGGGTCTCACTGCAGTTAGACTGCACAGTTGGGACATATATGTGCTCCGTCAGAAACATCTTTAAAACAAACCTTTAGATGATACAAATATTCAGGTGTGTGTATGTTGAAGTCCTTTGTACTAGCATCACAAACATGCAATTGTTTTAAAGATCACCTTTATAGTCAGATCTCATTACTACAATGGTTAGTGGTATATCTATATTCTAAGGCTAATTATTTATGGTATGTTATCAAGCGAAGTTTGGGGCATGGGTGAAGGCTAGCGGGAATTCATTTTTGCTGGGCTCTGTCAGCTCAGGCATATGACTTGCACTAGGAACAAGCATTGAAAGGCACAGGTCATACACAGAGGGAAATGAGCGTAACTGTACAATTCATTTCTTCCTAAGTAAGAGACGAATGTGATGCTTCTCGGCTTCTTTCAAATTAAATATACTAAACTTATTGAAGAATCAGTTGTTTATAAAACAATGGTATTGCATGTATTCTTATAGGTACAGGGCCTCAGAAAACACATTTCACAATAAAATCCTGGCAAAGCTAATGGTGTTCTCTGCAAAAGCTTTGTAACCTTTCCAGGCATGCTCCCCTACTCCTGTCTCTTGTGTTACGTTCCTCGAAAACCAGGTGACTTTTTATAGTGCTCCCCATATCCCTTCATCCATGCTAACTGGTCATTTCAGTGCTGGCTGAGGCTGTGTCTATGGAAATGGTACATCCTCGTAGGAGCAGCTATGTAGTAGAGCAGAACAGTTGGTGTTGGGGAACCATGGTGTGCATTAGATATCTTCTGTGGTCTGCTTCAGGTCGGCTTACCTGGTCCATTGGCCACAGTGTCCGTTAGCAATGGGAGTGCATCAGCTAGTCTTCCAGTTCAGCTTCACCCAAAAGAAGTCTAATTTGTACGCTCCAAGATTATTCTGAAATTAAAGTTGAAGCATGGTAAATGGGGACTGGCAAAGTTCCTTTAAAAGCATGCTCATGATCCAAGCTAAAACACTAATGTAAAGCAAACTGAGTGCTCTGCAGCAAAAAAACGTTTGATTTGCTTTCAGAGTGAACTACTTTGTGGTCTTAATATAGCAGAGCATTTAAATACTGTTCCATTGCTTCAAGGAGATCACATCAATGGGCACATGCCAGGGCGTAACTGGCTGATGCCTCTGATAAGAAACTCCCTTAAGATAAGAAACAGGGTTTGATGGTGATGCACTTTAACTAGTGGTTACTGGTTGACTAGCTGAAGATTAGCGGAGAATCATTTACAGTCGTTCACAAGATCGAGCACTCTGTTACTGGCATGCCAGTGATCTTAGCAACAAGTAAAGGAGGAAAATAAGTTGAGTTGCCCAAAGAAAGAGTTTGGTTGTTTGCAACACAAATAAACAAACAAAAAATTGCCAAAGCCTTGAGATTGTGTACATTTTCTCTACATCAAAACCCTGCATTTCAAAACTCTACTAAAACCAAGAAATCATGGATGTATTGTTTAGACATATAAATTAATCTGATTCTGGCAGTTATTTTTTTAAAAGGGGGAGAGGGGCAACTACTGCAGACCTGAAACAATTTTAAGTGTTTAATTGGAGCGGTGTGTTTCATACAGCTCTCTAGAGCTTTCTTCTGTCTCAGAGTCACAGCATATTACAATACTATATTGTGTAAATACAGCAACGTGCATTTAAAATAATCATCACACCTGGTGGAGATGCTCCTCATCCTGAACATGTCAGATGAGCAGTTCTCATCCAGCATAAACCTGGTGTGGGAAAGAGTTGGCAGTGACGTATGCTTTACTAGCTGATATCATGCTTAACTTAAGAAATCATTTGCTGTATGTATAAGTGAGCTTGACTTCCAGATTGAAATATTAATGCACTGTGGGACATGGTAATAGATTCTGTTGTGGCTCTATGAACTCTACTAATGTTTTCTGTAATTGGGACGTCTCGGTTAATTTCCATAAACATTTTCCCTGTGAAAGCCCTCAACCTACAAGGAGATGGCTTTATAGCTATTATTATTTTATTTGGTTGATCTTGTCAAATTTGTTGGGAGTAGAGAATTCACTAATAGTTTTGGCATAGATCGGATCATTTTGTTTTGCTATTCTATGGAAGCGTTTTATGTATGTTTCATGTTTCTCCTCACCCCAGCTATTAATACGATGCAGTAAGGTACTGAAACCTACTGAAATCTGGTTTTAGTAATGGGGAAAACGTACAGGAAAGGTCTTGCTGGCTAAACCCCATGATATATTCTCATAGTCGTGGGCTCTCATTCATAAAGATTTAATCTGTAGCTGTGTTTCAACAGCAGCTAGCCCACTCGTGAGGCATATACCTTTGTGTCTCGAGTCTGGGTGGTCTTAAGATCTCACTGAAGACTAGAAACGGACATCCTTTTAAAAATGAGGCTGAGTGGATTTTAAGATGACGGGAAGCTTTTAATTGAGCTCAAGTAGTTTCTTAGCTATTACACTTGATCTTGTATGAGACACCTTAAATTCATACTGTGCTTCATGGCTAGTGGTTTTTTTCAAATAGAGGATACAGGTGTACAGTGACTGCACACGCCATGGTTTGCTCTATGTAAGCTCCCTGGCTCTGGCCTAAGAAACAAGGATAGGGTTTCCTTGTTTTATTCCTTTAGATGCAATGCTTAGCTGGAGGCAGGCAACCAAAGCAGCTTTAATTTAGAGGAAGTCCTTACTGCCTCCAATTTTTAATTTGCGTGTTATTACATTAATAAAAAATGAAGCTGTGACTGTGAGAAGGGGGAGGCAGAGGTTAAGCAATTCTTGCCTTCTGTCTCATGGCACAGGAATCTGAGTCCCTCATCTGGCATCCTGCCTTATTATCACACTGCACCCCTTCCGCTCACACACTACAACCACGCAGCCTGGAAGTTATCTGAGTATATGGGGTTCAGTAAAGATATGTCTGTGACTAACCCTGATCAAACTCAAGGCATTGTTTTGAACATCACCATGAAGTATATTACAAATAGTGAAAAAAGTTCCCATGGCATGCAAATCAGAAACTCTGTAAGTTAGTGGTTTTATAGACTATACTAATGCTCTCTGATCCTCAATTCTTGTTTTGAATCACTGAACCTCAAATTTGATCTGTCACATCATGATTTAAATACAAATATAGGTGGAAGTTACTGTATGAAACGTTGCAAATATTGCTTAATAAACCATGGAATGTAGTAAGGTTATTTACAAATGTTTTCTTGGCCTAAATGTTAGGAGTGGTATGAATGCTGCTCTAATGATCTGCTATACATCCTCGAAGTAAAAACAAAGGTCAGTATTACCAATGTCTTGGTTAACCTGGGAATTTGGAATCTGCTTTTTGACTCTATGAAAATATCTTACAGTGCATGAAATTTCCTATGAGCAATTAACTTTTACATTTATGACACACATTGTTTTTGCCTTTTCAATGACTCTCAGTTAGATGGTTTCTTTACCTTCCTTTCAGAAAAGACGACGGCGGATTGACCGAAGCATGATTGGGGAGCCGACAAACTTTGTTCACACAGCACATGTAGGATCAGGAGATCTATTCAGTGGAATGAATTCGGTAGGCATGAGTGGATGAAGAATATTTCATCTTAGACAGAATACAGGAACACTGTATATGTATATTGTGGCTGAAGCAATGAGTCTTTCAACTATAAGAAAGAATCTCTATAAAACTTAAGAACAACCTACTTATTTCCAAGTCCTAAACACTTGCGTTCAAGAGTATGGAATATCATTTTTAAAATTCCTATATTTATCCATAGTAGATGCTGTATAAATTGTACAGGGTATGTGTAGAATACTTTTTAAAAATTTGTTCTGATGGCACGTATGAACTAAAATAGTGGTATATTTGAAAATACACTAGAGTATTTTAGAGAAAACTTTTAAAAGTGTCTTATAATTGACTAGATTCCTTACCTTAAATGCTTTAATCTATTTTAAATATAGTTCATGTTAAACTCTAACTTACCTTGGTTTATGGTGCACACAAATATCTTTGGGTGTCCTTGGTGAGGTTTTTCTATACTCTGTAGCCCTATTTACAGTGTGAATTATTTCCAGAGCAAGCAACGATGTCACAGGCAAGGTTTTGTGGCTTCCTGTAGCTGATATGAGCAATAAATATTTTTATCTCTCTGAAAGAGAAAAACAGAGGCTAAGATAGATACTGAAAATTAGCTTATGAGGATAGATTTCTTTTGTACAGCTTCATATTTATGTGAAATGCCAATCTGTTTTTAAAGTCAATAATATGCAATCTAGAAAAGGGTTTTATGTAGATGATGATGAAATGACCTTAATAATCCTCTTTAAAAGGAAAAAAATGTTTTGAGATGAAGATGATAAAAATACTTCTTGACAAAGAAGAAGAAAGAGTTCTGTCAGAGGTATCAGAATAGAAAGCAGAACTGTAAAAGAAAGATGGTTTTAATGTAGGCAAGTGAGGTCATTTGTAGTTTCAACTAGTTTACCGCTTACTGAGATCAGACAAAAACTTCTGTAACTCAGTACGTATTGGGGAAGGGCAAAGCTAGAAAATCTGATAAGACAAACAATATACTACATTTTCCCAGAAACAACATAATGGATTGGAAGTGATTTGTACTAAAACATCTGTAAGCAAGTTAAGTTGACAAACACAGCTTCAACTTGATAAAATTCAGTTAAAGCTAATTACTTATTTAATGCAATATATTACATTAATATTTAAAGCCATTATAAATCGAAATAATACAGTGAGCAGTTTTCTTTATTTTTTCTAAAAGCATGGCATTTTGCTTTTTAAATGTTAGTTGTCCCTCCTGTGAGAACCTTCCTCATTCTCACAGCTGAGCTGCCTTATGTGAGGTTTGTGGTGGTGATTGCCTGAAACTTTGCTCTTTCACCTCTTTCGCTTTCCCCCTGCTTGTCCTCACCTTTGCCTTGCATAATATCCAATTCATCTCTAGATAGTAGGTAATCATCATTGTCTCTCTAGATAGACTTTTTCATTTTGAATGTTCATAACTGGATATATAAAGTTTCTCTCACGTTTTTTCATTTGGATAATGTGCTGCATTCAGTGGCCAGAGTGATGTTTCTGATCTCAGATAGAAAGGATCTATATGCAAAAAATAATCCTTTTTTCCCCTCTTTCTCTTCAGAAGCACAAATCTCTTTTTTCACACTGCTTATTTTCCCACCTCTTCTGTGGTGACTTACTGTGATAATCTTGCATCCAGTCTCCCTGTTCATTCTTCACAGCGTAAATTCCAAGATTACATTGTTAACCTCCACATGGTTTTCTGCTGCTTAATTTCCTTTATAGTATGGACATTATACTCCTTCGTGAACCTCCTTGTGCCTTTTCTCTTCTGAATACCTTAGGAGGACCTCCTCCAATTTCATTACTTTTTCCCATATAAATTTGGTTCTTCATCCACTATCTACTCTGTGTCTTTTTTTCATTAGTGTTGTTCTTCATTACATATTCTTATGATTCTGAGTACAGTAGTTTTCTGACTACTGAAATATTTTACTTTTTTGTTTGCCTTCTCTGTAGAGCGCCTTGCTACTTTGTCAAAGGTACGCTTAAACAGTAGGACTCCTCTGTGCACTGTTTCTTTCTCCTTCCCATCACTTACTTTATTTTACCTTCATATTCCATGGTGAAATCTCTTACTTTTTTCTGCTGCTTCATATTCCTCAGTTTAGTTTTTGATTTCACATATTCCGTCCTTTTCTTAGTTTTCCCTTCTTTTCTTTCTCAAGGACAATCTGTGCTATTTCCTAATTCTAAAAGGGAGGGAAAGAAAAGGAAAGAAGGAAATTAATGAGAGAGATAAGCAGCACAACAGATTGTATGATCTTTAATTGGTGCAATCCTCTTCCTCTTCCAAAATCTTTGTATCTTTATCCTGTCTAAATTAGACATAAGAGAGAAGAACTTTGCTGTTATGTATCATCAAAGAAAGGCAATGGCATCTTTGGGAAAGAAAAAAAAAAATTGCATTTCATGGTGCTTGTTCTTGTAGCTCAGACTGCCTCAAAAGGAGGATGCTTCAGAAAGAATACCACCTTATAAGCTTACAATTGTTAGACCTGCTTTTTGCTCAGTGTTTTTAACATTGTATGTCTGCTATATAAGTTTTCATATGCAAAATAGCCACTGAACTGTTAATGCAGTCAAGTTTCATTTGCTGCATTCTCTTTCCTTTAGGTGTAACAGCCTCTGCAATTTAGGCTGATACTTCCTTACCCACTAACATAAACATCTATATGTGTGACTCTAGTGCCAGAGAATTTATTTTAACCTTTAGAAGAAGTACTCATAAAAATTTACACTTTAGCCTTGCGATTTGTGTCGATTTGCTTTCTCCAAAATTTTAAAGTCTTGTAGGCAAGTTGTCAGGCTGGAAAGTGACCTGGCCTGGAGATGTTTTTCTCTAGAGGCAGGGTTCATTCAGATGAAATTAATGTCATCCTCAAGTCATTCTTGTGAATACGTTTACATGTAGGTTAATTATTTTCTGAGGGAAAAAAGATTAAATTCAAACGCCTTTTGTTCCAATGAGCAACAAAAGATGCTTGGTAAAGAAGATGACCAGCCTGGTGAAATGTGAAAGTTCTTAGACACGACCCCATGAATGTGGTTGCACTTCTCCACACTTCCTTACTGAATTTGTAGTCTCTGATGTCAGATCCACTAGAGTATTGGCTCTGAACACTTTTCCCTGAAGAAAAATGTGAATATAACAATTGCTTTGCTGCAGCTGGATCACTTATTTGAGCAAAGTGCCAAGATAGAAAATGGTTTTACATTGCGCTGCTTAAATACATAAAAATCCGATCTTTTGCACAGCACTGCAATATGCCATACTGTTCAAGACAAAGATCCTAACACAGGCTCTTTTTTTCACATTGATTTGAGAAACTGTGTAAGAAAGAGTTGTGCTGATTCATTTTTTGTGTGCGCGTGTGTTTTGCTTTGGTGTGGAAAAGAATATACTTTTGTCTTTGTAGACAGGGAAAATATCGTGCAAGCTACTTGGAAATATTTCTCCAGTGCTGTTTTAATCTAGCTTTCTAGTGATGTTTTGAGGTCTCTATGAAGGAGGAGCATACATGTAATAATTGCAAGTGGTGCCCTGCAGGCATAGGCTTTGCTGCAAATTCAATTTCAGATGCTGTAGCCATGAATGAATGTGTTATTTTGTGCTCATTGTGTACTTGTTGTGTATCCTCCGGGGTGCAGAGAGAAAAAGGCCAAACCTTTAAGGTAGGAGTTGTCTTCCTGCAGGCACTTGGAGATGATTATTTTGACTTAGCAACACAAGCAGCAAAGAACTGTGGATTTCCTTCCTTTTTGTTGATAAAGGCAATGAAAGCCATAGAGGGATGTGCATGTCTTTGTGTGTGGGGGGGGTTCTTTATGTATTTATTTGCATCAAGCTAAAAACACCTTCACATAAGCTATTTCCAGGGAAGTTGATAGATTGAATATGATTTAAACAATAAATGCCCTGCCATTTAAAGGAATAATAGCAATTAAGGAAAGCAGTGTGTGCTGTTACGTAAATAGATAAATGAAAGACCTTCCACAAACCAAAAGCTCCTTTTTGGTTTAGAAAGTCCTTTTAATTATCTGAAGTTAGCCATACTATCCAGACATTTTGAAAGTTGTCTATTATATTTTTAAGGTAGTGGTGTCAACTTCTCTGGTTTATCATACTTGGCAAAGAACATTTTCCATATAACCAGATAAATTACAGCTTGTCAGATGGAGTGGAGTTGGATACCAGTAAGATATTTGATTAATTTTTTTTGAGTAATCAAGCGGGTCAGTGAAAGCCTGAATCAGCCAGTTTTCTTTGGGAATAAGGAAAAACTTCTGCCTCAGCACCAGTTCTTCCATCTCTCCTGCTGAGCTGCCTGCAGAAGTGAAAATTCCAGCAAGCCTATGCTGGCATTCCTCATGCAAAAGTAATGTAGCTTTAATAGTAAAGGAGCACTTGAAAACCAAACCTAAACAAGAAATAAAATTGGAAGCAAGAAGATGCCATAGCTCACTAACTGCCTCTCTTGTTTTCTCTGCCCCCTTTTTCCTTCTGTCTGCAGGTCAGCTCAATTCAGAACCAAATGCAGTCCAAGGGAGGCTATGGGGGTGGCATGTCTGCAAATGTTCAGATGCAGCTTGTAGATACAAAGGCAGGATAACCTTGGGGAAACCTTTCCAGTAAGTATTGCACTCTGCTTTTTAGGCAGAACAATCATACTATTTCATAATTGGCTCCCTATAAATAGCTGTGTCTTTATGATGCCCGATTTTAACATTCATTTCTGAGTAAAAAAATTCAATATCATGTAAGCATGTTAGGTTTTTTACACAATGAACAAGAGATTGTCCTGACTGCATCAGTCTGTCCGTAAGCCTGTTTTATACCTACGATGATACTGTAGGCAAATCTTTGCAAGTGAGGTTAGTTAGTTATAACAAATTTCAGAAGAATTTTGTGATATGATTAGGGTACCATTTTTACAAGAGTTCCATTTTAGGATAATATGTATGGTGTTAAATCAATGAATAGCAGCGTTGCAGTAGGAAAATGGTCACTCAGAATGTTCAAAACTCAGTTTAATGTGTGTTTTCTGTCTTCCAGGTTTATGTGAGTTTCCTGTATCTTCTTTCCTGTGTCCCCTCTTTTGCCTTGGTGACTGCTTTCTGTGCTCATGAGAGAAGCGATGGCTCGTTGTTCACCCTTTGTGATTACTCCAGTGAAAAGTTGCTGTTCTGCTCTGATGATGCCATTTATCAGATTGGTCCGACCGTGCCTTTCAGTGGCATGCACACATTGGCCTCTACCAGTATCATGGACATAGAGCTGTTTAGAATTGTTTTTAGCTTTTTGTTGGTTTTAAGGCAAATTAAAGCACCAACCTTAGCTTCCCTCATCCCTCACAAATACTAATGCGCAACGTTCTGTTGCTTTTTAGTCTTTAAATCTTTTCTCCACTTGAGTAATTTAGAAATGAGTGAGTTTCCATTAATGTCTTCAATCATCTGTTGTTCATACCCATTTTTGAAAGGTCTGGGACCTGCAAGCACAAATGATTATTTCATACAAAATCAGCAGAGTAGATGACCGCATGCTTTGTGAGGTTGCTTTGTATGGTGGCCCGCTTGGTGCTAGAAGAAAAAAAAAAAAATTGCTTACTGCAGACTGGTGAGAAATTTTGCTGTGGCACCAAGTTATGCCTGTTTCTGAAAAAGGACTTGTAACTTAGCTGCTTCAGAGTTATGTCTTTATTTTAGTTTTTATCCAGCTGGTCTTGAAATAATAAAGAGAGAGCTTGCATTCATGAGGCATTTGTTGTAAATGTTCAGTATATTTATTTTGAAAGAGCTGACCTTGAGACTGTAAACCAGTGTAGTACCGTATCTAAGTGTTGTGGAAGCGCTTTAGTCTATTTAAAAAAGAAAAGCATCGAGTTTGGCTGCTTCTTTTTCTTTCTACAATTTTTCTTAATTTTAGGCTGTACGGTCATTTCCAGTAGCAGCATGTCAGACTGCCTGCAATATTAGCTGAAAAGTTTAGTGGACCTCTCTAAGTAGTTGGCAGTTTCTGTGTACTAAATATTTAGGGGCCATGAAAGTTGCTAAGAGCAACATACTAATCTGGCAGAACAGATGCCAATGAAAACAACGTACAGGGTGACTTTTTACTAAGTCAGTAAAACGCCTTTTGCTCAGGTTCCAAAGCATGTTTCTTTCACACGTTGTGAAATGGTATTTTAATATTGCACTGTTTTCAGATTATCTCTGTAAATGGTCCCTTTTTTCCCTCCTTGTTGGTGGTTTGAGAGAAGTCAATGATTTGAGTCCTGGTTGAGTTAAATTTTTATGTGAAAAAAAACATCCAAACAAATAAGGCATAACTGAGCCTAGTCAGATCCATTTTTATATGTAAATACACATATTCATAAATATAGATTGCTGTCATAAATGATTCTTTATTCTTTTTCCATCCTTTCCCTGATTTCACATTGCAACAGCTGTCAGGTTGATTTAAACATGTATGAACCTACCTACTCTCTCACTTTGCAAACAACACACAAAATACAGGGCCATGGAGGTAGTTTGCCTTCCCTAAGTTGTATTCCAGTGGTAGGAGTCAGTTATCTGGTTGAATAGTTCGAATTAGGTTGGATAGTCTTCACTGATAAAGGTACTGATTTGTGATGACAAAAGATCAAGATACTCAATTGTCTGGGTGCGTAAACACATGGCAGTGCAGTGATTTTTTTTTTTTTAAGGGTCAACATTTCCAATGCCACTTTATCAATGAGTCAAATATACTATAAGTACAAAATCATTTGAACTTTGTCATTGGTAATAGCGGCTTAAATTTGCTTGCCAAACCTATCTTGCACTTGTCAAAATGTTTTCAGCTCAATAGCCAGGAAAAAAAAATTGACGTATTTTTATAACAGACATACTTTTTTTGTACATTGTGTTCATTCTTGAATAAAGTCAGTTCAGCATTGCTTGTAGATATTAAAAGGAAAGTATTGACTTTGATTCAATAAATGTTTTCTTTCAGTTGGTGGCCTACCCTTTTTCTTTTTCATAAGTTACATTTGCATTAGAAAACGGATGAATTTGTGGTGAAAATTATCTGAAGAGTAACCTATTAGTGTCAATAAGTAATTTGCAGGCGTGAGCTTTTTTCATGCTACTTGACCCTTTTGTTGCCGAGTGGATTAAACCATAATTTTATTGGCGGTTTTGTTACATTGATTTAGTCTGTATACCAGGGGCTTCTGCAAGGATCTTCAAGGGAAGGTTTCTTAAAAAATACATTGGAAACCTTCATATACAGGTTTTCTTTCCTTCTGACTGCAACTAGTATGTGTGTTACTTTCTTGATTGTGATGCAGATTACTGTGGTGATCAGTAGGAGACTTCATTGTACAACTAATCATCGTAATATGCACATCTGCATTAAACATACCTGCAAGGCACAATATTGTCTACTCTGTATTTGACTCAGTTTTTGTATTTGACACTCTCAAAGTTAATTCCTTAAGCACTAATTTACTACTTTAAACTTCACGCTAAATTGTTTTAAAGACTGATAATGAATTCTTTAGCTCATGGCAAGTTCTTGAAATTGCCAGTTGAGGAAAAAAGATAGTTCTAAAGGAAAAGAAAGATCAAGATAAAGCCATGAGATATCAATCAACTAAAGGGTTCTTTTCTTTAATTGTTCAGGTTATAGAAGCTTAGTACTGTCTACAAAGGTGTGTCTTGAAGAGCAGATGTTTTAATATAACCATCTATAAAAATAAAGGGGTTTGACCTCTTAAAGAAGCAGCCAGCCTGTTTATACTTAGTCTTTAGTCTGTTGAGCTGCCTAAAGCAGTTGTATGAATCAATTCATCCCTTTTGTGCCTTTTATAATTTTTAAATGAGAAGGTGCTGCATTAGCAACCAAGTCTCTGAACATAGTCTTGGTCCCAAGTAGCGCTGCATTCTGCCATGATTTGATACACCAAAAAAACCCCATCCTTCAGATCCAGAAAATTAAGTTGTTAGGAAATCTTGCTCTGTCTACATAATGACATATTCTTACCAAGTACAATACGTGTTCCATCACAACACAATTATTCAGATTTCAGTATTCCATGTCTCTTTTTCTTTTTTTTTGGGGGGGGGAGGATAGAGTCAATTAAATACAAGACTAATTTTCAAAGACTAATTCTTAAAGCTATTTCTATTTTGTGTGTAGGCATGTGAATAGGGCCCCTTCCTAGAGAATGGAAAGTGATTTTTGAGCTTCATAAGGATTCTATACATCTTCAGCATTTTATTGTATTTCTGGATCTCTGTCTTCTATGAAGATCTCTATGCATGCCACTCAAAAGATTTCATGAATTGACTGTACTTTCTCTATATGCCTTAAAAAAACTTTTAAAAGTACTATGTCCCCTTCTGAAACTACTAGGAAGCAGTATAGGGTTTGCCAAAGAAAGTTTATTAGGTTTTTATATTTGAATGAAGACAGTTTAATGGAAGAGACCTGGGTAGTACACATTCCCACAGATCAAAAGCTTTTCGTGAGGATTTCACACTGATTGTGATCCTGGATTTTGCAGTATGGGAATATTGCATTTATTTGAATTTCAACAGTAAAATTCCCATTCCTTATTCCATATCCCTTTTTCTATGATCACAGCTAATCACAGAAGACTGTGCACAATTATGCATATTATTATTATTATTATATTATGCAGTATTTACTCTTTAACATTTTCTTATTCTTTAAAAACAGTTGTTAACATGATAGAATGATGAAATCTGGACTAAATTGCAGATTTAGTGGTAATGCAATTCCGTGAGCACAATCAGTTACATCAGGACACAAAACACTTTCAGAGTAAAAGACATCATAGGCTCAGTATTTGGGACGAGAGTTTGAGGCTTCTTTTGTATTAAGTCTATAAAAACATGCTGGTTGCAGCCACAGGCTACAACTTCCCTATAAAACTATTCTACTAATAAGATGTAAAAATGATAATCAGCCCAGCACTACCTTACTTCTGAAGAAGTTCACCTGCCTGAGACTGATGGCAAATGCAATGTGTGCCACGGGGAAACTAAGAGATAATGAGTGAGGTAATTGCCAAGCAGTGAGCAAGATTCCCCAGATGGAGATGTAATGAAAATTTAACCATTTCCTGCTGGCAAAAATCTGTGCATCGAAGTAGCAATAGGTAAATTTTAGATGGTTCTTTCAATGTTTGCTGTTAGGTGATTAGGAGCGATGTCTGTGCATAGATGCAATAAGCCAACATAACTGGAAGTTACTGTGAACTTGAGCAAATAACACTCTCAAAGTGCAAGCCATATTCCTTGCATTGCCACTGTGAATGTATAGCTCTGGCTAGATGCCTTGAAAATCAATAAAACGCATGCCCAGGCAAAACACAGTAAAACATCCTTCTCACTCTTGATAGATGTCCTACTTTATGCAATATTGGCAGATACTAAAATAGTATTTTAGAAGTTTATGTTATGGAGAAGAGTTGCATGTGCTCTTCATATTTCAGAAAAAGAAAACCTATTTACTTTCACTGCATTGATGACATGAAGCAAACTACTCATACGTGTGCACCTCATCACTTAACTTATTAAATCAGCTATGAATTATTTAAAAATGTGCACTACTCAATAAATAAATTGACAAATATTTAATTGTATTTAGCATCCTGAATAATAATGATGTAGTCCTGACTGTAGATCCATATACAGTGACTGTGACATTAAAGCTTATTGAAAATGATGTCCTGGCTCTGCCAATGATTAGTAGAAGTACTTCAAAGGCATACCAGTAAAACTGATTGGGGCTGGTGCCATCTACTTACTCTCACAGTCCGTGCTAGCACTGACGCTGATTTGGCTGCTCAGCAGATTGTATTGGGTACTGACCTATAGTGAAAGTTGTTTTTTTGGCCAAATTGGTTAGTTTTAACCTGGATTAGTTTCTTAATGCTTATCCAGAGTAAGCATGGGAGTGAGTGGCATGGGATCAGAAATAATCTGTTATACATTGATATGTATACATCTGTTAACATTGATAGCTTAACCTGGCTGTGGAAAAGCATCAAGCTTTCTGAATAAAAAAAAACCCACAGAACATTCAGCCTAGTGACAAAGCTTAGCTGCAACTGGGGCTGTGAATATGTCTACTGAAAAGCTACTTCCACTTTTTGGGAGCTCTATTTCCATGTATTATTGGGCTCAACAGCTTTGCCCAGGTAATTCTGTTTGGTTTGGGGGCACAGAGCACGTTGAGTACATTGCCAAATGGTCAACTACGTCATCACCAAGAGTCAGCCAACCTCAAGCAGCATGATTCATTTCTGCCATCAGTGCTAATTCCATCTATCACCGCTACACAAGACATGACTTTCTGCCTTCACAGAAGCTAATAGAAATGAAACCCCCCCATAATCCAAGAGGAAGCAGTTAACAACCTGCTATGCCACCTGGATGCTCACAAGTCTATGGGGCCAGACGGGATCCACCCGAGGGTACTGAGGGAGCTGGTGGAGGAGCTTGCCAAGCCGCTCTCCATCATTTGCCAGCAGTCCTGTTTAACTGGGAACGTCCCGGACGACTGGAGGCTTGCCAATGTGACACCCATCTACAAGACGGGCCGGAAGGAGGATCCGGGGAACTACAGGCCGGTCAGCCTGACCTTGGTGCCGGGGAAGATTATGGAGCGGTTGGTTTTGAGGGCGCTCATGAGCCATGTCCAGGACAACCAGGGGATCAGGCCCAGCCAGCATGGGTTCATGGAAGTGTTGTGGTTTAACCCCAGCTGGCCACTGAGCACCATGCAGCCGCTCGCTCACCCCCCCTGCCGGGTGGGATGGGGGAGAGAATCAGAAGGGTAAAAGTGAGAAAAACTCGTGGGTTGAGATAAAGACAGTTTAATAGGGAAAGCAAAAGCCGCGCACACGAGCAAAGCAAAACAAGGAATTCCTTCACCACTTCCCATCGGCAGGCAGGTGTTCAGCCATCTCCAGGAAAGCAGGGCTCCATCACGCGTAACGGTTACTTGGGAAGACAAACGCCATCACTCCGAACGCCCCCCCTCCTTCTTCTTAACCCAGCCGTATATGCTAAGCATGACATCATATGGTATGGAATAGCCCATTGGCCAGCTGGGCCAGCCATCCTGGCTACGCTCCCTCCCAGCCCCCTGCACATCTGGCAGGGCACGGGAAGATGAAAAGTCCTTGACTAGCGTAAACACTACCTAGCAACAACCAAAACATCACTGTGTCGTCAACATTCTCACACTACATCCAAAACACAGCACTACACCAGGCTTTCTGCCAGAGGCTAAGTTAATAGGAAGAAAATCAACTCCATCCCAGCCAGGACGGGAAGGCAGGTCCTGTTTGACCAACCTGATCTCCTTCTATGACCAGGTGACGCCTCGTGGATGAGGGGAAAGCTGTGGATGTGGTCTACCTGGACTTCAGTAAAACCTTTGACACTGTCTCCCACAGCATTCTCCTAGAGAAGCTGGCGGCTCACGGCCTAGACAGGTGCACTCTTCGCTGGGTAAAAAACTGGCTGGACGGCCGAGCCCAGAGAGTTGTGGTGAACGGAGTTAAATCCAGTTGGCGGCCGGTCACGAGCGGTGTTCCCCAGGGCTCAGTACTGGGGCCGGTCCTGTTCAATATCTTTATCAGCGATCTGGACGAGGGGATCGAGTGCTCCCTCAGTAAGTTTGCAGATGACACCAAGCTGGGTGGGAGTGTTGATCTGCTCGAGGGTAGGAAGGTTCTGCAGAGGGACCTGGACAGTCTAGATCCATGGGCTGAGGCCAACTGTATGAGGTTCAACAAGGCCAAGTGCCGGGTCCTGCACTTTGGCCACAACAACCCCAGGCAACGCTACAGGCTTGGGGAAGAGTGGCTGGAAAGCTGCCCAGAGGAAAAGGACCTGGGGGTGCTGGTCGACAGCCGGCTGAACATGAGCCGGCAGTGTGCCCAGGTGGCCAAGAAGGCCAACGGCATCCTGGCCTGTATCAGAACTAGTGTGGCCAGCAGGAGCAGGGAGGTGATCGTGCCCCTGTACTCGGCACTGGTGAGGCCGCACCTCGAATCCTGTGTTCATTTTTGGGCCCCTCACTACAAGAAGGACATTGAGGTGCTGGAGCGTGTCCAGAGCAGGGTAACGAAGCTGGTGAAGGGCCTGGAGCACAAGTCTTATGAGGAGCGGCTGAGGGAACTGGGACTGTTTAGCCTGGAGAAGAGGAGCCTGAGGGGAGACCTCATCGTGCTCTACAACTACCTGAAAGGAGGTTGTAGCGAGGTGGGTGTTGGTCTCTTCTGCCAAGTAACAAGCGATAGGACGAGAGGAAATGGCTTCAAGTTGCGCCAAGGGAGATTTAGGCTGGACATTAGGAGAAATTTCTTTACTGAAAGAGTGGTCAGGCCTTGGAACAGGCTGCCCAGGGAAGTGGTTGAGTCACCATCCCTGGAAGTATTTAAAAGACGTGTAGATGAGGCGCTTAGGGATGTGGTGTAGTGGGTATGGTGGTGTTGGGTTGACGGTTGGACTCGATGATCTTAGAGGTCTTTTCCAACCTTAATGATTCTATGATGCTATGATTCTATGATGAGTTCAGACTTCAAGCAGGTTTCGTATTAAGCCCAGAAAACAGAGTGCTGGTGGAGTTGGCAATAATTTGCTGAATACCAAGCTTGCTTACTTAAATATGATGCAGAATGGTATAACCACATTAATGAATGATTGAGCTGTCATGCAAAAGGCACATTCATTTGTTATAACTTGGCTATTTAAGCATTTGTGGGAGCTTTCCATGGCATGGATTGTCTATAGCGAAATTTATCTTTTTTTCCAAAAATTTGGTGTTCTGTTTTTAGAGACAAGATAGTAACAGAGCCTTTTAGCAGAAAATAAATGTAGAGTGTGATGTTTGGTTTATCAATTCTTTCAAGGGAAGTAGATGCTTCAATTTTGGACTTGGCTTGTAGTAGAAGACACTCCTGGTATGTCACCACACATGCACAGAGCAGGGCTGGAGATCTGGTACGTAGTAACACTGAAATTAGCTTACTCTGATTTTCCAACAGTTCAAGACGGTGTTGGTATATGCAAGGGTCATGATAAGCTTTATCAGTCCAACAGTGACTTTGAGGGTAGGAGATGTTTCAGCATGAAACAGTGAGCCATCCACTATGGATACATGTCATTTTTCCTCAAAATTCTAAGCAGTAAGAAAGCTTCATATATTTATGTCAGCATTCAGGGACTGCCGGTCTTCTACCAGTGCTCTGCATGTCAGAGTCATGGGCAATTGTTTCCCAGGTGTATGCTGTGTTTCGCCCATGCTATGCCCTTCAGTGCCACAAAGGGCTGTTGGCTTTTGGTTTGTTTTTTAAATCTCTCACCATTACATCAGCCTTTGTAGGATATAATTGATTGAAATACCTGCTAGGCAATATAAACATATTTTGCATTTGTGCATTTCCTGGTAGGAAGCTCAGATGAATGACTCCTGTTGATACAGCAATGGTGTGAGGAGCCCTCATGCACCACACAGGAGCTGGGGTTTATCTTTTCCACCTGCTGTCACTCACCATGATCCCTCACCAAATGTGTGAGGTAGACTGTTATGCAAGGCCACTTCTTAAAACATCACCCCAGGAGGAAGATGAGTATTACTTGGAATTGATTTTGAAGTCCTCAGATTTCATTAAATGTGGCAACACTAGGGAAATGGCTATTCTGAAACAGTTTTCCTTAGGAAATAATCTTTACAGTAGCAATGAAACATGCAAAGAATCATAATCCTTGGAGAAGAGTACACTTTCCAGATGGTTAATGCTAATGTACATTTTGGCACTTCAAAGCATTTTCCACTTGTCACAATTTCACCTACTGGAGCAGTAACAATCATCTCATGTGTATGGCGTATGCATTAAGCAGCAGAGATAATGCATGGATGTGGGGCATTGTCCAGCATTTCGATTCACGTTCATAAAGGGAGAAAAACATTTCAGAAAGTGGAAATAAGGAATCAACAATCACATTTCAGCAAGCACCACTCTGGGTTTGGAAGAATGGAGGACTGTGGGGAGGGCAGGTATTAATGGTGGGTGAGTGAAAAGAAAGGAGTCTAAGTGGGGGAGGAGGGTAAACTTTGATAGGTGTCCAAGCATTGTACCCAGGCCAATTCCCCATGGTGCTCTTTTCAAGAAGGAGCTATTGGCAACAGCCACAAATCCAGAGCCCAGTGCAGCAAGACTTGTCCATTTTTCACTGTTTTAGGTAGTAGGTTCCAAGCCAATTACTCTTTCTGTAAGTTGCAGCAGACATTTGGGTTCCAGCTGGCATAAGCAGGATCCAACAGAACAGGCGGGGTAAGAGCAGCCCGGTGAACAGAGCTGGGAAATGAGACTCTTTTCGACAATTTTCAAAGTTTGTATTAAATGCAAACTATTTTTCTTAATGTGAACATACATAGGATGGTGCGATGGATGCCCATGCAGCGCCACATCTCTTAAATAAACATTCAGAAGTCTGTTTCCAAACCCATTTGCTGGAGCTGGACAACATCAGGATGATATTGCTGCTACAGGTCTAAGTCCCACTATTTCTTTTTATTGACTAGAACCACCCACTTCTCCCTGTTTATATCTATCCGCAATTGCACAAATGCTGTTTTCCTCAGAGACTGCCAAAATGCACCCAGCCCAGTCCTC
This sequence comes from Calonectris borealis, assembly GCF_964195595.1. Classification (NCBI taxonomy): domain Eukaryota; kingdom Metazoa; phylum Chordata; class Aves; order Procellariiformes; family Procellariidae; genus Calonectris; species Calonectris borealis. The sequence continues at coordinate 37,113,733 of NC_134352.1, forward strand.
AAATGGGAATTAAATTGCCATGATTTGGTTAAGAGCTTCTTCACATTCTCTGAATCACAACCAGAGCACTGGAAATACATGACAGAAGGAAACACTGGCTAATACCACAGCCTTGTAAAACCTAGAACTGCAGTTACATCAAGATGACTGCTTACTAAAACAATTTTAAATAGGATTTTCAACCTCTTAAAACACACTTGCATACTCAAATTAAACTGTTCTGACTTACATAGATGCAGTGGCCCATACTGTCCCCAACGAACATACTATAATAAGACATAATGATTTCTTCCCTAAGAATGAGTGCCTAACGGTTTCTGGGGCACGAGGCACTTCTCAGCCACTGTGTAAGACATCCATCCGCCTCCTGCACAGCAGTGCTTCAAACATCCATCCGGCAGCAATGCGGAGGCCAGTGCAGAGCTGGTAGGACAGACATTTTGTCCCAGCCCAAAGTGCCAAAGCCATCTGTCGCAAGGGACTTGCAACTCTTTTTGTCCGTGCTTGCAGGCATTGCAGCCACCGGCAGGTAAAGCCTGCCACAAGCGCGTGCCCCCAGCTCAGGCTCAGCGGGGTCTGCCACGGCGAGACTTGCCCAAACACGTGCAACCGCAGCAGCTGCCCTGCTGCAGGGGCATCTGAGACAGCCCCAGCCTCACCCCAAACTAAACGTTTGCATCACATTCCTGGGCAGCACTGCTACCTTCCTACACGCAAATTCGCATAGTATTGCACTGAGTTAAGACAACCCTTCTCGAATCAGATCTTCTAAGTAAGGCACTTGGCTAACTCTGAGCAAAGAAAAGTCAGGTCCTCCTCCTCCCTGCCCCATGTAGCAGGCTTACACCAGCCCAGTCAGTTAATGGAAGGGCGAGTGGAGCTGGTTATTATCAATACAATAATCAGTGCTGTCACTGCTTGGAAAACTGTGATCAAATATGCGCAGCTGTTCATTTGGATAGCTTTCCTCGGTGGGAAAGTTATCCACACCCATGAAGAAAAATCCTCCATGGGACTCACATGCCTTCTAAATTTAAGCTTCTCTCTCTGTAAGTAGGAAATTTCCACAGTCCTGTCCAACAAACCATGCCATAGGGTCCATAACCCCCCTCTCCCCCCATATTAGCAATCTTGATGTTCACATTAGGAGATGTTTAAAAAGTTGCAATAAATATTTGGATAATTGGAAAGTAGGCACTGGCCTCCCTGCATGGGCAATTGCTTTAGATAGTTCACTGTCCCAAGGTAAAGCCAGTTTCACAGCACACTGGATTATTTCCCAATTAAGAACCCTACAGTCCAATCTTCTGACCATAAATGAACCTGCGAATGAGAATGGCCTTTTCTAATCAGGCCAAGAGGACCCAGAATCAGAGGGCTGCAAAGACTTTAAAGGATTTTACAAAACTAAGAATACATTTGCATGGTTCAGGATTTCATTGCCTTGCTTTCTCCTCTGCACAACCTTTTGCCCACATTTCTGATACACCACATCAGCTGCATTTTTATTCCTTCACTGTGTACTACGTAAGGTTTTGGGCTTCTGAGAATGATTTCATAAGACTTTATGTGCTACTGATGTTGTTTGTTTCCCACCTTAATCCTCCCATCACAAATGGCATCATAGCCACATTTACATGGATTATCAGGAATATGCAGCAGGAGCTAATGAATTTAAGTGAGGCTTGAAATAACAAACATAGGAAAATTGCTCCTAAACATCTCCTAGAATGCTCTTAAAGTAGCATTAGCAGTGTTTTGATAATTGGTTGGGGGCTCACATCCTCTAAAGGATAACAGCAGTGCCACATTTTGCTTTTGTAGCATTGCATCAAATGACTGGCATTCCAGGCCTCATCCTCATTTCAGTCAGTAATACTTACTGAAATGTCACTTCAGAGCTTTCTAGTGAGCACACAGGGTATAACAGACAGTTTGAAAAAGAAAAACTAATTTATTTTTATTAATAATTAATAAATCAGCTAATAATCTTTTTTCAAAAACTAATTGCCCTGTCCCTTGCCTGTGCTATGTGCCCAGAAAGATAAGACTGCTTCAGAAGCAGCAGGGTAACAAGAGAGTTCTCTACTGCTTCAAGCAATTACCACAATGTAAGAAAAAACAGCTCTCCGAGAAAAGTAAAAAGGGTCACAGCACTCTTGTCAAAAAGCCTCATTTGGTTTAATGAAATAATTTATTTGAACAAGGACTGCAGGAACTAAGCCAGGATAGGACAACTTGTCTCATCACAGGTGACTGCAACTTACTTTTACTTTGCTAATTTATGTCAGTAAGAGCATTTAGGGTCACCTGGGTGAACAGAGAGAGAACCTTTCACTTCTAATACAGCTTCAGATACAGCTTTTAGTCACTTCTATCACAAATGTTCATTTGATGGGACATAGGAATGAGATCTGTCCTCTGCCAAGCTGCTGCAGAGAGAGAGTCCTGTTACCAACATCTTGGCATGATGGAAGAAACACCAAACCACAAGAGGAAAGACTAAGGAACTTGCACAGATAGACGGGATAATTCTTTTTCCTCAGGTTCCTATAAGAAACACGTCCAAGGAAAGTGGGGAGGAGAGCAGAAGGGGAGCTGTCACAGTCATGCCTGCTGTAACTGGGTGCTCTGTCCACGAGACTGCTCATCTGGCATTTTGCTCACACACACTGACCTGGTATACCAGCTCTTTGCAAGAGACAGAGGCCTCTGACTGTGCATCCTTGCATGGTTTCAACAAATACCTCTTTGTCTGTGAGTGTGTCTGCATGTGATTGTCGGAGAGGTTGTTTACACTAAGACGCCCCCCTTAGTCAGCCCCCATGACACAACATTGTCACTCTGATGTAATACCATCTTGAGCCTTTATCTCCGAGAATAGAGGTGTCAAAAACATACCATCTATTTTCCTCATAGGCAGGGTGATGAATGGAGGAATGCTATTGTGAACATAGCATCATGTCCTCATTAGACCCTAATGCTTCAGGTCTTGCCGTTTTGCAAAGTGAATATTGATTTTGATTGTTTGTGGTTCTTTAATCAGCAAGTGGGTTTGATGTTTGCATTCATGGGTTATGTGAAGCAACAGAAAAATCTCAGCCTGCATGGAGGTGAAAGTGCACAAAAAGGTGTGTGCTGCAGGATCAGTGATTCTCTTCAAAGCCAGACCCACCGTGTGGCTGCCCAGCTGCTCTGAGACCGAGCACGGGGCCCCACATAAAAGCCCATAAATACAAGCAGGCTTTGGCAGCAGTTCTTGGGAGTGAGAAAAGGAAAATTCAGCAGCTTCTGCATTCCAGGCTCCACTAGCTTTTTTTGGTCATGTAAACCTGCCTAGATAGAGGAAAACGGGAAAAGTCTTTGGAGTGGTCCTACGGCTGGTCCCTGAAAGAAGGAACGCTTTTGGGGCAGACAGCTAGTCTTTCTGGGCTGATGAAAACATGGCAGTGTGCAAAGCCTCAGCTGGCAGATGATTGTCAGCACCAGGACTCAAGGAAGATGGTAGGCTAAGTGATGTCAGCTTGTTGTAGCTCACGGAAAACTGATAACTGGCTTTGAACTCTGCACCAGCCTCCTTCAGAAGGGGCAAAGGGCTGGGTTTTGGTGCAGAAGTGACTAAGTTGAATGACACAGCGATGCCTGATGATGAACTGAAAGATTTTGTCCACTGCAGGAGCCTTTGTGCAACTCAGATTTCCTCATCAGCTTGCCTCTCGTCTTGCCTCAGGTAGTCTCAGGATTCACTACGCTAAAAACCATCTTTCTAGTCCTGCTCCGTTCCCGCTGCACTTGACCCTTCTGTCAGTTTGCCAGGCTGCCAGGTGCCCACCAAGCTGCCCTATCACTCCCCCTCCCAACAGGACAGGGGGAGAAAATACTATGAAAAGCTCATGGGTTGAAATAAGGACAGGGAGATCACTCAGCAATTACTGTCACAGGCAAAACAGACTCGACTTGGGGAAATTAATTTAATTTATTGCAATTAAACAGAGTAGGATAATGAGAAATAAGAACAAATGTAAAAACACCTTCCCCCCACCCCTCCCCTCTTCCCGGGCTCAGCTTCACTCCCCGTTTCTATACCTCCTCCCCCCAAGCAGTGCAGGGGGACGGGGCATGGGGGTTACGGTCAGTTCATCACATGTTGTCTCTGCCGCTCCTTCCTCCTTGCTCTCTTCCCCGGCTCCAGCGAGGGGTCCCACCCATGGGGAACAGACCTCCACAAACTTCTCCAATATGGGTCCTTCCCACGGGCTGCAGTTTTTCGCGAACTGCTCCAGCATGTGTCTTTTCCACAGGATGCAGTCCTTCAGGAACAGACTGCTCCAGCGTGGGTCCCCTGTGGGACCACAGGTCCTGCCAGACCCTGCTTCTGCAAGGGCTCTCCATGGGGTCACAGCCTCCTTCAAGACATGTCCACCTGCTTGGGTGTGGGGTCCTTCAGAGGCTGTAGTGTGGATATCTGCTCCACTGTTAACCTCCATGGGCTGCAGGGGGACAGCCTGTTTCACCATGGTCTTCACCACGGGCTGCAGGGGAACCTCTGCTCCAGCGCCTGGAGCACCTCCTCCTCCTCCTTCCTCACTGACTTTTGTGTCTGCAGAGTTGTTTCTCTCACATGTTCTCACTCCACTCTCCCAGCTGCTGTTGCACAGTGGGCTTTTTTATCCTTTCTTAAACATGTTATCACAGAGGCATTACCACTGTTACTGATGGGCTCATCTTTGGCTAGCAATGGATCTATCTCAGAGTCAGCTGGAGCTGGCTCTGTCTGACATGGGGGCAGCTTCTGGCAGCTTCTCACAGAAGCCACCCCTGCAGTCCCCAAGCTATCAAAACCTCACCATGTAAACCCAATAGACCAGTACATCCCTGGTATTAATCTCTCCCTTATGCCTGAGAGCTTTTCTGAAAAATGTGGTGGGCAGACATTATCCTCTTTCACACAAGGTGGACTGGTGAGTGCTAAGCCTTATTTTCTTCAAAACTGCACAGAACAGGTGCTGTAAGATGTCTGCTACCCCCATTCATATTGGCTAACAGCTGACCTCCCTCTGAGAGTATACTGTGACTCCACCTAGCAAAGCAGTGTACAAGGGTTCGGAGGTCTCCCGGCATACTGCAAGTGGTGATGTGAGTCGCCGTGTAAGTCTGCAGTGTGCTGCTGCCCTTGGTCCTCTACGTGTGTCTCTGGGTGAAGGCGACACGAACAGTGAGAAGCACACTGGTGTGATGTATAGGTTTCTTGTTCCAAGTAAGAGAAAAATAGAAACACATGAATCTAGACAAAAATAATAAAACTCTGTATGCTTTTTACCCCCTTGACTTTGCTTTCTTGCCATTGCAGAACACTTTGCAGCTTCAGTGAGGGTTATCTCAGATGTCAAACTTAGGACAACCCCATTTCTCACTGAGCACTTGGCTGTCAGTCTTTAAAAGGTCTAAAGTCCTGAAAAATCTCATATGTGAAAAAAAAAAACCACCATAACATTGCTTATCCACTAGATCCTGAACACTCATTAAACTTCTCACTGCTACAAATCAGCTTAAAATGGTTGGCTTGGTTGAGCTGAGTCAATCCGGGACTCCCCCTGTGCTGTCATCTGCACTGTGAGCCCCTCTTCCTCCGGGCTCTGCCTTTCAGTGGAGCAGTCAGATTTTAGCAACCCGCTATGACCAGCTCTGTGATGACACTCTTGGAGCCCTCAGCTCACAGGAGAGGCAAAAAAGGCAGCAGAAAACAACGTCCCCTCTAAAGGGGGGAGTTGCTGTTTGACACAGTGCCGTATGTGCCATATTACTGTCTGCTGTACTCTGCTTCAGCTGAAACTGAAAATCCTAACTGGCGGTGCCCATGATTTTCTGCTGGCAACCCCACCTCCTGTTGTACCGTCTCCTCGCTTCTAGCTGCGAGCCTTACTCCTGGGCATTTTAGCACTAGTTCCAGCCAGAGCCCATGACATACCCATTTCCCACCAGGCACACTGAGAAGAAGCATTTTACCTGCCCCAAGTTAATTATCACCTCAGAAACACAAAAGCTCTTCTGCACGTCCCTTAAGACTGTCCCAAATCCCTGAAGACCAAACCAAAGAAGTAACTAGAGACTGTGCTTTTTTTCTCCCATCCCCAGAGCAAGAGAGTAACAAGTTCTAACAAATACATAACCAAGAAAAAAGCTACATATTTTCTGCTGCATTTGGCACTCAGAAATAAGCACTAGTTAGCACAAAAATATGGGGGAGGGAGAAGAAAGTGCGTAACTCAGACTATGATGTTATCCTCTTTCATCAAGTCTGGCTAAACTCTGGATCTCCTTGTCTTGCCTCCTCTTAGACCTGGCAAGCAGCTGGCCTGGCAATCACTGTTGAAAACCACTGTTGGTTTTGGACATTTTCCATCTCTGTTACTTCCCTATAAATAAATTCAAAGAGCTGTTGTATGCAATCACCTTTACTCTGGCTAGGTGGAAGAAAAGGCACTTCTGAACTAGGTGGGAAATACTCCGTTTTTGAAATATGCTGTTCAAGAAGATTGTACACAGGACAAAACAGTACATGCATAAGCATGCCTCGTTCTCAGGTCATGCTCCAGCCTGGTACTGGTTTTCAAAACATTCATTGGCTCTAAGCTGCTTGTGAGAGAGGTTACATGAGACGATATTAAGTAGTCAGACAGCACAACTAGCTTCCAGCCTTAGCTCAGGTCTTCCTGCAATGCTTTGTTCTCACATCCCTCTCCAACTTTCTTGCCCCAAAGCTGATTCTAGCAGTGTAGGACACACAGTACCAGAATGGCATGAACAGCCGAAAGCTTGAGGAGTGGGCACCATGTGGAGCACATCACATCCATAGTAGCCCCAAGGGCCACACGCTGCTCCAACACTGCCATTTCCCTTGGGAAGGCTCCAGTCCCTCTCCGCTTGAGGATGGCAGTGCGAACGAGCCTTTCCCACTCTGGGCCTCTGCACTTGCTTTGCCGTGCAGTGCTCCTCCACCAGGACAAGCTGGTTTCTGGAACCACATGTAATAGTTCCCTACCAACAGCGGGAAAAGAAACTTTCCCACCCCACAGCCCTGGCAATGTACACTTTGTAAACAGCAAAGCTCACAGGCATGCTTCTCCAAATTGTCACCTAGGATGAGAAACCAGCTCTGCAGACACAACAACTATTTTGAGAGCAGATGCGAGAGCTGCCTGCCCAATTTACAGGGCAATCACTGTTGCGATTCTTGATGAAGCCATTTACATTTAGGATACTCTGGTCAGCTACAAAGGGAATAGCTGCCCCATGCTTCATGCAGCTCTGCTGCCTTGGCCGTTTCCTGCACACTGAAAATGGTGGCATTGCCACCACTGGGTGGAATTGCTCCATCATCTACGCACCACCCAATTTTCCACTCCCTGTTAAACACTCTTTAGACCATTAAAAGGTGCCAGGCGCATTTATCACATAGATGAGGCCTCTGCTCCCTGCAGTAAAGAGAAAATAAAGACAGCACACTGTAAAATAAGAAGCAGAGCAACATACACTGCAGATATAGGGCATGAAAAATGTCACACATCCATGTAATCTACCTATAAAACTTGTTTTCTTGTGCCAGTCTGTAGCAAGGCAAACTTCAAGGTATCTGTGCAGCAACTGGTTTCTCCCCCAACCTCTTACTTGCTCCCACTGGTAAAACCACTACACTGGTAAAACCAGTCCAATCTTCCTCTCGAGCTGCATTGCACAAAACGTGACTGAAGAGGCTTGAATTAAGGCACCAGAACAGGAGCATTTTTAAAGCTCTGCTGAGGTCTGAATGGCAGCTCTGAGCTTGAGTCAGTGGCGTAAGAAGGAGCCTCTCTAGTCCCCTCTCCCTGCCCTTCAAGTCCCTGTGTGATGCCCGTGGCTAAAGCTCTGGCTAGGCTGCTGCTGGTGCTGCCTTACCCTCTTTATGTCTTGCCTGCCTGCTCTGATAGTCCCCTTACTTTTTCTTCTCCATGTGCTGCTCATGATGATTTTCCTTTCCCTTTCTTCGGCACTATTTTAGCCTTGTGTTGTGCTGCACCCTGTGGTGTGTGTCCCTCTTTCCTGTTCCTTTGTGCATGACCACAAAAGGATAGTGCAAAGCACATACTCTATTTTTTCAACCTTTGACACAGCAAAAAAAAAAAAAAAGTGGGGGAGGAATAATGAATGAGCATATGGACAACACATCTGGAACTACAATTACTGGTAAGCTATTCCATAAGTGTGATTACCCCTATATTCACAGATTCACACCACAGCTACCAGCAACTATATCCTCTAGGGTTTGATAATCAGATTCTCTAGAAGAGATGTCCCATGACTCTTGCTCATATAATGCAGGTTTTTCATGATAGCAATGAAGGAGGCAAAAGCTGCTCTATAGAGTTATAGAAGAGAAATATTTTAGCTACCAGTAGACTTTGATCTCTGGTGAAACATGTCCTGACCTCTGATGTTATTTTCATAGATCATTACTTCATTTGGGTAAACTTCTCTTGGGTCCCATCTGCTATAGGGGAGCTTCTTCGGGCTGGCAGGTCTCAGAAGTGGTGTGTATCAGGGTGGAAACTTATGGGTGCCTTGATCACCCATACTAAATCTACGAGTTTTTCTTCAGTGCTTGAGAAGTGGTTAGACACTTGAGGTAAGATGCAAGGAAGATGAAGTTTTAGTGTTAAGAGCTCCAATTCCACAACAGAGCACAGAGACTGACAAAGCTACAATAGCATTGTAGATGCTACTTTTGTACTTGAACTTCAAGCATTTGTGCAGAATATGGTATTTTCCTCAAACACCACAGATCTCTTCCGCAGGCAGTAGTGATAGCAATGTGCCTGTTACAAAACAAACTGCTAAGTATACAGTTGATTCTTTTCCTTAATTTTCTTTTTGTGGTTTTGATTCTTTAGGTAAGAGTTTTACTAGGGATGAGGAAACAGCACTCTAGCAGCACATCTCATAAGAACAAATAAATGAGGCACAATGCAGCAAGATCGCAGGGCACCTGTGAAGTCAGCTGTGAGGCTGAGGGTTGTGTGGAGCCTGATGACAGCTAAGAGAAAATAGGGACTGAATGCAGCCTGCAGCTACTAAAACCAAAAACTTCCAATGTTCACAGTACAAACAACATGTATATGTGGATTTAGACAACAGGTAATAACCAAGGGCAATATTCTAACATTTCTTTGTTCCTCTTGCCATCAGGGATAGTTAGGCTTCTCAAATTCCTTTTCTGTAGTTCATATATAGATGAACTGTTCATATACAAATAGTTTTGCTAATATGAGCCAGGATTGAGCAGTCTGGTGAAAAGTATACACTCATCGGCCAGTAGCTGATGAGACACTTCAGGTACCACGTGCCTGTGTTTGGTATTCCTCCATTTGGGCTTTCTGTCTCTCATGAGATGTTCACCCACTGTATCAGACTAAAATGAATCTGCCTATATAATATATATACATGCAAGCAAACAATTCCTACCAACAGGAACTCGGTTGCTGCAGTTTTTGACAACATGCTGGAGCACTCTTTCATTTCTTTTCCATGACTGTCAGCCTGACCTTGGTGCCGAGGTAGATTATGGAGCGGTTCATATTGAGTACGCTCACAAGGCATGTGTCGGACAACCAGGGGATCAGGCCCAGCCAGCATGGGTTCATGGAAGGCAGGTCCTGCTTGACCAACCTGATCTCCTTCTATGACCAGGTGACCCGCCTTGTGGATGAGGGAAAGGCTGTGGATGTGGTCTACCTGGACTTCAGTAAAGCCTTTGACACTGTCTCCCACAGCATTCTCCTAGAGAAGCTGGCGGCTCAAGGCTTAGACAGGTACACTCTTCGCTGGGTAAAAAACTGGCTGGACGGCCGAGCCCAGAGAGTTGTGGTGAACGGAGTTAAATCCAGTTGGTGGCTGGTCACGAGCAGTGTTCCCCAGGGCTCAGTACTGGGGCTGGTCCTGTTCAATATCTTTATCAATGATCTGGATGAGGGGATTGAGTGCTCCCTCAGTAAGGTTGCAGACGACACCAAGTTGGGCGGGAGTGTTGATCTGCTGGAGGGTAGGAAGGCTCTGCAGAGGGACCTGGACAGGCTGGATCGATGGGCCGAGGCCAACTGTATGAGGTTCAACAGGGCCAAGTGCCGGGTCCTGCACTTTGGCCACAACAACCCCATGCAACGCTACAGGCTTGGGGAAGAGTGGCTGGAAAGCTGCCCAGAGGAAAAGGACCTGGGGGTGTGGGTTGACAGCTGGCTGAACATGAGCTGGTAGTGTGCCCAGGTGGCCCAGAAGGCCAACGGCATCCTGGCCTGTATCAGAAATAGTGTGGCCAGCAGGAGCAGGGAGGTGATCGTGCCCCTGTACTCGGCACTGGTGAGGCCACACCTCGAATCCTGTGTTCAGTTTTGGGCCCCTCACTACAAGAAAGACGTGGAGGTATTGGAGCGTGTCCAGAGAAGGGTAACGAAGCTGGTGAAGGGTCTGGAGAACAAGTCTTATGAGGAGCGGCTGAGGGAACTGGGACTGTTTAGTGTGGAGAAGAGGGGGCTGACGGGAGACCTCATCGTGCTCTACAACTACCTGAAAGGAGGTTGTAGTGAGGTGGGTGTTGGTCTCTTCTGCCAAGTAACAAGCGATAGGACGAGAGGAAATGGCTTCAAGTTGCACCAAGGGAGGTTTAGACTGGACATGAGGAAAAACTTTTTTCCTGAAAGAGTGGTCAGGCCTTGGAACAGGCTGCCCAGGGAAGTGGTTGAGTCACCATCCCTGGAAGTATTTAAAAGACGTGTAGATGAGGTGCTTAGGGACATGGTGTAGTGAGCATGGCGGTGTTGGGTTGATGGTTGGACTCGATGATCTTAGAGGTCTTTTCCAACCTTAATGATTCTATGATTCTATGACTCACAGCAGTAAATGCAGTAAGAAACAGATGCGTGTGATCTGCATACACCCTGGAGTGGTTAGCTGCCAGTGCTACCGTATACCCGTGGATCCTAATTTTAGACAATTCTGAAAGGGTTGCACACCTTTTGTGATGTTTTTGGACAGAGTGGCAAGAATATGCTGACAGAAAAGTCTTTAATAGTGTCAAAAGAGAAGCCAGAGGGATGGAAAAATACGTGCCTCCCAAGAATGAGAGAAGTGGAGTTTTGGTTTGGTTTGGTTTTTCCTTTCCTTGGTTGTTTTTCTTTTTTACTTACATTTTCAATACCTGTGCTAACAAAAAATCTATAAAGCTTATTATCAGTCTTGCCGAATTAAGAAAATCACTGCCACATGCAATCATGAACACTATAATGTTGGCTCTAAAATGAGAGCAGATTGAGAAGGGACAGTTATTTTGAAGTGAAACTTGGAGGCTGTTTTTTGTTGACAGTTTTCGGGACTGTGGAGGAAGAAGAGAAGGGCAAAGACTAAGAGACGAACAGAGGTTGTATCTGGCCAGCTAAGCACAACTCCAAGCCAGGTCAGGTCATTCTAACCTTTTCTGTGTTTTTCCACTCTTCCTTGCCATTTAAAAGCAAGCCCAAAATACAAGACCTTAGTGTCACAAGCTAATAATGGGGTTGGTACACGTCTGAAGTCTCTGCTCCTGTATAAATCTTCCTTAACTGCTCAAGCCAACTAAACTTTCAAACACTGCCAGAAAAGTAGGCTGCAATCCTGACTTACAAGCATGCATTTGCTCAAGGACAGACGACGCATGGGACAGAGAAGTGTATTAGCAGCAATCTTCAGACTACTTCTGCAATGTCATGCTTGTTAAATAATTAATATACTTAAAAATTACTCTCAAGGGATGACAAGGGCTTCAGGACATCTACAAAATCATTCATGTAGTACCCTGGACTATTTTTTTGTATTACAGTTATGCTTAGAGGCTCCAGCTGAGACTGCGGACTCCTTTCAGTCAATAGGCTCTGCATAGTCAGAGTAGTCACTGTAAACTCTCCAGGGAAATCTGAACCAACAAAGCAAGAGATGAAATATTACTTTCAGGTGTCAGACCAAAAATACAAAAAAACCCCCTTTTTTTCCCAAAAAAATCTTGAGTGCCTTCAAGTTGTGGCAGAATCTCCTGTGAAGGAGGCAACAGGCCAAACTAAGAAGTATTTCTGTAGAAATAGTTTGTAATTTCCTTTCATCAGCCCTTAAAACATGTCACGTTTTATCCTCCCTTTCTATTCTATCACAGAATATAACTGACGCCCACACTGAACAAGAACTGCTGGATAAATAAGTTTTACATCACCATAGGTTTTTCTCTAGGTAAGAGGTGTGCCAGTCCAAGCTTTAAATTGGCATTAATCTAGTTCTTTTTTTTCCATAAACCAACTCACAGTAATGAAATAAATACAAGGCAGAGGACTTAGTACATTGTAGGTGGCATATGATGTAATTAAAAAGCTAGTTTAAAGGAAAACCGCAATGGTTTATCTGTCATTCCTCCTAGAAATAGCTCTTGGGGAACTTTTCCAATGAAGAAATATTTCTTAGAAGAAAGCTACTGAAAGAGTAGGAATTAGATGAGAGAATCTCCATTCCAAGGTGCTTTCTCATATTAAAATAGCCTGCCTTCTTCAGAAGCGTATCTATCATCTGCTCATATCTGGTAGACCTGGAGTACAAAAGATGCTTCATGCATTTATTCCACACAGAATTTCCTTATGTTTTCTTTCCTTATGTTGCCACACAATGGTGTTAGGATATCTTCATAGCAAACAAACCAAATCTACTTTATCTTCCTCTTCCCTGTCCCATTACTACATCAGGAGTTCCAGTGTGTCACCTTCCTCTTGGTCAGAGCCACCAGAAGCAATTCTGTCCTTCCGAAATTCCTTTGCTAAAAGAAAAAGTGATTTTTGCCTAGCTCAGATAGGACCATCCGTGAAGAATTGGTACCAGTAAGGAGTTTCTGCTATAAGGAGACTAGATGAGGGTAACTGTGGCATTTCATGTCAAGTCTTAAGGCTGAAGAACGGCTCAACAAACAGTCATATGTAGATTTTACTCAAATAATGGAGAATATGTACTGAAAGGCAGAAAAACATTCACTTAATAAAGGTTTTATTTATTTTGCTCCTTAAGTCAGCTGTCCTGTTGACTAGCAAATTTGTCACTGGCTGGAGCAAGCCTGTCTAATGCTGAACCTCCTAGTCAGCAAAACAATGCTACTGCAAACAATAGATTTAATTACTCCCATGTATGCAAAGAGATAGTTTCCGTGCATGTAAAAAATGCTTGATGAAAGTACATGAAGTAGGTTGCTGAAACACAAGCTTCTCCATATGTTCAAATATATGCCAGATTATACACAAATCCATGTGGAAATGCACACATTTCAAATTTGTGAGGGAAATTTTTAACAACTAGTGAGGGAGAAGAGGTCATGAGGGCCATCACAGTTTATTCCAAAGCATTGTATTAGGTAATTCACAAAGAATTACATATTAAATATGCCAGATTTCTTCCAAATTTCTAAGATTAAAGAGAAAAAAGCAAGCTTAAAAAACCCTCTTTCTCTAATTTTATTAGATATAATTCAGAAACTATTGAAAAATTTGCATTTTACCAACATCAAGAAAGATGCTGCAAGTCTTGAGATACATTAAGTTACTAGATTTCCTGCATTATTGGCAAGAAACAGCCCTGTGGCATTTGGTGAAGACAGAGTTCCTGAGGAACCAGCTGTCTGGGTGTCTAGTTCCTACGTGGCAACAGAATAATAAAAAGGATATGGGTCAGAGAACCTAAGCAATAATGGCATTATTTATCTTGATGGAGGAAGATATCAACATTCTGGGTTAAAATCTTGCACAACACGTGAAGGAACAGTGATGTTTTCCCCCCAAAATGTCGTCTTGTTGTGAATTCCAGCAGCACTGTTAAAAATTGAGCATTTATTTTCAGCATGAAAAATAAAAATGGGGATATTAAATATGTTTTACCCCAACCGCAATTCACTCTTGTCACCCAGCATATACTGTCTTCCAAGAATTGAGAGACGATTTTTGACAGTAAATTTTTTGAGTAACCCTGAACAGAGGTTTCTGACAGTGAAGGCGGCAGATCCTTTTTTCTGTACACAGAACTTATCAGAGAAAATCTCATTCAACAGAATTAAATCTGTTTTCCTTTTTGCTAACCAAATATGACACAACATCTAAGAATTAGCAGAAACTGCTGATTTAATGAAACATTAAGGAGGGGACGGGGAACAGCTTTACTCCAAAACAGTGGAAAGCTACACAGCAAGGTCAGCAGGTAGCAAGAATTACACCTTCCTCCATGTTCAATTTGAAAATTATTCAAATTTTCAAATTCAATTATTCAAGTTATTGAAAAATAAGGTATGTCATAGCGTGGAACATGCACTGGAAACATTTTCCCATGTGGTTACTGCTCTGAAGCATAGAAGTGCTACAGACAGAAAATTGGGTAAGACTTTAAAGGAAGTGTAAATGCAGATTTAAAAAGCATCTGACTTAAAGCATCAGTTTGTCTTTGCATGCACCACAGGAGTTTTTTTCATTGTTTGCACTTCTTGATTAAAGAATTTGGCCTAGCATGAGGCAAGAAGCTTTGAGAAGCAAAGAGAACTTTGCATCTCAACATGAATGTGTTTAGTCCCCAAACAATTTATGGTATCTGCCTCATGTTTTTAAAGACAACCAAAGTTAGTAACTCATACGGAATGAGGAAGATAAATTTAAAGAAAAAGGCTTAAAGTATATTTTTAAAGTTTTGAAAAAGAACATCCTAGAAGCTTGTAAAAGCAATTAAAATATGTTTCTTTAATGGAAGAGAGACAAAAATTTGGAAGCATTACTGTGTTCTGTGGTATAGCAAGAGCACAAAATGTGGACTGGATATTAGTCACACACTGTCCTTTTTTTGCCTAAAGCTACCACTGAGGGCCTGCCTGGACCATCATTACATATGCCTTTCCAAGAGCATACATGTTTCAATCATTCCACTAAAGATTGAACCACCAGCAGCACCAGAGGAAGACTCTTGCCAAGGAACAGCTGGAGAAGATGTGCCAGAAACAATGAATTACGTGCTGCGACAGCTATAGGTGCAACAAATCACTGTGCAGAAGGAACCTGTCAGTTTGCATGCGGTAACAGTTGCAGCAGCAGGAGGAAAGCATCAGAATGAGATGTCTGCCCAAGCAAACACCTTTCCTTTTGGTTCTCTCTTTTGATATAGATCACTGTCTTCATGGCTTCTGAGCATCTCTGTAACTCAAATGCCCTGTCCTAAATCATTCTGAGGAGCAAACCTCCTATAACTGCAGTTTGCTGGCTCCAGGCAGAAGAGTGATAAAAGCGACAAAAAGTATTGTTATGCTGTTTAGAATTACACAATCACAAGCCCCAGGGGTCTTTGCTTTAGAAGTTTCCTGTTGGCAGTAAATCTCAAAATACTAAACAGTAACAGCACTCTGCTGACACAGGAATTGAAACAATTTGGGGATGCTTCTCTGAGCCCTTTGACTTACTGACCTCAACATACTTCTGTCTTACAAATACAAACCTGTGAGACATCACTCTAGTTTTCCTGGATCGTCAAACCAGTCACAGATTTCCAATTAACCTGCTGACCTAGCACTTGCAGATAGGATTGAATTGCTGATCAGATAAAGGCTTTGTCCAGGACAGCAAAGAGTTATCTTGTGGAACCACATATAAGTGTTAGTGCTAACACTGCAGTCATTCCTTGAAAAGATAAAAAGGCTCTGGGCAGCACTGTGAGTTAGGAAGGTTTGTTATCTAGCTTCTGTATCTTAAAGTGCACATTCTGGATTATTTTTGTGGTACTGCCACACAGCAAGATAGCTTGTTTCCTGCCAACAAATGTGGAGTAAGCACTATTCTACCCAAAAGACTCAAACACCCGCAAAATGAATTGACTACCCGCAAAATTGAATTTGACAATTGACAAATTGAAACCACTTAGCCGGTGTCGTGGTTTAACCCGGCAGGCAGCTAAACACCACACAGCCGTTTGCTCACTCCCCTCCCCAGTGGGATGGGGGAGAGAATCGGGGAGGTGGGGGGAGGTAAGATTTGTGAGTTGAAATAAAGACAGTTTAACAGGACAGAAAAGGAAGGGAAAATAGTAATAATAATAATGATGATGATGATGATGATGATGATGATGATGATAAAAGAATATACAAATCAAGTGATGCACAATGCAGTTGCTTACCACCCGCCAACTGATGCCCAGCCAGTTCCCGAGCAGCAGCCCCCCGGCCAGCTTTCCCCTAGTTTATATACTGAGCATGACATCATATGGTATGGAATATTCCTTTGGCCAGTTTGGGTCAGGTGTCCTAGCTGTGCCCCTTCCCAGCTTCTAGTGCATCTGCAGCCTTCTCAGTCAGTAGAGCATGAGAAGCTGAAAAGTCCTTGACTTAGTGTAAGCACTACTTAGCAACAACTAAAACATCAGTGTGTTACCAACATTCTTCTCATCCTAAATTCAAAACACAGCACTCTACCAGCTACTAGGAAGAAAATTAACTCTACCCCAGCTGAAACCAGGACAGTATCCACCCCTTATTCTATACCATCTACGTCATACCCAAGTCCCACACTTTCCAATACATTCCAATTAATCACCACCACTTTTCATGTCTTTTGATATATACACACAAATCTCATTCCCTATAAAACGTTTGTTATGTTCATTTAGTCCATGACTTTGGGCTCCATCTCCATAACAGTCCTTCACGGCAGAAGAGATGGTGTGTGGTGTTGGATTGTTGCATGCTGAAGCCAGTTCTGGTTCCATTATCACTGCGCTTTGCTTGGTTTTCATCAAAGTTATATACCCACTCAATGCCGTGCTCTTTGGCCCAGGTATCTATGAGGTTGTTTTGGAAATGAGTCCCATTGTTTGACTGAATTCTTTCTGGGGTGCCATGTCGCCATAAGACTTGTTTTTCAAGGCCCAGGATGGTGTTCTGGGCAGTGGCATGGTGCATGGAATACGTTTCCAGCCATCCAGTGGTTGCTTCCACCATCGTGAAGCACATGGCGCTTGCCGTGGTGGGTTTGTGGGAGTGTGATATAATCAATCTGCTAGGCCTCCCCATATTTGTATTTCAACCATCATCCTCCATACCAGAGGGGCTTTACTCACTTGGCCTGTTTGATTGCAGCACATGTTTCACATTCATGGATAACCTGTGCAAGAGTATCCATGGTCAAGTCCACCCCTCGATCATGAGCTCATCTATGTGTTGCATCTCTTCCTTGATAGCCTGAAGTGTCATAGGCCCACCGAGCTATAAATACTTCACGCTCATGTTGCCAGTCCAGATCCACCTAAGCCACTTCAATCTTAGCAGCCTGGTCCACCTGCTGGTTGTTTTGGTGTTTTTCAGTGGCCTGACTCTTGGGTATGTGAGCATCTACGTGACGTACTTCTACAACCAGATTTTCTACGCAGGCAGCGATATCTTGCCACAATGCGGCAGCCCAGACGGGTTTGCCTCTGCGCTGCCAGTTGTTCTGCTTCCATTGGTGTAACCACCCCCATGGGGCATTTGCCACCATCCATGAGTCAGTATAGAGATAAACTATTGGCCATTTTTCTCGTTCAGCAATGTCCAAGGCCAGCTGGATGGCTTTCACCTCTGCAAACTGACTTGATTCACCTTCTCGTTCAGCAGTTTCTGCAGCTTGGCGTATAGGACTCCATACAGCAGCCTTCCATCTCCAATGCTTTCCCACAAGACGACAGGACCCATCAGTGAACAGGGCATATTGCTTCTCATTTTCTGGTAGTTTACTATACAGTGGGGCCTCTTCAGCACGCGTCACCTCCTCCTCCGGCAATATTCTGAAATCTTTGCCTTCTGGCCAGTCCCTGATCACTTCCAAGATCCCTGGGGTTTCCTATTTGGGCCCATTGTGCGATCAGCGCGACCCACTTACTCCACGTAGCATCGGTTGCATGATGTATAGAGGGGACCCTCACATTGAACATCCAGCCCAGCACCAGCAGTCGGGGTGCGAGAAGGAGCTGTGCTTCAGTGCCAACCACTTCCGAAACAGCTTGAACCCCTTCATATGCTGCCAATATCTCCTTCTCAGTTGGAGTGTAGCGGGCCTCGGATCCTCTGTATCCCTGACTCCAGAATCCCAGGGGTCGACCTCAAGTCTCCCTGGTGCTTTCTGCCAGAGGCTCCAGGTGGGGATGCAGTGTAGAGCACATTCTTTATATCTTGTCCTGCCCAGACTGGCCCAAGGGCTACTGCCTGAACTATCTCCCATTTCATTTGTTCAAAGGCTTGTTGTTGCTCAGGGCCCCACTTGAAACCATTCTTCTTCCAGGTCACTTGATAGAGGGGGCTTACAATCTGACTGCAATTTGGAATATGCATTCTCCAAAAGCCCACAACGTCTAAGAAAGCTTGTGTTTCCTTTTTGCTAGTTGGTGGGGACATAGCTGTTATTTTGTTGATCACATCCATTGTGAACTGACGACATCCATCTTGCCATTTTATTCCTAAAAACTGAATCTCCTGTGCAGGTCCCTTGACCTTACTTTGTTTTATGGCAAAACCAGCCTTCAGAAGGATTTGGACTATTTTCTTCCTTTTCTCAAAAGCCTCTCCTGCTGTGTTGCCCCACACAATGATGTCATCAATGTACTGCAGGTGTTCTGGAGCCTCACCCTGTTCCAGTGTGGTGTGGATCAGTCCATGGCAAATGGTAGGGCTGTGTTTCCACCCCTGGGGCAGTCGGTTCCAGGTGTACTGGACGCCTCTCCAAGTGAAAGCAAACCGTGGCCTGCACTCCACCTCCAAAGGGATTGAGAAGAATGCATTAGCGATATCAATTGTGGCGTACCACTTGGCTGCCTTTGACTCCAGTTCGTATTGAAGTTCTAGCACCTCCAGCACAGGAGCACTCTGCAGCGGTGTGACTTCGTTCAGGCCATGATAGTCTACTGTTAGTCTCCACTCGCCATTAGACTTTCATGGCCATATGGGACTGTTGAAAGGTGAGCAACTCCTTGGCTCTCCAGTCAACGAATCAGCTTATGGATGGGGATCAGGGAGTCTCAGTGCAATATTGCTGCCGGTGCACCGTTGTGGTAGCGATCGGCACCTGTTGTTTTTTTGACCCTCAGCAACCCCACAACAGAAGGGTCCTCCAAGAGACCTGGCAAGGTGGACAGCTGTTTAATTTCCTCCGTCTCCAAGGCAGCTATACCAAAAGCCCACCGGTACCCTTTTGGGTCTTTGAAATACCCTCTCCTGAGGTAGTCTATGCCAAGGATGACCGAGCCTCTGGGCCAGTCACAATGGGGTGCTTCTGCCACTCATTCCCGGTTAGGCTCACTTCGGCCTCCAATGCAGTTAACTCTTGGGATCCCCCTGTCGCTCCAGAAATACAGATGTATATAAAGCTATACACCTTTATAGCTTGATGGCATCAGAGTACACTGCGCACTGGTATCTATGAGAGCCTTATAATCCTGTGGGTCAGATGTGCCAGGCTATCGAATCCACACAGTCCAGTAATCCCAGTTGTCCCTTTCCTCCACCTGGCTGGAGGCAGGGCCCCTCTAGTCCTGGTCATCATATTTGCTACCCTCTTCTTGTAAATATGAGTCAGAATTCCCTTCATTGAGATCAAAAGTGAGATCAGCCCTTCTACTCTGTCTGGGGAACTGCTCATTGGAAACTGCAGCAGCAATTTTCCTGCAAGAACCCCCTTTTGTGATTGTTTTTCCTTGCAACTCACGTACGTGCGTCTAGGGTCAAGTTCCATCCAACGTCCTCATGTCCTCTCCGAGGTCACGCAGATAAAACCACAGGGTGGCCTGTGGTGTGTACTCTCTATATCTTCTCTCTTGAGCAGAGGGACGCTTACTCCTAATAGCTGAGATACTGGTCCATACAGGTGGGGAGTAGGACATATCCTCTTTCATTTGCTGAAACTCCCAGGTCAGTTTCTCCACAGCCGAGAGGAGGGAGGAAGAAATATTTTCTTTGTATTGCCAGAGTTGGCCACCCAGTTCATCCACCATTGGTTCCTCTCCATCCTTCCAGGTCAGTATTGCCAATGAGTTGGCATATGATGAAGATATGCTCCGTACAAACTTCCGCCACATGGGTCAGGTGCACTTGACTTCATGTGGATCTTTGGATAACCGCTCATTGTCCAAGTCACTATGGACAATGACAATGTCATTAGTGGCTAATTCCCTCAGGTATTGGATACCTTTCTCCATAGTGGTCCACTTGCCTGGGTGACGTTGTATCTCCCTTGAAGGGATACCTTTCCTTCACGCCTGACAGGGGTTGCCTCCAGAGGCTGAGGGCTTGTGCCCCTTGTCCAATCGCTTTGTCAATGCTCCATTCCCTAAAAAGGGATCCCAGCTGCTTGACTTCCGTATCCTCTAATTCCAGGCTACTCGCCCCGTTATCCCAGCATCGGAGCAGGCAGGCGACAATGTGGTCGCCTGGACGACAGCTGAAATCTTTTCACATACCACACAGCTCACTTAGGAATAGAGATCGGGTGGTTACTCTCGTTTATGAGTTCTTCCTCTTCCTCTTCTCACGATGGCCCTGCTTTTTGATCATCCCTTACTAAATGAGCTGACTTTAGCTTTCAAAATTTCTTCTTGTGTATAGGGGTGACTGATACTGGCCCGGGTTGGTTCTTTGGTTCAGCCGCAGTGCCTGTCGCAGGGGTTGGAGTAGCCGCAGTGCCTGTCGTTTTGTCATCAGATCCAGAGACCTTCTCTTTCCCTTGAGGGTGGAAGTGTTGAATAGTGTTGAGAAGGGCTCGGTAGACATGGGCCAAGCCCCAGCACATTGCAGTGATTTGTGTCTCTCTGGAGTTGCCAGGGTGACAGCATACTTTTTCCAAACACTTTACTAGTTTTTCAGGATTCTGCACTTGTGCAGAGGTGAAGTTCAAAGAGGTGCCCACTGTCCTAGGCACTTGCCCATACTATCCCACACACCCTGCCACTCATAACCATCCAGCCTCAGGGCAGATCTCTGGGTGGTATTCTTAAATAGTTGTTTAACTTTAAACAAGACCAGAAACACATTCAGGAACATGCCGGTTTGAACATCCCAAGATATTAAAAATTCTCAAGAGCTATTGTAACAAGCCTGGAGGAGAAGGGGAAGGTGAAAGAAGGTGTCTCCCCCATAAATTGGCTCTCTGAGGAGAAAAGGTAAAAAGTGTAATTATTAATAGTTTCCGAAAGATGGGTCCTGAAGTATGGAGATGACGGCAATGCTGCATGCTAATACCAGATCAGTCTCATGACCAGCCATTTTATCATATCATAAGCCAGTGCTACAAAGTACAGCAAAATGATAAGCTTGACCCAGCTCCCAGAGGTGATAAACAGCCCAACAGGGAACATATACTGCAAGTAAGGTGTTACATAACACAACTCTGAGAACAAGCACAACAACTTTGAGAGCAAATTAATCAACATTGTGACCAGCGACTATTGAACTAATTTAATGAATGTTTATAACAAATTTGTTCTAGCGCACTCTGATCAGATTTGTTGTTATCTTAACCCATCGAGCCCCACATTGGGCGCCAAAAAGACAGTCATGGTTTAACCCGGCAGGCAGCTAAACACCACGCAGCCATTCTCTCACCACCCCCGCCGGCCAGTGGGATGGGGGAGAGAATCGTCGGCGGGGGTGGGGAGAGTAAGATTTGTGGGTTGAGGTAAAGACAGTTTAATAGGACAGAAAAGGAAGGGAAAATAATAATAACAACAACAACAATAATAATAACAATAATAATGATGATGATGATGATAAAAGAATATACAAAACAAGTGATGCACAATGCAATTGCTCACTACCCGCCAACCGATACCCAGCCAGTTCCCAAGCAGCAGCCCCCCAGCCAGCTTTCCTTTAGCTTATATACTGAGCATGACATCATATGGTATGGAATATCCCTTTGGCCAGATTGGGTCAGCTGTCCTGGCTGTGCCCCCTCCCAGCTTCTTGTGCATCTGCAGCCTTCTCAGTTGGTAGAGCATGAGAAGCTGAAAAGTCCTTAACTTAGTGTAAGCACTACTTAGCAACAACTAAAATATCAGTGTGTTATCAATATTCTTCTCATCCTAAATTCAAAACACAGCACTCTACCAGCTACTAGGAAGAAAATTAACTCTATTCCAGCTGAAATCAGGACATCTGGCAATGGTTTTCTCGACAGGTGTAAAATTGTCCCCATCCCCTGACTCACCTGTAGCCCATTTTTGGATAATTTAATAGTTAGATTTTCCCAGGTGATGCAGAAACAGGACGTTTTCTCATGAGCAGTTGCATAGAACTTGGCATCTTCACCACCTATACAGTGTGGAGCAGCAATTAAAAAGGGTAATACATCTGCTTGACAGTTATGCAAAGGGGTTGTTTGTGTTTATATAAGCACAATGTAGCATGCCCTGCTATGGAGGCCAGACAACAGGCCCCAGGGAAAGGGCATCTCTATGTAAAAGTACCTCAGCATTTACATGACAGACAAACTTTCCCGATACATAGGTTATAGGAATCTGGGTTGGCAGAAGACTCTGTAACAAAGTTTTGCTGTATTAACCAGGGCTCAAGGTCTCCGGAGTAAAGTCAAATTGCTTAAGAAGATTAAAAGTCACCCCAGCATTACACAGCATAGAAATTCAGACACTTTTAAAAATGGAGTTGCTTATTTTTTAAAATGAAGCATACAATGATGTGATTTGTTTCAGCGGTCTTTTTTCATCTGTATTTTTAGTGCAGTGCAGATTTATGTACTGATGACGGGGACTTTAACACAGAAATCCTAACGATGGCTTCTGAGTTCAATATAAATGGAAGCAGTTTAGCACCTAGAAGGCACTTGTGAATGGGGCTAGGAAGATTAACAGGGTATGCTGCAGAACAGCTCACTAGAGACACAAATTGCCATGGACTACTGAGTTCATCCTTGAGCCAAATCTAACTAGACAGTCATCGTTCAACTATACTTGCAGCAGGCTCAGCTGCAGTCACAGAAGCAGCTCCTATCCCCCACAACCAACGCTGTCCCCTACTCTGCTGCTGGCTATGGCGATACAGACATTTCCTGGCAAAACTGATGCAAGCAGTTCCTGCCTCCCTGTCCTTTGGCCTCTTCCCCCTGCCATGTTCTCCCCCAGTTTTGGTAGTTGTGAAGTTCATGAGACTGGTTCTAAAACCACAAGTTAACCAAACCAAGGAAGTGACTAAGGTTAAAAATAACTATTAAATAAGCAAATAAAAAGCAGCAGCTTTTTTCTGGGGTCAGATATCCATGGATCCACAGCTTCTATAGTGAGGATGGCACAGTTTTTATAGTCCTACCATTGCTTCCAGCCTGACATGTATAAATTGCTGATGACCTTAGCTTATATTATGCACTGAGGAGAATAAGGAGGACACACATGTTCTTGTTGGCTGCTCCTGCAGTGCTGGGGACAATAGCCTCTGGCAAAGACTGGAGGGAGAAAGAGAAATCCACCACTGGACCTGAAGTTCCTTGTGATGGTGAGTCAGCACTCTTGGGCTTTAAGTAGCAGTATGCATCTGGTTCAATTTCTCACATATTTGTTTTCCTTTTCAGAAATAGCAGTATTAAAATGAAATTTAAAATTCTGGAGTGCAATTTTGTGGCAAAGGCTTGTGCAGAAAGCCAAGGAGACTTGCTCAGTAAATTGCGTAGGAGTCTGTGGTTGTTTGCTTCTGCAAATGTTTTACTTCCTATCACTTTAGAATAATTCCAGCTTGGTGCTGGGTAGCTTTTACCAGACTTTTTCATCTCTTTAGAATATGAGACCAAATTAATCTTAAGCCACTCAGTAGTGATGATTTCTGTTCTAGTTCCTATACATTCAATAATAATAATCAAGTAATTATTCTTCTTCACTCTAATGACTAATCAGGAATCTCTGGTTTTCACATGATTAGTTTTACATTACAGACTTCTGTCACTTGAGCATTGCTCAGGCATCGGAAGTTCCTGTCACTGGCCAATATAGGTAGGTCAGCAGAATGCCTTTATGGAGGTACCATTACATTGGTCTCTCTCATTTCTGTAGGAGATGAGCAATTAAAAAACCAAAACCTTTTACATTACCATTACCATGTATAGTTTTGTCAGTATAGCTACGTCTATGCTATCATAATTTTCCTGGCAGTGTTCCACTTGTTGCTGTAAAGAACTTTCTGTTAAGCATCAGAACAGTTTTCATTAAGTAGCATGTATCCCTTTCAGTGAAGCCTGATGCTTTTAGTATATTTAAAGCATGCCTTCTCTGGTTTTTTGTGAAGATCTGTTAACTACTTTTGGCACACATAAAATATCTAAAGAAGAAAAAAAAAATCCCAAAGAATATATCTTGCTTCTACCCAGAACTTAAAAGTTTAAATAACTTACAAAAACTAACTTAATTTTTATAGAAAAACAAGTGACATCACTAGTGTATTTAATGCCCCAGATCTTATTCTTGGGAATACAGCTTAAAAACAAACATTTCCTAATGCGTACTAAGCAATAACATCAGTTAATCATTGTCTGCAGTCATATAATTAAAAAGAAAGGCCTTTACTAACTAATTCCTGTATATTTATGACCACAAGCTGGTTTTACTTCTGTAAAACTAAATCTGCTTTGACAATGTCTCCAGATTTCCCTCTGCTGGGATAATGGCAACATTGCTCACCAGAAATAAACCACTGCAATCTGTTTGCAGTAGTTTTGTAGGGAACACTTTTTTTAAGTTTATAAATGTAGGAAGAATTTCCTTATGCATGTGCAGAGATCTGCAAATAATCAGACTGATTGGGTGTTACTGTCCCTGATTATTGTCTCTGATGACAGCTTAGATGGCGTTGGTCACTTTAGTCTTCAAGGATGTACCTGGCTGTTTAGGGCTTGAGAGCAGCTGTACCAGAGGAGGTGCTGAGAGATACAACTCAATGATGCTATCTCTTTCAGAATTTTAGCTTTATGTTTTCATACAGGTGTAGCATTAACTTCTGCCCAGCACAACACTAAACCCTTGCTGTCATGACCATAGCATCCAGTCTTCCCTATTTCCTGATCTCCCATGGGTAAGCGCTTGCTCTGAAGGCCCCTTATTCATTCACGTTCATGCCAGCAGAACTGGCATCAGCAGCTCTGGCTTTCAATCCTGTTAAAGCAATTCATGACTGGTACAAGAAGGTAACATTACACATCAAAAGACTGATTGATCTGAAAAAAAAAAAACAACAGGCTAGGTCCTGTTCTGCTCACTGGAGCTAAAGAGAGCAGGGTAAAAAGGCAATAGTGTTCATCTTTGCACTATGCATTTGCTTGTTCTGTTGGAGAACAGGGTAGTTAGTGAATTCAGCCCGGTGACTTTTCCAAAGTTTTTTGGCTCAGCATGATCATCCAGGGTCACATGTTAGAGGATATAACTCTGTGTGGGGGAAGGTGTAGCCAACAATTTATTAAGGCCAGTTTGACAGCTCCCAGTGAGAAAAACTGTAATCAAATGTTGTGCCTCCATGAGAGATCAAAATAGCTACGCTCTGGACACAAATTGGGAAGCTGCTATGTTAAATATTAAATTAGGTGCTCTACATATGTTTTTCATGTTAGATAATATTTTGCTTCCCCTTACTTTGCAGTTTCTTTCAGATACTCTTTTTTTCCCCTACTCTTGCATTTTCTAGAAAAACATGCGGATCACTGACATTACTCTTATTCCAAAGAGGTCAGCGTTTTTGGCTTGACCCTGCACTCCCACCAGCTGGAAGGTTCCTCTACAGCTCTAGATTCCAGTGCACACTGTGGTCCTGCTCTGCTGAATGCAGACTGCATTTGCACTGCTTGGAGGTTATTTTATAGTTCATGCATATGGACAGTATTATGTTCGTACAACTAGATACCAATTTGGTTCAGATATCATCACATTACATAACATTTCTTTAGTTACTTACTGCTATAATTTTTGTATGCTGTTGCAGTTACTCTAAGACAAATAACAGAGCTCTCTCAGTTACAGTGTGGTACGTTTGACTCCAGGATATGGATCTATTCATTCTTCCCTATATTGCAGCCTGTTGCAGAACTATACTACTCCAAGTAATGCATATAGAAAACATTATTTTCAGCTGATACTTTCCGTTCGCTCCCATGCCATTCTCTACCCCTCCTTTAAAGGTGTATGAATTTTACAGGCTTAGATTAATTTTTGGTTTGTCTAGGAATCTAATTTGCCTCAAATGCCTGGGAGAATTAATCTTTCACAAAACTAGGAGGGTGAAAACTAAAAAAAAAACCTAGTTCAAACAAAACTCCCACCACTGACTCACTGCTGTATCATGCGCAGCTGGTGTATTGGATCTGGTAGCGATGGAGTTAACTTTCCGCAAAGCAGCCCTGCTAGTGCTGTGCTTTGTATTTGTAGCTAGAAAGGTGTTGATAATACAGCAGTGTTTTGGCTACAGTGCTGGTATAGAATCAAGGCTGTCCTCCAAGCCCCCCCTTCAAAGGCCAGTAGGCTGAGGGTGGGCAAGATCTTGGAAGGAGACATAACCAGGACAGCTGACACGAACTGACCAAAGAGATATTCCATACCATATGACCTCTGCTCAGCAATAAAAGCTAAGAGAAAGTGGTAGGGGGCATTTGTTATTAAGGTGTTTGTCTTCTGGAGTAACTGCTAGACGTTCTGAGGCCCTACTTCGCTGGACATAGCCTACTGATGGGAAATAGAGAATAAATCTTTTGTTTTCCTTTGCTTCCATGTGCAGCCTTTGCTTTTTCTTTATTAAACTGCCTTTATCTTGACCCACGAGGTTTTTTTCATCTTATTTTCTCCCCCTCTGTCCTGCTGAGGAGGGGAAGTGACAGAGCAGCTTGGTGGGGACCTGGCAGCCAGCCAAGGTCAACCTACTACAGCTAGTCAAAAGCAAATTTATTCCTAGTGTTGAGGTTACATTAACTTTCACAGCTTACTCAATCTTTCATCATTCTGCTTAGATCATTTGGAAGTTAAAGCCTCCCAAATGATTGTGGGTTTTACAGCTCAGACATCTTGGTCAGGAGAACTGAGTTTGCTCAACCTATTCAATTCACATTGGTTACATGGGGATACCCAACACCTAAAGCTCTGATGGCAGATTCTGATAAAGGAGCCAGACACACCCACAAAATCCTCAGAACTGGCACTACGTAGTTTGCTCTGGGTATAACCTGGTCATCTTATCTAAGGCTGCTCCTTAAGTTGAAATATTATTGCTAAATATTTACAGGTACATTTACTTGTACCCATCTTACAGGTGGATTTTACAGACCATTGTCAAAAATCAGAGTATACACAATGGCAGCATGAGAAGAGCTAGCATGGTAATCTTACTGTTAAAGGAAATGACTAAGGAAAGCAGAGAATTGAATGCCTAACCAAATGCTATAGCATGTACTCAGAGATTATTTGTTCTCATTCTACAATTAAAGGCTGAAGAACATGCACATGTCTTTGGCTGGATTTTCTGTAGTAACATTTAACTAACATTAACATTTACTAACATTAACTAACATTAACATTTAATTAAGCTTTTAATTGACACCATGCATAAAACTCCAGATACAGATTTTTTTCTGCCCTGCATGTACCCTTAAAGTCTACATTCTGTCATTTTTAAGATGTTGGATATAAAACAATTAGGTCCCAGAATGTTTCCACTAGCAGACTGTAATCCACAGAGCTGCTTCCTGCCCAGGAACGCTGTGGTACACCATTAGCAGTTAGGGTGAAGTACGGCAATCTATAAGAGCATGGTTTGCGCTTGCATCCCAGTGTCTGCTCTCATATACATCAGAAAACCAGGTCCCATTTGGACTCCTATTTAAAGCTACTGAATAGGACATTATTTTATTGTTGCCTCATCTTCTAGAAAGCACTCTGCCATTTGGAAAGGAGAAAATCATTCTTCCTATACGTGGATCTATAAGGCAGAGTAAACGTGAGCACATCTGAGATGCTTTATTAAGTTTTGTCTCAGCCACATTCACATTTTCTGCATTGCTGGGTGATGCTGAAGGTACAAATAATCAAGTTTAGAGGACAAAATTTGGGAAACAATTTCAAATAATACCATTTTATAATATCGATTTCATGCTATTAAATGGTCTTGCTATAAGGGTTTTATCCATCCAGGGACAAGAAACAACAACATGACTTGTTAGTTAACTGAAAAGCAGTGAACAATGTTGCACCTATGACATTTATATAAACCATTTGTAGTGATGTAGTGAGTACCCACAGTTATGGAAGAAACAGAGTACTCGCCTTTCTTTCCTCAGCAAGTCTACAGCCACATTAGATGAATTGTAATAAATTCCATAACTTCTAAGCAATATGTGGCATTTAGCCCCAAAGTAACAGTGCCTACCACCCACAAAGTAAAACTGCCTACCAAGCATCTATTTTGTAAGGAGCTAGAATTTTGCTCTACAAAGCTCCAGAATCTATATCCTCAAAAAATTCACAGCCCCTTAACTGTCATTAAAATCAAGTCTAAACAGTTAGGCATCATCCTTCTTTACAGACCACCTCTCCTTACTATGCTGCTATACAGCTGAGCCGAGGTCAAGCCATACCCCAGCTGGTTGTAAAAAGAGAATACCTGAAGGTCATCCCTCCCCTCCATCCCTTTTTTATTTACTTTGGCAGGCACAGCCCCAGCCAAAGCAATTTGAGTCCAAAGCGTCCTGGACATGCTGTAAAGCCCATCTGTGTGTGTGTGTGAGAGGGAGGAAGGGAAGGAGGGAAGGAGGGAGAGGTGGGGAGAGGGAAAGAGCGAGGCCTTCTGGCTGGCAAAGGAATACTGAATTGAATGGTACAGTGCTGGGAGGAGTGGAAGAAAAGGGTTACAAGGGTTACTCCTCTGGTTTTGCTTCCACAGGGATTCCTGTATTGTTTGCATTTGAGGGCAAAGCTACTGGGAGATATCTCACTGTAGGTATCTACAGACACCCCTCAGTACCGTTCCTTTCCCTCTCTGGCCTCCTCCAAATACGCGTCCAAGAAAAGACCATACTCAAAATTCTCTTCAGGCACAACTAGGTGGGAAGATAAATGGCTTGGATTTTCTTTAGTTACTCTTATAAATTGTTCAGAAAGAAGGACACATTTCAGTGCACTTACTTAAAACATCATTTTGTTTCATTCCTAAAAATACATGGGCCTGAACTAGCACACCAAATCTTTTCAGACATATAAAAAAAGAGTAGTTTCCTCCAAACAAAAATATCTCAGGTCAAACTTATCTCCATGAGAGTAGCTACAACTTAGAATTTTGTCTCCCCAAATTTTATATGTATTTTTTTGGATTTAATCCAATAGTAATAATAATGATGATGATGATGATGATGATGATGATGATGAAAGCAGCATATAAATAGATAAGTTGTATGTACAGTTGGAAATACACAAGACAACTTTCTGAAAAAAATACCAAGCCAAGAAGTCTGGCAAACTAATTTAATTCTATACTTTTCAATATTATTTTTAAAAAGTTGTTTTCTATGTAGTATTCATCCTTCTGAAACTATTTCGAAGTACTTTTAATGAAACCAATATAGAAAAGGCAAAGCTGAAGACGTTATACATGAAGAAATGTTACAGACTAGGATTTATATATTAGAATCCCAGTTTAGCATGATACTTAGTAACAACCCCATTTTACTGTTTTGGACAGATCTCTTGATTTAGAGTAACACTACATGGTGTGGGTTTTAGACCTTCTAAAGCTAGATTTTTTAAATTTGTAAGACAAGCAGTAGTTCCACTCTATTTTCTCCTCAGACAGTGGAAAGGCAGCTTTGCTTTCCATTTGGAGAGACGTTTAGCCTCATCTAAGGATGAAAAATTAGATTAATTTTAAATTAGCGGCACTTTAGCTTTCCAACCAAACCAAGCTACCGAAACTGTGCCAGTTCTTTGGCTTCTAAAATACAGTTAAGTATACAGGTTCAAGACTTCAATTTGTAAGAACAAGCAGGCGTAAGGCCAGTAATTGAGCACAAAAATTGAGACTTTTTTTTTAATTACAAAATACTACAAAATGCCTGTGGAGGTGGTAAGTGCGGGGAAAGGAAATCAAGGCAAATTTTTACTCATTTTCTCATCTCTTCCAAATTATGATGGAGTTAAACGTGTATTACTAGTATTGTATATACTATACATTACTTGCATTCTAATAATGGTAGTTTACCTAACAAAAATAATCTAGAAGAGAATGTTTCTCTGTGTAAATGTTGAATTCTCAAGCTGAATGAATTGAACAGGATGCTAGGGAGAGGTGCATTTCAGTGTTAAAATAACCTTTACATTTAAAAACTTCTATTAAGTAATGCAGAGAAGTTCCTTTCCACTTTTTTTCTTTACAAAGTAAGCTATATTGAAACTACTACAGATTTGGACTGAAAAATTCAAATGCTGGACATTGTCAATGAGAATGACAGAGCTTCCCCACACAGAACTTAGAAAAGACTCAGCTGAGGAAGGAAGTCTGAGCTCTCTAGGGAAATGCAAGCCAACTTTTCATTACTGAGCCCACTGGTAAACAGCCAACTACTAGCTGCAATGAAAGTTCACTAGTAATAAACCAAGACTTAAAAAGTACAGTTGGCTGAGGCTCAAAATCTGAGCCAGCTGAAGCTTTTAAAGTTTAGGCGTTTTCAGTAGTAATTTGAAGAAAACCCCCACGTTACAACTCAGATATAAATTCATGGATACTGTTGATTTTCAGCTTCCTCATGCTTATATAAACCCAGTGGCAAGTAAGGTTTTTTTCCAATAAGTGTTTCCAACTGACATTATAATTTGGGTTTTTTAACTCCATTGGTTAAAAAAATATTACACTGACTTTTATAAAACTTGGCAGCCAGGGTGAACTCTCTAACCTAACACAAACCATGTGCTTGGAGAAAGTAGCTCCTAAATAGAAAAGATTTTTTTCTTAAGTTAGTTATATGCTAGTATTTTAGTAGAATAAAGCTACCTCTAGCTTTATTCTTTGAGTTGACTTTTTCCATTTGGCTGACAACTGCCACTTTTTCTAAAGACAATGAAAAACATGAGTCATATTGATGCATGTTCATATTACTAAACATGAAAACTTTAAGTTCAAGTGCATTTCATATGTAGTTGTTAAATGGTTTCAGAAATCTGGATACAAATAGAAATGGCTGTGCAAGTAATGTAGTCAATTGACTATCCAGTCAACTGCTATCCATATGCAAAGTTTAGCACAGGCAATCTACAGGGAAAGAAGTTAACTCTCTCGTGGGCTGTCTGGCTAGGTGACTTACCTGTACCGAAGAGACAACTACGGCTCTTTAGGTGTCACAAAGGCTTAGTCAAATCTTCCAGAAATATCACAGCCTCATTGTGCTGCTTGTACTTACATCCTGCCTCATTCAGGGCCTCTGTTGCTGGAGATTAGACGGAAAGGGTATGATAGGGGTCTGTTGAAAGCCAACTGACTGGAGAAAATGTAACCATTAACAGTGAACGATCTTGATGAAACAAATATATTTTCTCCAACATTAACTATTCATGATAGAAGTTAAGAAAAAATTTTGCAAACAAACAAACAAACCCATTCAAATATGAACTTTATGTCCGTTATGTATTCTGGAGTTACTTTTCATATCTACAGCCACCTGCCAGTTTCCATCCTGGCAGTCTATTGTTACTGCTTCAGTCCAGCTGCTGGTGACTTTTACAGCACTTCCATTAGGAAGTAACAGATGCATAGAAGCAGTGTACCACACAGCAAGGATTCAGGCAGCAACAGATAATAGTAATTGGCAGTAAAACTGTCATTGTGGATCAGCAAAGACAACAAGAACAGTTAACTGCTGGAAAATTGAGGATGTTGCTCGTTACTACAGGGTAAGAGGCACCTGGGAACAGAAAGCTGCTATGACCACTTAGGATGGGAAAGTCTTGAAAACAAATTCAACCGTATCTCTCACACACGAAAAAATAGAGACTTTGATCAAAAACTTCTGTATGATGAAGGGAAGAGGAAACAGCTTAACCAACCCTTCTCCTGCCTTCTGGGCTTCAAAGATAAAGTATCAGTAATGCAGAGCAAGGTCCAAGTAAACTTCACATCTATTGCAGTCAATAAGAGGAGAAGTTAACTTTCTAGTAAAAGCTCGTTTGTCCAAAAGCAGCAGCAAAACACTCCAGGCAGCTAATCTCTCACAACTTCTTACACTTCTCAGGTGGTTCAAGTTATTAGTCTTACACCTCTTGTTTTAGAAATAAATTTCTTGAAATAACTACCATGAAGTACACTTGGCTTTTTTATTGCTTAGCTAATGACTGAGACAAAACTAGCTCTAGAACTGGCTTTCCAACAGTCATGTTAGACTACAACGTATTTCTAAATAACTGCAATTTAAGACTTGAGAAATCTCTGAGAAGGCAAGTGTATGTTAAAAAACTGCTTTGCTTTTTTAATGACAAGTGTTTACTTTCCTTTATGATAGAATTCATTTCGCACAGTCCATAGCTTACCGTGTAACACAACTCAGAGCCAAAGTAAGCAGAGGTATTTTACACTCGAGACAAAATCAACAAGACAAGGAAAGCACATCCAAGATTTTTCATTATGAGGAAATTGAAAGCTATGTGTTTTTTCTCTCATGATGCTAATGGCTAGAGCAGTTCCCTGTACCTGTTGCCCTGTGGCAGCCCAAAAGGAGACTAAACCAGATTGCTCTTCATCTGCCCAGGACTTAGGCTGGTCACATGGTACGTCTATGTGAGAACGGTAGAGTTATAGTATTGGGCCTATGTGAGGGATGTAGGCCTATAAAAGATTGTCCTCCTTTACCTTTCCCTCACCCATCAAAAAAGTTAAATTCATCAGCCCTTTGTGTTTCGGAAGCAGTTACAAAGAAGGTAACTTTGGGTTCCTTTGGGTTAGGAATGCACTCCAGAACTGTTCAGATATTTTGCAATGAGTTTTGATGTTTAAGAATATCCAACACCTATTTTAAAATTAAATCCCATTCAGTCATCAGTACCCTTACACAAGTTGATTCACAAGCTGGACTAACACGCTACTCTGGAACAGAGGAGAGATGTCAAAGATACTTGACTACGAGGTTTAACCATGCTATAGCTGCCGCTGATGTTTGAGCAGACTAATTGAGGATGTGTACATTTGCTTGAGTTAAATTAACATACGCTTCACTTAAACAGGAGTAGATGAACCATAAGAAAATGTGTTTGTACATGCTGGAAGTCTATTTTCTTGGGTGATATGTATGGCCTTCCCTAGCAAGCGGTCTCAAATTTAAACCAAGCTGTTCAGGAATATTTTCAAGTCAGTAGTATTCTTCTCACCACTCCAGGCAGAATACTATGGGTCTTCTCTTTTGGAAGAAAAGAAAAGAGAAACTCTTTTACAGTGTTTCTCTCTTCTTCTTTATTACGTCTTTTGGGACAGGCAGTTCACAGACCACTTGCTTGGTCTGATTTCTACCAATTTGTCTGTTACAGCAGCCACTTGAACAGAGTATTCGTATATCAGACTCAAGAGCCCAGCCTTTTGATGGCTGGGGATTTCTTTCCTGATTCACAATTCTGCACTCAGATAGTCTGAAAAATATAGTCCCTGTTTCCCAAAAACTCACTCTCTGCATACAAAGGCTTACTGTAGTTCAACAGAATTTCTTTCAAATTGTGTTGAAGTGTTTATTGAAAGTAATCCATATTCCAGCAGTAGGCAATTATTTCTGGTTGTAAGGCCCTCATTCAGAGGGAATCCGAAGCTCTGTGCTCCATCACACTAAGTGGATGTGTTTTGCCAAGAATGGAAACATTCAACATTTTTGTCATTGTATACCACATAGAGTGTGAGAAACAAAATCCCTGGTCTGATTCCCACCCATGTTGCTTAAATGTCAATATAGGCACAAGGTGCACAGTTTTTTATTTTGGGAAAAGCTATTTTTTCCCCTTTCAAAATGTACATACAAAGCAACCACCTCTACTGTTTCATCCTTCATGTGAGACTGCCCAATTTCTAAACTATTGCTTATGAGAGTTTGTAGTAACAAATCACTCCTTGTAAACAATCTTTTTTCTCCTGATCAGACTGAGGAAGGTGCAAAGAGATTTTTTTTCCCATACAATGCTAACTGATTTTCTCCTGTAGTAGAACATCACCTTGTGTGATCCCAAAAAGTACATCTAAAATAAGAACACTTGGCCAGGACTATAAAAATTCAGGATTATGTTTTAATATTTTCTTTTTCTGAGTCATCATCTGAAAAATAGATGGCAATTAGCTGGCATCAGACAGGAACTTGATTGTATTTATTAAAAAGTGAGACACATCAATGTAACTCACCAGATCACACTTGCCAGTAAAAGTGCTTTACATACAGAACTGTGTATAAACACAGATGCTAACACATCAGGATTGCCTGGTATTTGATGGAAACTGAATTTCTTGAGAGAAAAGTGAAGGGGCTGGGGCTTGGGGTTTGTGGGGTTTTTTTGTGTGTGCATCTGAAATATACCATTTTCCTGCCTGTAGGGCATGCATCAGGTTCAGCATAAGGTTGGATCCCTCATCACATGCAGCAGTATGTAGAAAATCAGTAGTGCTGCTCAGACACACTTTGAAGCTTTTGAGGTTGATACTTCTTACGAGCAACAAAGTTGTTTTCTGAGCAGCAAAAAGAATGGCATGGGGCACTGGCAGAGGAGACCCGGTGTTCCAGCCAGGGATTCTCTTGCCACAAACAGATTCAGGAAAGAGGCATTTCTTACCTACTAGTTTCACTATTCAGTAACTTTAAAGTGGTTTTGGTGCAAGGGCTTCCTATTTACTCTTTACCTTTTCTATTCCTCAAGCTTCCTTCTCAGTGTGAAACCACTAAAGAAATCATCTACCTTTTGAATCCAAAGTATTAAAGTGGTTTCCAAATGGGGCAATACCAGTTTGCAGAGGCGTAGTGTCAAGTAAAGGAAAGGTGAAGGAGACAAGTATGGGACTGCATAAAAATATATAGCTTGCATTAAGAAGTACCTAAAGGTAAGGAATGCACAATTGTTCCTCAACAGGTGCTATTCCCTTAGTTTTCATTGAGAAAGGGCATTTCCAGATTTTAACAGACACCTGTTCCTGGACTATGTGACTAATAGGGAGAAACACTGTGTGCTATGAATAAGGAAGCAGGATATGAAAGCAGCAATTAAAATTGCCCTTTTTCTCCATGTTCTGTATCACAGAGCGAGAGAAGACAGTAGCAATTGCCATGACCTACCCTTGGGAAGCCAAGAGACACTTGTAGAAAAAGTGAAGTGAGGTAAAAAGAAACTCTAAGGAATTCTAGGTAAAATCAGCCCACTTAAACCTGCTGCAAAATAACGAAGACTGAAGTGCTGAGGGCAAAAAGTTGCAGGACTCCCAAGCTCATGTGTGGCATAGTGCCCTTTGAGGGGAACAGTATGGTGATCAGGATTGCCTCGATGCTCCAAGTACAGCAAATTTAATGTAAAATGTATCTTCAAGACAAACCCATCCTGATCCGGGGTGGGGGTTATAGTCTTACCCTTCAGGACACCTGGGAGTTAACATCAATAGGAAGCAGAGCATCTCAGTAGTAGCTCCTGAAAAATAGGTAATCACATTTGGGTGTACATATCTTAAACAGTTAACGATGAAACTGCAGTAAAACTCTCATTGGCACGTATACAAAGCAAAATAAATTCTCAGCTTCTCTAAAGTAACAGGAGATCTACACTCCTACAGTTTCTGTCTCTACAGAACACCGAGCATACGAAGTATTCCCTTAACCAATTATTGTTTGAAAGAGTGGTGTTTTCTTTTGGTAGAAAGCTAAGTACATAATCATAGCAAAGATTAGTAATCAAAAAAATTGGAAGGCTTTTCTAAATCAAGGATGTTTTGCAATGTTTGCTTTCAAAAGTCTCTATGGTAATCCTTGTAATTTTAAGTAAAGAATGCCAATCAGCCTTTATAAAACGTTTGAAATTTGACCACTGTCAACTGCAGTTTACATACTTAAGGAAAAATATTTACTATGCAAAAAGTTAATATGCTAGTTAAGAGCTTGTATGTTTTCCCCTCAGCTAGCAGAGGTCAACTGAGAATGGATTTTGCTTTGCCCTATAAAGCTTACCTCTAGACTAGGATTAGGTCAGAACCAACTGTTTCTTGGGAGATTGACAGATTTTATGCCATAAAGTGGCATAAGATTCATTTCACCTGCCATTGATTTTGCAAGATATTGAGAGATGCAGAAATGGATTTATGCTTAGAATTAGGTGTTAATTAGTTAAGTAGTATTAGTTAAGTATTTTGCTGCCCTAAATTGCAGAAAGAAAAGAAAAAGTTAATAGCTGAACAGTGAGTTCATATTCCATTGAAAAGGTCTCATAGTTTACAGGTAGGTTAAAGACTATTTTTTATTCAAGTTACTTGATAAATAAACACAGCAACTTTACATTCGACCAATGTTACCTATAGAATCATAGACCATTTCAAGTTGGAAGGGACCCGTAAGAGTTCAACTCCCTGCTCCTTGCAGGACTACCTAAAACTAAACCATATGACTAAGCGCTCCTTGAACTCTGGCAGGCTTGGTGCCGTGACCACTTCCCTGGGGAGCCTGTTCCAGTGACTGACCACCCTCCCAGTGAAGAACCTTTTCCTAATGTCCAATCTGAACTTCTAAGAGATGCAATCTAATATTGGTTGGAAGTGAACAAGTCTAGTAGAACTGAGTTTAGATAAGCGTCTAAATAACTAAACAGTTACTACAAGTTGCTGTAAGATCTTATCTTTATAATTTCTGCCTGTACTAGGACCTTCTGGGACACTAGTTTTGGGGGTTTTTCATTTTTTCCCTTCCCATCTTAATATTAATTATTATTTTTATTATTTTTATGTTAAAAATTTATGTTTATTTTTATTTATTTATTTAGTATTAATTAATTATTTACTTCAGGGAAAAAATCTCTTCTAGAAACAGTAAGTAGGCATGATGTATGATTCCAAGTCAGGAGCAGTAACTTGTATGTCAAGAAAAGTTTACTTCTAGTCAGGATCAAGATTGCAGCTTTTAAGACTGCACATATTTTTGTGTGACAATGAAAATAAGTGCTAAAATTCATTTAAACAGAGCTTTTAATTAGCACAGCTATATAACAAAGAAATTAATTCCATTCTCATAGTTTTAGCATATGCAAAGCTCCTTAGTTAATTAAAAGTTTTGCCTAAGAGAAACTGCAGGCTAACTCTAGTCACATCCTTCGTAGTCATCCTGAGAAGACTAATGAGGGGCATTGGGAATCCATGTAGCCTGTTGGCTAAGATTATTTAAATTAACTGGTGATTTTAGAGATTACTTGAGATGATTTTCAGAAAATGCAACTAGTTCCTGAAATAACCATTTCAAAATTCCAGGTAGGACAACCCAAATTGATACTACTCTACTGTGGAAGTAGTGACTTTGAGAATATTACATTCTATTGACAGTAAATAGCTTATTAACAATTTTACTGGGGGAAAAAAAATATGGTTGGAAGACAGACTCTCCCCTTTCATTATTCAAACTATTAACATAGAGGAGAAAATATTCCATATCAATCTTGCAAAATGGCTGGAGGACTTTCTCACCATATTATAGAGATAGGTTCAAAGACTTAACATTCTACAATGTTTATGCATTATTTCCTGCATATTATAGTTCTGTCCTGAAATGTATACTTAAAAATGTCAAGAACTATAAATACAGGAGAGTAGAGGCACACAACACACACTTTATTTGTTGGTGTTAAAGACTGAATATGAGACATCACTACAGAAATTGTTTTCTTAAGCTATTTCTTAGCATATTATTAAAGAGGAAAACAAAGCCTTTTAAATAATTGGACTACATCTTCTGCAAAGTTCACCAGTGGAAAGAGTTTAGCATCTAGGATTTTTGGGAACCACAAGACACACATGGTTCTTAGAAACCAGAAATAGTTTTGAATCAAAGTTCTGCAGATTTTATTTTTAAATTTGCAGCTGTCAGATAATGGTCAGCTAGGCTTCCTATATTCTTACGTGAAAATTAGACAAAAAAAATCAAAGAGCAATGTGAAAACAATCTTGCTTTACATGCAGTTTCCTGATGAAAGTTGAAAAAGTGACAATGAAAACATTAAATCCTTAAAATCCTGTGAATATTAAGATTTTAAAAAGGAGCAAACCAATCTGAAAAATCAAAATTCATTATAAAAGCAACAATCCCACGTATAACAGAGGGGTGGGGAAAAAAATCACCAAAACCTAGCAAGTAAATGACGCATGAATGGAAGAAAGGATAGGATAATGTCCTTCAGCTTCCAGTAGAGGTTTTTAATTGCCATGTAGTATTGCAAAGTAATTATATGGGGGTTTTTTTTGCTTTGTTTTGTGGATTTCTTTTGTTTTTCCCATTTTGTTTTGTTTTGGTTTACAAAACACCTGTATAATTGTACGGTTTGTACCTCAATACTGGAGTCATTGAAATCATTGTCTTTGTCATTTGTATGCAAAATTATACTGTGACCCTGCATATAAACTTAATGCATGCACAGAATGTACATAAAAACTAAGCACTGAAGTTGAGCAACTCCAGTTTCTTAATACGATATTACAGCAATAGCTCCAGTTCTATGCAAGTTAAGTCAATGAGCCTGGAGGAGAAGCACTTTTAAACCATTGCCTGCATAAATTACGCTGCTAACATACTGCCAGACCAGTACATTTAGTGAGAAGTTCTCCACTGCCCTTAAAGGAGAATTAGCTAACTTTGTAATGATGACTGATTAAGAGTCAGAAAAGACCTTTGTAGATATGTAATCTGACAGGCTGCATAAACACAAGCCATAAAACTTCCATGCATTAGGTTCTGCATTGAATTTACTAGGTACTTTAGCATACTATTTTTTAAAAAAAAGACACACAATCATATTGTTAATATTGCTACAGCTTCTTGAGACAGCCAAATGCCTAGAAAGTCTATGTGAACACGTGTGTGTTGAGATTTTTTTCGCAGGGAAAGGAAGCAATACATGAATTTAAGGATCAAGCATTTTCAGCTGACCGAATGAAGTCCTTAAGTAAAACCTCTTTTTAGAAGAAAGTCATTAATATATTCTGTGATTAATTCTGTCCTTCTCCTGCATCTGTCAGCATCATTGAGGTGCTGTAATTGAGGCAAAAAATGGGTCCTGCTACTTACCTCCTTTCTATATTTGTACCAGGCAACTAGGGAATTATTGTGCTCGGACAAGAATTCTCTCACTTTCTGTTTCCACTTCCCACAAATACTACAGTAAAAAGAAAGAGTAAGCAGGCTAGATTCCCATCTATTAAAACATGGTTTATCTGGAATGGGTCCATTGTGGCTGACAGAAACCTTCTGGGTTGGCAGGCTTATCACCAAGATCAGCAGCTGGCTGCTGGCCTCAGAGTTTTTGAGAAGAAGTCAGGTTTGCACACTAGCAACTAAAATACCTAGAGTTTTGCTTAACAGAAGCATCTTGGGAGACTGGCAAAACCAACCAAACAAAAAAAACAGGGAGAAACCTGGGGAAGATGAGTAGTTGCCTCACTCCTCTTGCCTCCTGCCTCTCACTGTAATTTCTGGGCAATCTATGTCACTTTCTATAGCTAAGTTACAATTTAGGGAATTATTTCACCATTAAAAATGCTGAATCATCTTTACTGAGAAAGGGCTATAACATAATAGTGACACAATTTGGGAATAACTTGATGTAGCATTTAACTCAGCATTTCATGTGGTTTGGCTAGGATAAATAAGGGATAGACAGACAGCCTTGTCCTTTGCAGTATTTTAGGCTGTGGATTGTGCATTAAACAATACTATGCATTGCCTGGTGGGAAAGGACTGTGCGGTTTAGCTAATAATCCTGACTTCATTCTGGTTAGGAAAAGAGCTTGACTCATCAGTACAAAAACAAGATGTTCAAGAGTGAGATGGTTATGTTTGTTTTACTAGTTATTGCCCCTGCAGACTTACTAGGAGTGATGACTTTCTCACTGATTTCAACAAAATTCACAGTATTCTGATGGAGTATTTTGTCAGCTCTGTGTAGCAATTGCCTATGAAAACTGAGATAGATAACAGATTTACCGACAGTTTTTAATCTTAATCTCAGAGGAACAAAGGCTAATTAAATGCTGCTGCAAGACAAGATTCAATTTCAGCCAAGTATCCTTTCAAAACCAGCATGGGATGGAAGGCTGCCAAACAAAACAGATGTATTTGGCACCCAAGAAAAGAGGAGGTTCTCTGGGTTAACAATGCAGTAAAACTATACTTTTGATAGTTTCTCAAAGGAATAGGCTAGAGGACGCAAGGATGATCCTATTGTTTTTTTCTGTAATAGCTGATAAGCTACTAAAAAGCAGGGTGACAACCAAAATTCTAATCAGTTCTTAGTTTCTCTGATACACATCAAGGCTCTAGCATGTCTTAAAGCTCACTCTGTCCTTCATAGCCCAATTTAACACTAAAACCTAATTTTGGACCAGACATTTCTAAAAACAAAAGAAAAACCAACAACAAACCAAAAGTAGAGCCTGGAAACTGGAACCATAATCCAGGGCTTCTCACAACCAGTATTAGACAACGGTTATGATCCTTCTTGTGCTTTATTTTGACAATAAAACAATTTTTCCCCTTGCTTAGTGGCAGCACCAGAGAAGGTGGAAGAAGAATGCTCTGCATTCAGCTTGTCCTGGTTATTTTGATCTTTCAGGAACTACAGAAGTGGATCTTGTCCTGAATCTCTTACTTCTTGATGACAGCTGTCACCAACAGCCCATTCTAGTAGGGGCAAGCAGCACCAGCAACCCATAGCAGCTTCACTGCTTTTGAGTTGGCAGAATCCTCTTCCCCATTGATGGCTACAGTGTACATCCTTGTTTGCTGTATACTTCAAGGTGTGTTGCTGTGCTGGGCTTCATGCATTTGCTGTCTATGCTTAGCACAGGAGGTAAATAAGACTAGGAAGATTTTTTTTGACAGTTACAATGTTCGGGGAGCGGGGGTGGACCTCACTATCACCAAGGTAGAAGCCACCCCTGCTTTCAGCTGGGCTGACCTTGCAGTTTGCCATAAACCCCCAACGCTACACATTAAACAATCTCGGAGCAGATATACCATGCCAGGCTTCCCAGTTCACTTCAACACACCACCTGAGGCATTGGCACTGATGCATTTCTTGAATGCATGTTCTAGGTTTAAAGTGCTTAATTGTGAAAGCATCCAAGTGAGGTCACCTTTTCACTTACCCAGCATTCAGATGGAGGTAGCTCTGGATTTTAGTGTTAATTATGTTTAAGTCTTATTTTAAATGCAATAAAGGGCTAAAGCATATAGCCATGGATTCTTCAAAAAACTAAAATTTTTCAGATCTCTGGTTCAAGTGAGCTCACTGCTAAGAGAATAAGGATTTCTCTCCTTTTTCCCAGGTTTGTGTAAATGAATCATGATCATGAATCATTAACAGCGCGTAAGTGTAAACAATTTTATTTAGTGAAGAACATTAACACCCATAAGGACCTTTTTTTCTTTTAACCTTTATTTAGGGGCCTAACCACAAGTTTATAGTGACTTTTCCAGAACTTGCCCTTCCTCCTCTGGAAGAAGTGACCTAAGCAAGACAAAGCAGAACTGGCCCTGCAACATGTGGATGTAAGAGAGGTGTCTATAAGAAATAGAAAAAAAAATCTTTCTACTTCTAAAGTTATGAGTGAACCCTAGTAGGCGGAAGGCTTTTTATTTCATGCAATCACTCTTCTACTACACTTCTAAAAATCTAATGCATTCTTCAAAAGCACCATTACACAACACTAAATACTGTAAATCATGTGTGTTTAACAAGTGATAAAAAGAACAGAGAGGTTATACAGACAAATTAAACTGGAATTGTTTGAAAGGAA
Source organism: Calonectris borealis (assembly GCF_964195595.1). Lineage (NCBI taxonomy): Eukaryota > Metazoa > Chordata > Aves > Procellariiformes > Procellariidae > Calonectris > Calonectris borealis. The sequence goes on from NC_134352.1 coordinate 37,155,815, forward strand.
GTTCACGTGCTTTTTAAATATGTTACTGGTTTAAAAATAACTCTTTCGTTAGCTTCAAAGGAAAAAGACTATGACATCTGAGAAATTTATTAGCTTTACACAGAATGCCAAATAACTTCGATACTATGCAATTGTTTAAGCCTAAGGTACACAACAAAACAATGGCCTAGATTCTATTTTCAGTAAAAAACTTATATCATTTTAAGCTCACAAACAAGTAAATGGTGAAGTGAATGAAAGGAATATGACTGCTGGTAATGGCAGATAACACTACTTATTTAAGTTTATTTGCAATTGTCCTGAGATGGAAATATATTAGAAACATTGCCTAGAAAGTCTGCTGTTAATCTTTGAAAAACGCTGTAAAAATATACTGGTATGTCACATAAACAAAACTACAATTTTCTTTCTGTATGCTCTGAATACTAAGAAAGATTGCAGAAAATATATCATCTGTGGGGATTTTTCTTCTCACACTTAATATAGGAGGCTTACTTCAATGTACTTAAACATCTATGAGGAAAAGAGAGAATAATGATCTTTCTTCTGCTAGCTCTTCTGTGCAGATATTTAAATCGTGTAGTCGATGTTAAATATCTTTGCTGCTTCTTTAGCATGTCAGTTCCTCAAAGTCATACGATGTATCTCCCCAGGGAAGTAGAATTATCTGCACTTCTCTGAGAGGGAAATGAAACTGAGACACTTAAAAGTATGCAGCTGTGCTGAGAATCAAACCTCAGTCTCCTGAGTTCCATGTTATGCGTTAATTGCTGCACAGCAATTAAAAGCAGTATCACATACATGACAGACCTTCTACTATCTAACATCAACATAAGGTTAAAAAAAAAAAAGTCATGGGTACTGCAATAAAGTATTGCACTATATCACTATGCATGCCAATATTCACTATGCTTGAGGACAGAAGGCCTTCAGAGGAGGGCCAGCAAAAAAGGCTAGATCCTTACTCAGGTTTCTACTGGAATCCTCCTTGCTTTAAGAAATAAACACAGGTAGCAACCTTCAACCAACCTGAAGAATCTGCGTAAATTGTATCAACTTAAGTTTATCTATTCTGATTAAATTTGAACATTTCCAACACATTTTCCCTAGTTAAAATATTCCAATAGATAATACATTAATACATTGCATTGCCAGTGTATCTTTCAGTTTGGCATTTTAACAGTAGAAACACCTCAAGATGTCTTGGTTTGATTATCTTAATATTAGTTACTGCTTAAAGATATTCTTGAAGACCACTATTCCATGAATAAAGCCAGGGTTATCACTTTTAATTGCTGGTACTAGGAGGCTCATAACATACCGTTTCACATCGTGTAACCATACTTCCTAAGACAGAAGCACAAAGTCAATGCTGTGACATATTCCTAGAAATTTCTTGCTCGTAGCAAAAGCAGGGATATTAGAAAGAATCAGAAATCCTTCAAGACTGTTCTCAGCTGGAACTAGATCACTGGATGTTAGCTCTTGATTAACATTCAGAAATTTAAAATAGCCCCTATTATTTTTCCCTGAATCTCAAAGATCATTCTGGAATAGCAAGAGGAAGAAGTCACACTTTCCTACAATGAGCAGAAGCTTCTGACTAGTTACAGATCTATTTTTCCAAAATCTGTGGGTGTCTGAGCTTGGCATTTCCATTCTAAGCTCATCTCAGGACGAGAACTGCACTAAGGAGGACAGACAGAAGTGGCAAATAGCATAGAATGAAGAGCAGCAAGAACTCCAGCTTGCTTCAAAACTCACTGCACATGTTGATTCACTTCCCATGAACCGCTGCATCTCAGTACTTAGCGTCTCTCTGTGTAACAACCTACCTTTATCTAAGTTGTAAATGTGAATATCTAAATAGTCAATTAATCTAGGCTGACATTGCTCTATCAAATGGTAGAAGATGTATTCTGACTTCTAGCAGCCCTAAAAAAATTGCTGCATTATGTCACCAGAAGTAAATCATAAGGCTTAGTATATTAGCTTCTGCAAAGTAGCAAACATTGGAAAACTCAGCTGGATAGTGTAAGACAGGAGGAAGTTGTGTTTTGCTTCCTTTTTTCTGTTGTAATATGAGAAATCAGAATTTCCCACCGTGTTGATGGCCATAAATAGAATTACAATTCTAAACCCTCTAATCAGAGAACACTGTCCCTCTTGGTTCCACTTTCTTGTGATTAAAGTGCAGAAGAAATTGTAGTTGCACATACTGTAACTCTAATTAAGCCCAGTAATATGCTGCTTACTCAGCACTATAGATCTAATTTCCTTGGTGCACAAACAAATGTTAATTTGTTAAAGAACCATTTTGACTTACACAATACACACTTTCTACTGTTATAAGTATTTCAGGGCAACAGTTGGTTTCTGGTGAGTTGGCTACACTTAGGATCAGCCTGATCAGCTCTGGCACAAGATGAATGCAAACTACTGGTCCCTTCTGCCGTCCTTGTAGTAAGGGCTGTATACATGTGTATATGGAAGGGTTAAAAGATGGGATTTTGGTCCGTGGATGAACACTGGGTGAGAAATAGATAGCTAAGAAAACCGTAGTCAGCATAGAAAATAGACGGTTTACTGTCTATTGTGTGAAAATGCTGAATACAGGAGGATAAGGAAAGTTGAGAAAATGTTAGGGGAGGACGTGAAGGACGTGGAAGATGTGCAATAATGAAGAAATATAAAGTACAATGTATAATTTTGCTTGCTTTGTTACATTTCGCTGTTGGCTTGAGTATAGGTTAATACGTAAATGCTGGACTATGGTAATATGTCGCATGAACAAGGCCTACGAACCAATAGATGGGGTGGCTATGGCTCGTGCAGCACACCTGATCGGCAAGCTGGTGCGCCATAGGCTCCCTATGTTCCAATCAAGGCGTGTTCCGGCACCCGCTGGCCATGTGTGTCGGAACCTGTTCCCTTTGCAAATGTATAAATACCGGGATTTTCCTGAAGAACAGTGGGCCGGTGTACAGCGAGGTCACCGTTGCCTCCGTGGGGACGCCCACATAAAGCTGGCACCTACCGACTGCTGGGCTGAGTTCGTGGCGCAAGACGATACAAGAATGTACGGATGGTTCATCTTTCTCATGGGCCTCGGGTTGGTAAGACAATCGCTTTGCAAAATACCCTTAGTGTAATGCATGATTATAGTTAATAAAGTGCTTGCTTTTCCCCTTCCTTATAGTCTGTCTATGTGTGCTCACCTTCTAAAAGAATTCCCGAAAACCCACTCTAAAACATAAATTGGCGACGAGGGTGGGATTCCTGTGTTGAAGGAGGCACGTAGACACAATTGGGCGGGACGCGGATAGTGGAGTCGATAGCTATCTGTCGGTTGCGCCACTCAGATGCGGGAGGGTCGGCTGAATGGGAGGCTTTCCGCATGAATCTGCAGGGTTAAATTTGGTAAGAAGGCTCACTGCTAGATGGAGTCTTTGTTGTTTGTATAGAGTTGTCCGTGCTTTGTTAATTTATATTGGGGCTTGTACAGCTGGCAACTTAGTGAATGAGCGGCTGTTTGCAACAAAAGTTAGGAATATATATATTTGATGTTAAGGTCTACTGCTGGTCGGAGTCCTTGTTCTTTTGTGTAAATAGTGTGTGTTTTGTCAAGTAGTGTAGGAAACACCTTTTGCCCCGAGATTTGAGACTAGATAAAGCCTTGGATTTCTTTTGTGATTTTTTGTGTGTTTGCTGTGGGGTGGTTCCTATTGCCTCAGGCACAATTAGCATACTATTATTGTAATTCCTACTGAAAGTCAATTTTTTGACTATTCGGTATGGCTGCTTTTTGGAAATCTGGATCAGGGACAGGTGGGTCCCCACAGGCACCCCCAGTTGAGCGATCACGTTGGACCCTGGAACCTTGGAATACTCTTTGGGATAAGTGGGAAACCTGTACTAAGGTATGCCCAGAACCATGGACCAATGAATGTCCTATGGAGGTTTTAAAATACTGGGAAGGGTTCGTGGAAACTTCACATACGAAAAGGAAGGACCGCCTTAAGCATGCTGGGCGAATGGGGGGAGCCCTCTTATTTGCTTATAAAGTCCAATGGGGGCGAACACAGGAACTGGAGGCAGAAGTTACGCAGCTGAAGAATCAGTTGTGGGAGCTTAAAGCGACTACAGTCGTACAACAACAAGCTCTCCTTAGTGAAACAAATCAGCGGGAGGAGTTGGTGCAGAAATGTGCTAATCTCGCTACCCGTTTTGCAATGCGAGTAGCCCGCCAGAGGAAAAGAAGGATCCCGAAAGCAGAAGGATGGTCCTCATGTCTGGGCAATTGTAACTGACCCCGGGTGGGATCCGGAGTCATGGGACGGAAATATATGGGGAAGTAGTGATGATGATTCCACAGAAATGGAGGGGGAGGAGGCAGTGCCCTTGATCCCTGCATGCCAGAGTTAGGGAAGCGAGCCGCCCCCATAGTAAAACGAAAGGCAGTGGCTGATCCTACCGGTGTATTTATCCGACAGGACCAGATGGAAGATTGTTCCCCTGAGGATGTTAAAAACCTTTTAGAGAAATATAAACAGTGGTCAGGAGAAAAACCACAGCACTGGCTAGTACGACTTATGGAAGAAGGGGGAGATACAGTAATGTTAGACTATGAGGATGCTAGAAAATTTTGGGGGCTTACCACCGATTCCTATGTTCAGTCGGCTTTACGCCGTATACCTCTAGGAAATAATGTGACCCTAGTTGCAGTAGTGGCTGAGGGGTTGGGAGACTGACACACTAATGACGGAGCCTGGCCCCAGGGAGCAAAGAGCTGGGCTACCTTACAACAAGCTGCTGCTTTACTAAAAGCAGAAGGAATGAAAGTAGCAGTATCTATGGGGGTCCCCGTCTATATCTTGATCAGCCCTTGCTCCCAGGCAGCCGTAATGCTCTCCTTGAAGGATGTCCGACATGTTGGAAACCCTATTTCATTCCTCTTTTAATGTCAGAGCAAGGAAATCCAATATCGCAGGTAATAGAAAAGTTAAGCCAAATGGGGGGCCTTCCGGGTATTGTGACAACAGAGAATAATACTCCCCGACCAAACAGGCGAGACCCTCGTCCTGAGCAAGGACAGCCAGGAGAATGAAACCGTTTATTTAAACAGCTGTTGGAGCAAGGCATTTCTAAAACAGAGATAGATAGACAGCCTTTATCTGTGTTACGATGCCTGGCCAACCAAGGAAACTGGCAGCACGTCCGTAAACTCCAGAGTAATATACCTGGTTTTGATGATCAACCTCATCCCGAACTCGGGCTTCCACTGGCTCCGCAATACCCATGGAAGGATTTAGACAAAACTGTAGCCCAGTTCCACCCGAAATCCAAATGAGGGCCAAACCAAGCCCCGGGTCTGCGTTGCCTTGTACAGCGTCATGATCCACGTCCCTTTATAGCTTACACAATTTGGTGATCCCCTATGAATAAACAGCAAGTGCGAGCTCTAGCGGACACCAGGGCGGAGGTCACGATTATACATGGCAATCCAGACAAACATAAAGGGGAAACAAGCCCCGTATGGGGTTTGGGAGATCAACCAGTTATTGGACGCTTAACGCATGTAAAATTGCAAACTGGGGAATGGTCCCCCAGGTCTTTTAAAATCATGATAGCTCAAATTGGAGAATATATTATTGGTATGGACATACTCCGGGGCCAAATTCTAGAATTACCCGATGGTCTGTGGGCTTTTGGTTCAGCACGGCAACTGCATATTCGGGCTATCCAAGTAGGAAAGATCCCTGATGAGGCAAATATACCTGTGGCTCACACACAGTGGTACACTTAAAGTAAAACAGAATTCCAGGAGAGAATGTTGAAATTGAGCAAACAATACAAGATCTGCTACAAGCAGGCGTGGTGCATTATACACACTCCCCATTTAGCAGTCCTATCTGGCCGGTAAAAAAGTCAGATGGAAGCTGGAGGATGACTGTAGATTATAGAGGGGTAAATAAAGTATCTCCACTGATAACCATTGCTGTTCCTGAAGTAGCCGAATTGGTGAGTCAGATCCAGGTGCACCCAGGCACCTGGTACGCTGTAACTGATGTAGCCAATGACTTTTTCACTGTTCCTATTAGGATATCATGTAAACCACGATATTTTAACAGCATTGATATAATTGCTATTTATTGTACAGCAGCCAACAAGCTGTATCTTCCTGGGCAGTAGAGAGATGGCAGCAGAGAGATACGCCTTTTCTTCCCAGTCATCTTTCTCTCCAGTAGCAAGTGGATATCCCAAAGGTAAGAATAGTGAGAGTATGGTTGGGAATATGGATGCAGTGCAGCAGTATATTAGAATATCTGAGTTATGTAAGCTTTTGGTTGGTTTTCCGAGGACACGCATCTGAATTCTTTTTCCCAGTCATGTTTTACACATCTCAATTTAATTTGGTTTCCCATGGTAGCTTCAGCCAAAGCACAGAACAAGCATATGGGTGAGAATGTACAAGAATGTTAATCCATTTTTTGAGTTTAACAAGATTAAGTGAAATGAATGTTTCTCTCAATCCCCTCATAGAGGGGATCTGTGACATAACTCTCAGATGACTAAAATTTAACTTGAAAGTTTTGTGGCTTTTACTGTTCAAGCCACAAACAGCTGCACAACTGAAATATGGGCTAGACCCTCTGTGTACTTCTTAGAATCTGTAAGGTAATGCTAACTGAGAGCATGGGAGATTTAAAACATTATCTGCCTGTGATACAGATTTTTTTTCAAATCTTCAGAGCTATAATACTGCCTTTTATCAGAAGTATGTGTGTTTGAGTTGACAGAACACAATGAAGAAACTTGAATAGAAGAAAACTTCACTGTTGAAGTTCTTCAAGCATTCTGCAGTGCGTGATCACAGGATCACACACAAGTTGTGCTCCTACCCCAGTTAACAAACTGCACATGAAGAATATGTACTGCTTGTATAGGATAACGAATGGGATACCTCACTGTTGGCCCATGTAACTTGGTTGTTACATTGCTGTGACCTTGTTCAGCAGCACTTTTTTCCCCATGCTGTGCTAGCGAAGCAAGAAAAAGACCTTGAAGCTTCTAATGCCACTTTTGATACATATTAACTGTCCTCAATTAAGGAATGCAATAAGTGTAAGGATATTTGCCCCACAGTAAAATGTGGGCTTACACCTACTTTATCAAAGAATTAGCACAACTACTGATTTTAATGGATTCAGGATTATACCCCAAATATTACAGTTTTGTGGTGTATTTGGACAACAAACAGCGTTTCTGAGCTTCCCTTTTCTGGCTTTGAAAAGCTTTTGTTCCTTTTAGATAGTCAGAAAGCTTGAAAACATACTATGAAAGCCTCCCCCGCCACGACTATACATATTTTGCGATACCTCAATAGCCCACAGTGTTTCCAGGTTGCTTCTAAATACGGCTTAATGGAATGTCCAAGTAAAGGAAGGTTGATTTAAGGGAGTAAAACATTTAGGAATTAGACATAAACTAATTTGAGCTGATCAGTTTCCATCAGTTCATACAACATTTACCAGGGTAGTGTACTTAAAACAGTACGAATGAGTGTTCTGTTCTTTCCTGAATTTCAGGTTAACATGAAGAGAATTATAGAGTTCCACTGAAGATCTCAAACACACAATTTTTAACTATTACAGTTTCTGAAAGAAGCAATTTATAATAACCAGGGAAGAGTCTAAAGTTCATTTGAGAAGACAGTCATGCATGCATATCACCAGGTGATTGTATTTGGATGTTTTATTTACAGGATGCTATTCCCAGCCCTTTGACATCTCTGGTAAGGATACGCTATGCTTTATAGTGCAAATCTGCTCTCTAGTGGCAAAAAAATAGTACACCAATTTTACAGAAAAATCCTTAGTTAATCCTGATGTAATTAAGTCAATTCGTTGTTGTTTTGCAAGACTGGGTAATAAGAAAAAAAAAAAATTAATGAAATAAAAATTTGAACGACTGAAACTAAGAGTATGTAACTTTGTTTAGATCTGATAATTCTAGTTCATTTCTCTGGCAGTACCGGATCAATCTTTTGTAATATAGACTTAAAATATATTTGAGGTAGGCTGGGCAATCGTAAGAAGAAATTTAACAAAAAAGAGCTAAATTACTGCTGGTGTGAACTGTGCAGGGTATTATCAGGTTTGAATCAGCAAGCTTGAAAGCTTGTAAGACTGGAAAGTCAACTCTCAATGGACATGCACGTCATTACTCGTCAGTAACATTTCTCTCCCCTTAAGCTAGGAAGTAACCATAGAAATAAGAGATAGCAATGTCATTAGATCATTTTACAGTTACATCTTTCCTTGCATAAGTTTTCACGAGAGACTTCAAGAAAGACTGGGAAGAAATATTGCACAACTGAATTTACAGAGTCTACTCATTTCCCTTTGGAGACTTGTAAACCTTTTTATTAGCTCCTGAAATCATGATTGTGTTTAGATTAGGCTGAGTAGCACAACCCTTTCTAGCTTTTCAGCTACTTCATTCTTCATTTTAGTAATTCACACATAAATGGGTGTTCACTTATGAATACTGGTAGACTAAACTACAGTACAATAGCTAAATTGGCCATGACTCCCACCTGTCAGTACTTGGCTGAAATGCATACATGGGTTGAGGAATTGAACTGCCAGTTTCCAGTCCAGGAAGTAAAGGCTATCCAAAACCGGCCATTTTAATATGCAGAAGTTCAGCAGCAGCTAGGTGTGCATTTTCAACTGAGGGCACAGAGAGAAGGGTCATGACCAGTTCTGCTATAGCCTCCAACATATCTGATACTTGAGAGCATACTGGCAGGATAAAATTGAGTTTTATGAGGACTTAAGAGGATTTAAATGACATAAGAAATATTTGGAGTTCTCCTTATACCAATGTATTTGTATGATATTTGGTGGATTTCTCAGATGTTCAGTAAAAGAAAGATTAAGATGAGTGGGTTAACACACAAAATGAGGTTGCACTTCAAACAAAGCGAAAAACAAAGCCTTCTTAGAGTACACTGACTTTCTTAATTGCCAGCCCTCAAACCTGGGAAGATAAGGCAGAGCAACAGCTTTCGGAAACTCTCTTTTTAGGCACTGCAGTGAAAGGTTTATATCAGTTGAAGTCCCAACTCTGGATTTTCAAGACAGAAACTCATTCAGATGTACAAATGCACACAGCTGCATAACCTGTGCACCTGCTGGTCAAGAACACCTATAAATAGCTAATCCTTTAGCTCTTTCTCCCTGCTGTGTTTTTGCACTGAAGTAGCACACAATAGTTCCTCATTGTGCATTGGCTCTTTTTATACTGTAACTAGGCAACAGCTCTATCTAAAAACCAGCTGATCCTTGCCCCAAACAGCTAGCAATCTAAGGGACCAATGTGACAACAGCTGAATATAACTAACAGAGTGTGGGAGGAAGACAGGCTGCTCTGCATAACAGAAGCTGTCACAGTGCAGCAGCTGCCTAACTAGCAAAAATGCTCTATGCTGGCACGGTGCAGAGGATGACCTGCTGGGGGATTTAGAGGCGATAACAAGGTTGTTTTGTGTTTGTACGAAGCTCCTTGTTCCTTGCATTCTGCAGTACTTGCAGATTCCTGCAGACCAGGTTGCTGTACAAAGTCAATCAAAGTTCTGTGCAAAGTAGACACATGTATTTTGTTTTGTGTATAGAAAAAAAGTAGTTACGGGAAATTAGAGCCTGGGGAAGCAAGCTGTTCAATTCTGTAAGAAGAGGACACCTTGTTGTTCTGTCCCAGACATACCTTAGATGGGCACTTTACAAGCTTCTGTTGATATTTCTACCCCCAGTATTATTCTACCGCATGAAAAAAGTATCTGCAGTACTAAATTCAAACCTAGCTTGGCTCAAGATTATGCTACAAAGTCAAGGGATACCAATTCAACTTAATTCAACTTAAATCCAGAAATCTTTGCATCAGGACTGATGTTAAATTCAAAGGCACAAGTTTTTAAGAAAATTTGAGAGGTTCTTAAGAAAAACTGAAGATTATTTCCTATGGAGTCAGTACTACAAAACAAACAGTTCAGATAACTTACCTGAATTTTCCAATTGGACTACCCAGGACAGTTAAGTTGGTAAGGAAACAGATGCTCCTTGCTGTTGCCGGCTGATCTGCGTACATACATGTGGTAAATGTACAAGGAAATCTCATACTTTGCCCTCACAAGATGATAATCTAGCTCAATTCCAAATTATACAACATCGCCTTTTTTTTAAGCAAGGAATGCCACTTCTACTCACACCCTCTGATAATGGGATATACTACTTTACATTGTTCCTTTTGCACAATGCTGTTTAAAAGCACTTGCATAACTGTAGAAGATTTGTATAACCATAAAAGACTATTCCTAGCTAAACCACGCCAAAGTTAACACATTTTTAAGTCACTGCTTCACAGTTGTAGTTTCCAATAATTATGAGATTAGTACTGACACAACCTGATGCTTTTAGGAAGCATTGGGTCAGACATACTTGCACCACTTCTAAAAGACTTGAGAAAATAGAGGAAAAGCAGTGTTGCTCACAGCACGACTAACTGCAGAAATTGCTCAAAACATCCTTGGCAACTGTTTTGCAGGAGGTCAAAGAGAAAATGCAAACCAAGCTTTTATCTGGGGAGCAAGCTGTCATAAGACATAACTTGGGAGAGTGAGGGGTGATCACCAAAAAGCAGAAACACCGAATACTGGAGAAGGGAGGGAGGGCTTTGTGGTTAAGATAACATGCCTCACACCAGGACAGTCAGGAATGAATTACTAGCCACAGGAAGAATGTAGGGCAGTATGTCAGACACAGGAATTATATTTTTCCAGTGAAATGGTGTCAGCATTTATCTTTCTGGTTTGATCTTTTTCCCTCAATTAGTTCTTTTAATTTTTAAACTATTATCAAAAAATTGCTCAACAATATAATATAATTGGCAGTTTGATCAAGGATAAAAGATGATGGTTTTACGGCATTCATTGCTTCAGGACACTCACGTTTACTGTCTTATAAGAAAATATAAAGCATGTTTCATAAGAATGGAAAATTGTCTTGACCGTCTAACTCTGAAAACTGGGCCTGGAATTAGATAATAGTTTGGTTTTCATTCTGGTCCCCACTCATTACCAAAACTGAAATTTGGCAACTGCGATTTTTTTCCCCACACTTTTCCTCACCCAGATAAAATTTTTACTAATTCCTTGACCAGAATGTGGATCAATAGTGCTAAAAAGAAAAATGTCCCAACTCCCCTGCTCCCGAAAAAAAAAACCCTAACAAACTACCTCCCCCCCAAAAAAACCAACAGTAATGAAAAACAAGAAAAACATTTAGTTTATATTAAATTTAAATGCATTAAACAGCCAATAAGTGTTTGTGAGCCAACTGCTATGACTTGAATAATAAAAAACTGGTAATGAATGAATTATTCTTCACATGTTAAGCTCCCCCTTCAACAGTCTATTTCCCTATAACCCCAGCATAAAAGCTTTCTGTAACATCGGCACGTCTTTCCATTTCAGCACCTTGCAACCCCCCACAGAAACCTGGAGAACACCACCTTTCTATTCCTTGTGTATTGTCACTCAGCACCTATCCCTACGGTGTCTAAGCTCCTGCTAGGGCTTAAAACAGCATGGCTAACATCTGCCATATGTTGTTTGTACTCTCATCCTTCCCCCAGGGAGGAAACGTGCCGTAAAGATTTCTGTTTTCAAGAGGATTTGCTTTTGTTGTTGGGGTTTTTTTGTAGCACATGTGGAAAATTAATTTAACAGAGCTTTGACCCAAACCAAGGGAAATCCATTCGGACTCAGCCTGACAAACATTGCCAAGTCAGCAATGTTCCCTTTGTGGGTGGCAGAGCACACCTCGAGCCTCCTGAGTGCAACTGCAGTATTACCTTGTGGGTGGGAGATGGTCTTATCCCCACCCATAGGAGTGTCAGAGATCAAACCCCAATACCCTGAGTTTCATATGGAAATCCAGAGACACACAATTACCTCAGTATTATAGGTACTTGGTGCAAGGCACCAAGCAGTGACATGTTCAATTTCTGAGCAGTGTTAAGATCTATGTATAGTGTTTACGGTAGCCTAATTTTGCAGTTTATGCAACGTCTTTCTGTCAGTAATGACTCATCTTTCTTGCACAGGAAATACACTTAAATCACAGCTGCCATCTAACAACATCAACATCGAGCAAAGAGGGGGTGTGTGGTGTCCTGAACCTTCTCCTACACTGTTTTGTATTTTTGGGGGTTTGTTGTTGTTGTTGTTGTTGTGTTTTTTTTTTAAAAACAGAGACAGCCCATATAGTTCAGAGCATTGGTATCATTTTCACATTTTTTCTGATCACTGTGATTATTTTGTTTAGCCTTCTCTGAAATTGCTTTAGCTAGCTAAGCTTAAACAGTTCCTGACTGCCACGATATTTTCATCGGTAAAGCACATGAAATGCTGTTACAATTGTGATAATGAATACACTGACAATGTGTTACACTGGGAAGTCAAAAGATATTTGAGAAATCCCTGTGGCAGATGTAAGTAACACAATTCTTATTAACGTCTTTACGTTAGTTTTGTCTTTTTGTCTTTACAGTAACTTGTTTGCCTCTTGACTTTTAGGTTAAATGCCCTTATTAATAGGAATACTCTTACTGATAGGAGATGCACTTTCTTAGCCACCCCAAAGGGTAAACACCATAAAAAAAAGACAGAGTATGTGTGAAAGAAGTTTCAGCAGCTGTCTAATGATAAACACTGTGGTACAGATTTTCCAAATGGAAAACTAACATAAATGTGTCATCTGAAAGTTACATGACTACAAATAGACGAGGTGCCAGGAATAAATAGCACATCATTTTCCCAGTGAAGCATCAGTGTGCCCCAATCTAAAATCCCTCTGACAATCGCTCTGACAATGCGCTTTCCACACAGAATAGATTTAAGAAAAGTTTGTCAGTATTACTGTTGCCTTTTACCCATTGATATATTTGCTAAGGACTGGCTCAAGACTGCTAACCAATCCTATGCAAGTCGCATATCCTTTAAAAGTAATTTAGTTGCGATGGGACCACCGCCAGGTCAGACCCCAACTGATAACTTCCTGGTCCTGTGGTTCACTTGCAGCACACAACTGTTCCACGTAGGAGCCTTCTAGGGTTAGGCTAGCACCTTGCTTGGCTGAATGAAAGGGCTTTCAGGATTTTTTGGGATGCAACAGCTATACCAAAGAACATAACCATCACTTCAAACAGTTGCTGAAGCATCTGAGTGAGCAAGCCCTTCTCACAGCTCTGAGGTGAATGAATCAAGAAATAAGATCTGGTTTCCAGCTACCCCATCTTGCCTTCTTGCTGCCCTTTCCTAACACACACACAAAAACAAGTACACACACACACAAATCCTCAGATCTTTCCTGGAGTCTGGCATAAATGTGTAAGGGAAGCATAATGACCTCTGTTATTTTTACTTTCCTGCAACACTATTGCATGAACTCTACCGTCAAGTGGCTTCAGTGCATTGCCTCTCGCTGGCAGCAGATGTCCCCTTGTGCCCATCACTTTGCATTTGTAAAAAAGGCTAGCAGTTGCAAAATTACACAAACAGTTTTCATCTGTTGAACAGCATAATTTTTTGACTTCACTTATTTCCACAAAGGTCTGGGAATAGATGTTGCTTCTATGTTTTCGTAAATGCAAGACTGAAGGATCAAGAGAAAATAGCAAAATTCTGTGAATCTCAATTCAGTTTTTACTTTACACTTTCAAACAAAGAAAAGTAGGATGATTATTCTTAGTTAACTTTGCCAATTTACCACAAACACCATAAGTCAATCCATAAAAGACACTCCACTGGGATTTCTTTGCTGGGATTTAAATACATTTCCTCTCTAATACAGAACTTGTTTTTTGTAATTGGGCACCTAAATATCCATTCTCAGATCCTGGTTTTGGCAGGTTAGAGATCTAAATCAGAAAGCGAGTAAAATAATTGGAAAATTTTGGATTTGATGTCTTGTACTTGACCCTGCATTTCTGAGGGTAGCAGAATTCATTTCTGAGCGTGCATTATGTTAAGTAAGCATAAGTTCACAGCTTTGGGTACTAGAACACTACAACTCTTCTAAGTTAGCGGGAGTAATCCTCTTGAGTAGTTACAGCAGCCAGCCACTGTTAGCTTTCAGAGCTACTTCAGTGCAGTTATAGAAATTCACACCACTCACCACGAATTGCTTTGGTGGCGGGGTCTCAGAATCTAGCCAATACTGATGTTCTTTCAAACCCTGAAATGTACTTTTGCAGTCTTAGGACAACAATTTGGTACAGCAGTTTTGCACAAGTTTCTCTATGAGGCAATACAAGTGTGGTTAAGGGGGAAAAAAGGCCTTGTTTCTGTAGCTAGCCACACATGTCCAATTTTGGTTAAAATATTTAACAGAAAAATCACTTGGAAAATGTACTGTAATTTTGCAAATGGTTTTTACACATTTGTTTCTCCATATGGAATAAAGAAATGCGTCTGGGAATGCTGGTACCACAAGTCCAAATTCTTATTGTCTCGCTCACTTCCTGATGAGATCCATACACAAAAAGCCTTGAAATATGAATTGACTGTAAAAACTCCTGTTGCACAAGCCACCCGTTTCACGATAAGACTGTTGGGCAATTTAACAATGTATGATTCTCATTTCACCAGCTGTGCTTGGAGCAGAAAGAAACACAGGTAATGTTACAGCATCACAAAACTGAACACAGAAATCCAAGGAACTACTGAAGGAAAAATGCCGCAGAATCTACCCAATGGTTTCCTTTTCTTTCTACAGAACTACAGACATGATCCAAAGAATCAGACTAAGACTTTACCTCCCAGGTACAGAAGGAAATAAGATTTGCTTAAAAGTACCTCTAAATGTTCTCAGTGGTTTTGTCTTTTTGACGAAAAGTAGACGTGTTGTAACTGAAAAACACAGCAAACCTACCAGGATAGAAAGTGATTGGATTACTTTACTTCCTGGTTTTGATGGCAACCATTAGAGCTGATAAAGTTGATTAGCTTGTTTGCACAGAAATTTAGCAAAAAGTATCTTTTTCAAGAATGAAGTATTTATCAGACTTTTCTCCAGATTTCTTCCCCTCCCCCAAAGAATCAAGTATTTGCATTTGCATCAATCAGTGGTCTCTGTTATTGATACTAGTCGGAGAAAGTAAGCTCTCATCTCACATTCTTCTCTACTTGATATCTGTCCAGATAGTGAACACGTTTGTCCTTTCCTGTCTCCTGGAAAAATGAAGCATAATTTTTGGTGAGTTGTTCCATTTCGTTACTATTTTTAAGCAAAGACCAACTGATTTTAAGCTGCTTTATCATCTTACATGTTAATTAAGACTAGTGCATCTTTTAAAATAATCAGTCAGAATATAACCCAGGAGTACAGAAATAAAAGTCACAAAGAAGAAATAGCAACTGCAAACTGGCTTGCTTGTTTTCCAAACCAAAAAGGCACAAGCTAGGCAAGCTCCAGTCCTCTGCATTTCTCAGAAGATTGTTCTAAGACATTGGCTGTCCTATTTTTAATATGAGTTCTAAAGTGAAACAATGGTATAAATGGGAATTTATATTTAAAATATCCTACCATTATAGCCGCAAAATTGCAGCCATTTCCTTCCAGAGAAGGCAAAAAACAATTAGGATAATCAGAAATAATTAGGAGAATATTCAGATGGAGCACAAGCTAAGTTGCACCAGTTTTTTCACTTGAAACTACGCACTAGCTTCACCAGCTGACGTAAACAATTGCGTGCAGCAGACTTGTCTTCCAGTGCAAACATCTTACAGAAGCGAAGCTACAAAACCAGTAAGTGTTTCACGATGCTGAAGAGTGCACTGGGAAATTCTGAAAAGCTTCAAAAAACAAGTTACTCTTTTCTTTGATTCCAGCAGACTTTCTTTTGGATTTTCAGAGGTGTCAGAAAGATCAGATCTGTCTCATAAAGCCACCAACATTCACCCATTAACAAGGAACTGTGTTGTCATCTCAATTCCCTGTTCAACCCTACTGTTCAGGTCCTTCTGGAAGATATATTTCAACAATTACTTTGTGTGGGAAAAGTGGGTGGAGGGGTTCTCAGTCCCTTTATTTCCTGGCATTATCATTTTATCCAGTTTATTTTATCTTTTAAATGTCAACTGCTTACAATTACTTGGTTTTGTGAAACATGTGGGGGGACTATCGATGCTTAATAATGGAGAACACAGTTTGTATTCCACTAATGGGCTATGAAACAGCAGTTGAGTAGGGAACTATGTTTTTACTCAGGCCCTACTCAGGTAAAATCATACAGTTTAAAAGCCAAGTAAGAATTTCAGAGCTTGAAAGAGCATTGCTCTATCAATTCAAAAATGTTTTCAGCCACATCTGTTCTGAATTCGGAGCAGTTATGTTGCAACTCGCTGGGTAGCAAACATATGCAAGGTGTCGCCTGTCAGACTTGACTAGCTCTGCCAACACATGCACACACGTTTTACCTATAACCACAAGGAATTTCAGCTTGTGTTCTGGTATACGTTTCGTGGATCTGTAAACAATACAGTGCCTTTCACTGCTTCAGTAGATTGGCAAGAACGATGAGTTGGCAGAGGACTACTTTGTGTTTTTCTGGCTGAAATTTAGCTGCTTCTTTTACATGCAATTTTACAAATATATCTTCAAGGGAGCAAACTCCACGGTGAAAACCATGCATTAAAATGCTGAAGCTACCATAACTTTTCAAACTTCTCTCTAGTCTGATAACTCCATCTGAAGTCTCGTTTCTAAACTCAGGTATGCTAGTAAGAGTTTTACAATCACACGCTGCAGACTACACTGTTACCATTAAAATGCAGAACCACCTAAACAGCAAAGGAGCTGAACTGAAGAAAAAACAAACAAACAGAAAAAGCCCCATCAACATCTGTAGAAGGTGTCACAGAGTCAATGAATGCATGAGTAATCAATGCTTGCTGTAGTGAGCACAATGGGGTTACTGCGAGCACTGAATATTCTGCAGACCTTAGTGAAGAAACCCAGTCATTAAGGAGAAGAACAAAGATTATGTTCTCATAGACAGCTCAACCTCTCAAAACTCCTGGAAAGGGTTTGTGAAGATTTACAGCTTGCTTAATACTTGAAATAAGTATGCAGCCTGAGGATGTTACGACAGCATTGGGATACTAAAACACTTTAATGCCCCGCGATGTTACATGGATATAAGAAGCTACCAGAAATTGAGCCTTGTGCACTACAATGAAGGTAGGATCAAGAGATGCTTTTGCTTTCTCCAAAATCTGCAACTATTTGCCATCGGTCCATTCTTCCTAAGGCCAACAAAAATAGCGACTGCATAGAGCACAACTTCATCCCAGTTTTGATCTGAGTTCTGCAATATTGCAGACCTGAAAAAGTTCAATAGTTCTTTTCTACTTTTTGTCAGAAAGATTTGTTGGCAATTAACTGTGGAAGAATGAGGAGGATAAATCTGTTGTTAATCTTTAAATATGATGTGCTACCTGAATGGATTTAACTTGTATTCAAATTTAAGACTAGGAACTGGGTTTGTGGTACTTGATCCAAAGCCAATTCATTACAGCTGGTGCTGGAAGATAGGTATCTATTGCATTTCTTTGTATCAAGAGGACAAAATTGCCATTTTAATATTAAAAATGCAACTTTAAATCTAGTACACACTGTTCCCATAAGGTTCACTGCATCTGGACCAACTCTCAACCTGAAATTTTGGGGAACGCTTACAGTCACAGTCCAGTGCAGAAAAGAGCTTATCTCTGATACGGACACAATCTTTCACAGGCTCTGAGTAAGATCTCTTTTGAAACTGAAGTAGGAGGTAGACACCTAAACATCATGACTGTGTAATTGGCTATTCATCCTCCTATTCTTTGCAGGCAAATGAAATCTACAGTACACACTGCTCCATTTAAAAAAAATGGACTGAATTATCTTACTTTAAAAGATTCCAATATCTGAGTAGAACAGCCAAATCCTCACCTCCATCTAGGACTCAAAGCATACCGGTACCCTTACAACTTTAAATAGGCAGCTTCATGCTCATTTACTTTTTATAATGGATCCTTTTTTGAGGCATCTAGTTGCGACCATGTGAAGTGAAGGCTGCATACATCACACTTTCGTGCTCCTCAGAACTGCAATGTCTAAGGCTCTGTGAATCAGAATAACCTGCAAATGATAGTTCCTCTGTTTGTTGTTGTAAAAGCACCCATTAGAGACCCCATGTTTAGTTAAGACAGCCAGTGGATAACAGTACTGTAAAAGTAGAGGGGTTTGTACAAACCAGTGTGACCTTTATGTAACCACACAGAGGTTAAAGGGCTATTTGGGCTGCATTGGGAGACAGCCTTTTAGCTAGTCCGAGCATCGGAAGATGAAGTCCTCCTTTAAAACTTCTACGACAAAATAGTAAGTATGGAAAACACTGCTGACAAGAAAGCTTCTTAGACATTTTGTTTTAGACCGGAGTCCAAATCTTCAGGTAAATAAGCTGAATTGAGTGAGAGTTAATATCCCTTTGCTTCTCTCCTAGTTTCATTCTCAAGAGAGGAGGCCTGCATGGTGGTAGTTAAAGGAGGTGTGGAATCTCTCTCCTGCAGGAGAGTCCAGGTTTCTTTTCTTAAGCACCAGATGAGTGGGTGAGAGCACTGAGTACCTGCCGTGTGCTCTGAGCCGACGCCGAGTCATGCCATCTGACTCGAAGAACCGAAGCAAGAGAGAGGACAGCTGCCGCAGGCTCTCGCACGCTTATGAGCTCCTTGTACGCAGGTTATAGTGTACATGCAGTGCCTCTACAGGTACCTCACTGAGCTCTGCTTTTCCCCGTGTTAACCTTCGGAGCCAAACCTCATGAGCTGCTGTTGGCCACTTTACCAATGGCTAGAATTTATGCCAATTGTGTTTTTCTTTCTCATCTTACAGGTCACGAGCTCTACCTTGTATATAGTGCATGTTATCTGTGTAAGCTAAAATTCGTGTCAGATTAGCCCATTAGACCACTTTTCAAAAATAGCACATGAAACTTACTTTTCAGCCTAGAAAAAATCAGTGTGATGCAGACACATACCTTTATGACATGTCACTCTGCACACACATTTGAATCTAGTCAGTTTGGACAATTTGCCTGTGAAGAGTGGATAGTATTTCACAATATACTGCATTATTTATTTTGACTGAATTACTCTCTTCCTGAAGTGATCCAGACTTCACTGTGGTCAACCTGCTTTAACTTCATCAGAATGACTTTGGCTACAAGTCTGCCCATCATGTCTGCCACGTTTCTAATCCAAAACCGCTGTGGGAAACAGCAGTTAGTCAATTCGGTGTGAGCAAAAAGTGGGACAAGAAGTGAAGAATGCAAATTCCAAGCTGTCCTATTTAATACAGTGCTTGTGTTTCTATAAGAAATGAGATTTAAACTGACACAATTTGGAGTAAATCGCTTGGACTAAGGTCTTGAAGTAAAAGGTGGACATCAGTTCAGCTGCATATTGAGGCGGGGGAGAGAAACAGGTGAGCCACCCATCTATTTCCGTCTGCAGTACAGGCAGGCAGCCCAGCAGAAAGTTCTGGGCTGCAAACCCCCAGCCTGAATATGTCTGAAGTCTTGAATCAGAGATATGTGGGATTTAACCACACAGGATACAAAATCCAGCTCTGCAACAGCAATATATATTGCGACACCGCATATGGGTAACTGGTTCTCTACAAGGCAAACATTCCCATTTAAAGAGTGTCTGTTCTGTTAGTGGTCCCAGAAGCCTGGCTGAGCAGCCCTTACAAGTTTCTAATACAAGTTTTCTTCAGTCATCACAGAACTGGGCCTCTCTGTTGTCAATTCCGTTTTAAGACACTTAGTTCTGCCATGTATTGGAAACTTAGGTGCTTAGCCTAG
The DNA here is from genome assembly GCF_964195595.1 of Calonectris borealis. Classification (NCBI taxonomy): domain Eukaryota; kingdom Metazoa; phylum Chordata; class Aves; order Procellariiformes; family Procellariidae; genus Calonectris; species Calonectris borealis. Next base: position 37,175,789 of record NC_134352.1, read on the forward strand.
TGTTGCCAACCCCACCCAGGCAACAGGCACTTGAAAAGAAGTGTAAGCAGGAGACAGAGTGCTGTGCTTACATCCATCTCTGTGATGTTAGCTTTTTGTTCCAAAGGTCCACCTTTGGCTGAATATGCTTTAAAAAGAGGACTCTGGCCACTCTTACACAGTTACAATAGTCATTAACTCCAAACAGCTGAGGTAAAATTTGGTCCCCACTGTATCACTGCATTTCCACTTTATGCCACTTTGTCACTACAGTTATTCAGGGTGCCATGGTACAGTTTGGGATAGCTAGAATGCACCACTGCTCTGACCAGTAGGTACCCTTACTCCTACACAAAGCTTGTGTTAAAGGTTGCGATCTCCAGATGCTTCCCAGGCAGATCTAAGACAGGTTTCTGCTGGTGAAGTTAATCCAGAGCTAATTCACTATAGAACTAGGATTAAGCACATTAAGATGCAGTGGTGCATGGCTTGAGATAACAATACATTTATCATGTGCTCTGCTTGCCTTGTGAACAATTACTCCTCTGCGTATCAGGTAAATTACAGAACTTGATATTCAGGTTCTTCTTGGCACTTGCACAGTACTCTTGCAACATCTTTCTGCTTTCCACTAGGAGTTGGGACACAATTTTTGGGCTTAAAACTAAGCTTCCAACTGACTTTGGACATTTTCTGTGCTTGGTGCCAGCAACATCTTGGTAGAGCATCAGGTTTTTAAGACAATAAAAACTAAAAAAGACTAACTAGTACTATCCTGCTATTCTCCTTGCCAGTACAGGATTGCTTTCCTAACGCTTTATTTATTTGTTTGATTATTTTTTGAGGGTAGCCACAGAGCCTACAAGTTATAACTACGCACTAAAAACACAGTAACACAAGCTAAGCTTTCACCACCCAGAACGTGTGAGAATGGCTGCAAAGACTCCCTTATGTCCCTAATCTCCTCGGCCATCATCCCCCTTCTGCATGTGTGGTTGGAGGAGGTAGGGGGAAGTGAATGACTCTCAGGACCTATTCCCACCAGTTCCCACATTTCTCTTCTGTCGTGGTTTAACCCCAGCTGGCCACTGAGCACCACGCAGCCGCTCGCTCACCCCCCCGCCGGGTGGGATGGGGGAGAGAATCAGAAGGGTAAAAGTGAGAAAAACTCGTGGGTTGAGATAAAGACAGTTTAATAGGGAAAGCAAAAGCCGCGCACACAAGCAAAGCAAAACAAGGAATTCATTCACCACTTCCCATCGGCAGGCAGGTGTTCAGCCATCTCCAGGAAAGCAGGGCTCCATCACGCGTAGCGGTTACTTGGGAAGACAAATGCCATCACTCCGAACGCCCCCCCTCCTTCTTCTTAACCCAGCCTTATATGCTGAGCATGACGTCATATGGTATGGAATAGCCTATTGGCCAGCTGGGCCAGCCGTCCTGGCCACGCTCCCTCCCAGCCCCCTGCACACCTGGCAGGGCATGGGAAGATGAAAAGTCCTTGACTAGCGTAAACATTACCTAGCAACAACCAAAACATCAGCGTGTCATCAACATTATTCTCACACTACATCCAAAAAACACAGCACTATACCAGTTAATAGGAAGAAAATCAACTCCATCCCAGCCAAAACCAGGACATCTTCCCACTATCCCCTCCATGTGCCTATCTCCAGCACAGTAATACAAGTAGGATGGCAGCAACCACTGCCATCCCCTCACAGTTACGCTTCGCTTCCTACTGCCATTCTCCCCGCCTCCTAGTTGATAAAGTACCAGGTCGAAAGGAGCCGGGGGTAAGACCCAAGAGGGTGGACATCATTCCCTCACTTCCACTTCCAGCTCCTACCATCTGTCTCATACTTGACAGAGTAAGAATGAAGAAGCCAGTGGAAGAGCTAACACAGCAAAGAGGACCGAAGATAACTGGCACTGGCTACCTTTGTGATATTTAGGAAAAATAAAATTCCTGATAGCCATACCAAGTCCCATTTTTCTGCTTCTGGAGTGACCAGAGCACAACTGCAGATAACTGGCATGCCAGGGCTGACTCAGGGGAATTGAGCTGGGAATTCAAAGCAGGGTGGGGGAAACGAGTGGATTGGTGAGGAAGGGCCAGAAGAGCAGTTTAGGAATACTGTGCAACTGGAGGATATGGGGGGGAAGACAAAATTCCAGAGCAGGAATTTCCATAGGGCACTATCTCAATAGCTTTTGCCAGGACTTTAAGTTCAGAGATAGACTCAAGATGTTTTTCCTCTCCTCTTTCTTCCCAGCTGTAAACTGCCATTGCAAAGGACTCCTTTCACCTCCCCCTCTTTTTTGCTGTCAGAAGTATAGCAGCCTTAAGCAATTAGCAGCTGTTGCCTTGTGTTGGAACAATGAAACTGCTGAACAATAGGGATAGGCTCATTATTATGAGAGACCCAGCCCTATGATAATCCAGACCAGGAACTCCGAATTCACTGCCAGAAGAATTACTGGTTAGTACGTTATTAACTTTACTGCATTTCAAGCTGGAAACAATTCACACAGTGTTTCACAAAATCAATTTCTGGGTCTCCCAATCACACACATGTATGTCAAATATTGAAAGTCAGAATCTGATGTTGAGAGCAGGGGTGTAACTTAATCTGCAGCCCACCAAGACAACTAATGTGGCCCACTCTTCTGGGGGCAATTTGGGACTGGGATGCATACCAGACACATTCTTTGAGGCTGGTAGTAGTAGCCATCTCCCAAGAGCCCAAGACTCCTCTCCAGCATGATGCAATGGCCACAGAAGTACTTAACAGTGAACAGAATAATCTTCATGCAGCTAAAAAACAAAAGGGACATTTGTTGTCTCTGTCTTGACTTTTCAGATAGCCTCAAACCACATTTTTTCTCTTTGCTGTGTAAAGCCTGGAATTTGACAAGTGTATCATTAAGTTCAGAAACTTGGGGAGAAGATTAACTATTACACATTTCAGTCAGCGTGAAAGTGAAGTTCACTGATTTTAACCATCCGCTACTGTAAAACTGTAACTTACTGTTTGCTTGTAGTTAGCCACAGCATCCAAGGTTTTCACTATCATCTCTTTAACCAACTGCTGCCCCAGGCTCCTCTCCTCTAACCATGGTGAAGACTAATGAGTAAAGCCTCAAGGAGTGCAGTTCCACGGTGCTCTCCCAGAAGACCATCAGAAACCCTCCACAGCTGTTCAGCTTCAGTGAAGCAGCTCCCAAACACCTCCTTTAGCAGCAATGTCCTTTGTTCCCTTTCCATCAAGTGCTACCTCACTTCCTAAGCAAACTTCTTTCCAGCCCTCCCTCCCCTCCACTGCCTTTTAGGCTGTCACTCAAGTCCTGTGCAGCTGTGCACAGGGCCTCAGTCATCTCCCCGCACTCAAGTGCATCCGTGCAAGGTCTTCACCATTACTCTTCTCCTTCCTGGGGTTTCTCTCTCCCCAGCAATGTTCAGCTTTTATAGCTGCTCACTTTGGCAAGACTCTTAAAGCTGTCATTTCTCTTCTTATTTGAATTTACTCATTATTTCCACTATACTCTGGTTTTGCTTTTGCCGTTCATCAGCCAAGTATCTGAACAACAAGTTTCTTACAGCAATGAAGTCACCGGTTACCGGTACAGAGTCAGCAAGTGTAACGTGTGTTGGTGAGGTACTAAAGCACTGGCTCTGCCCTTGGCCTGTTCCAGCCTGGGACGGCGTGCGGCCGAAAAAGCCGATGGCTGCGGAGAAAGCGACACCCAGGTTACGCCAGCACGTTCCGCAACGAGGACCGGGTTTGAAATGTAGCGAGGAAGTACGCACCAAGGCATCCAGGTCTCTCTTCTCATGCAAGTTCAACTTACAGCTAATTTCATTTACTTAAGGTTGAAGGGCGCGCCTTCCCGGTGCGGCCTCGCCCCCTGATCCGGGCCGCCAGAGGAGACAGCGGTGTGGGACGGCGGCAGGGGGCCGTTAACTGTCAAGTGATCCGCGCAGGAGCACGGGGCGGCTACGCGCGCCGCCAGAAAAGGCGTCTCTTCATAAACCACCATTCCAGAATTTAAGAAAACCGGCCCCGAGCCGGCGCTCGCTCCCGCGCCCTCCTTGGCGGTGCCAAGCCGCCACCCACCACCCCGAGCCGCTCCTAGGGCCGCGGGGCCGCACGGCACGGCCCGCCCCGCCCCTCGACGGGCCGCCCGCCGCCAGGCCCCGCCGCCGCCTGCCCTGCCCCCACCGGGCCGGAGGGGGCGCTGTCTCGCGGCCGTAGGCCCGCCTCTCCGCCCCTGACGCCGGCGTACGGCGGCGGCGGCGGCGCCCGGGCGGCGCAGAGGCGGAAGCGGGCAGGCGCGGCGATGGCGGCGGCGGCGGGCGTGGGACAGCAGTGGGTGTTGGTGGAGATGGTGCAGGCCTTCTATGAGGTGCGGTCTGGGGCGCGGGCCCGGCTGCTGCCCGGCCGCTGCCCGGCCGCCGGCGCGGGGCGGCTGGGGAAGGCCCGGGCGGCTGGCATCCGCCGCCGGGACTGGGGGGGTGGGTGTGCCGCAGGGATCCCGCCGCCGGGCCGCGTCAAGGCGGGGAGGGGGGCCCGGGCGCCCCGTGGCTGTCGGAGCTTGGGTGGCGGGTGTGAGGGCGCCCTGTCCCCGGGCCGCTGGTGTCGGGTGGAGGGA